>NW_012106208.1:413185-427171 GCF_000951045.1 Mandrillus leucophaeus
AAAAAAAAAAAAAAAAATCTGAAAGTTTCTGAGTGCTGACAAGATGCTCAAAGCAGACGCTCACTAGAGCATTTTGGATTTGGGATTAGGGATGCTCAACTGGTTAAGTATCTGGAAATATTCCACAATCTGAAATACTTCTGGTCCCAAGCATTTTGGATAAGATATACTCAACCTACACGGGCAAACCAATATACCATTTAGGAATGTAGAGAGAACACCTGTCTTGGAGGTAAGGAAAGGCTAAAATTGAACACAGTTTGGCTTCCTTTAATTATCAATCCAGAAATGATTCATTTGCCTCTGAGACCCCTATGAGTTCAGGTTCCAAGGTAATGCCTCTGAATACCTAGAGATCTGTAATAGTAATTAATTGTGGTGTGGCGTCTCTAAACTGTTAATCATTTTCAAAGGCCCACTAGAAATCATGTACATTAAGCAGTATAACAGGGCATATCCTAACATCAGTTATTTTTAAAATTCAAAATTAAATCATACCATTAATGTGATAACCCAGATTATCTCAGTTATGTACACACCAGATTGAATTTTATTTACTTTCTTTGAGACGAAGTCTTGCTCTGTCGCCAGGCTGGAGTGCAGTGGCACGATCTCTGCTCACTGCAAACTCTGCCTCCCGGGTTCGAGCAATTCTCCTGCCTCAGCCTCCTGAGTAGCTGGGACTACAGGCGCGCACTACCATGCCCAGCTAATTTTTGTATTTTTAGTAGAGACAGGGTTTCACCATGTTGGCCAGGATGCTCTCGATCTTTTGACTTCGTGATCCGCCTGCCTCAGCCTCCCAAAGTGCTGGGATTACAGGCATAAGCCACCGTGCCCAGCCTCTTTTACTTATTTTTTGAGACAGGGTCTCACCCAGGCTGGAGTGCACTGTCACTATGTTGGCTCACTGCAACCTCTACCTCCCAGGCTCAAGAGATCCTCCCGCCTCAGCCTCCCAAGAAGCTGGGACTACAGGCATGTGGCACCAAGCCCAACTATTTTTGCATATTTTTTTGGTAGAGATAGAGTCTTGCCATGTTGTCCAGGCTGGTCTTGAACTCCTAGACTCAAGCGATCTGCCCACTTCAGCCTCCTCAAGTGCTCAGATTAAAGGGGTGAGCCATTGCACCAGGCAATGGCTTGCACCAGCCATTGCACCAGATTAAATTTTAAAGGGGAAAAAGATATTTATGAAATGGAAACTAGATAAGAGAAAATCATTCAAAATGTGGAGTATCTGGATTAGGGTGTCAGAGTGTCTAGACTGGTAGGTACAAAAAAATCCCTGATCATTACATTAGAAAAGTATGGAGATGGCATCTCAGATAACTAAATTATCTGACTATTCCTTAAACTACCAGTGTTTTCAACAATGCCACAGGAAAGACTTCATCAACAGCCCCGCTCTGAGAAGTCATACCTTGTGTCAAGCAATCTTGTCTTTTCCCCTGGGTTCTGTCCTGCCAACCCACTGACCCTATTTTCTTAACTCCAAATTGGGAATCATCATTCAGCTGGCAGCAAGACAAAATGTCAACTGCAGCTGTCCTGACTACTCTGGGACATAAGTTCACGGCACCTTCTTGACAGCAGCCATCTCTGCGTGCCACACCCCTCATCCCCACCTTGACTTGTCCTTCCCTACCTGACTTCCACTTCCGGCTTGTTGTGTCGTTCCACAACCTGGGAGGAGAAGTTCTCCAGGCAGAGGGCAGCCTGCAATGTGGCCCGCACGGCACTCAGGTAGGGGCGGAGAGTGGCAGTCTATAGGAAATAACACAAAGGGAAGGGAAGATCAAACTCTGTCATGCCAAACCCACTGATCCCCTATTCCAGCTCCCATGAAGCCAGGTAGCACTGAGGGTGCAAGGCTCTTAAGACACCACTGTGAACAGAACAAACTAGGCCTTCGAGACGCCTTCCAAGGTGCAGAGTCATGGTTTTCAACAGGAGGCAATTTTGCCTCCCAGGGTACATTTGGCAATGTCAAGACATTTCCTTTCTTTCTTTTTTAACCTGGGGTCACACCAGACGAATGCTGAGACATTTTCAACTGTCATGACTTGGCGGGGAGGCGAACTGCAGGCACTGAGTGGACAGATATCCAATAAACATACTACAATGCACTACAAAGAATTATCGAGTCTCAAATATCAAAAGTGCTGAGGTTGAGAAAGTGATCTAGAGACATACCAGTGAATGCATGATTGTCTTCAATCTATTAGGCCAACAAATGTATACACTGTTTGCCAGGCACTGAGCTAACTGGGAATTCAAAGATGATTAACACTGTCTCTACCCTCAAACAGCTCAACTGGATAGCAGATATACAGAAAATAACTATGATATAAAGATAAAATGTTGAAATATTTAGATTTACAAGTAATCTATATTTGCAGAAGAAACTGGTTTTGAAAGTGAAATGGGATTAGGAGGATTTTATAATGAGAAAAAGTAGAGTAAGGACATTCTTTTTTTTTTTTTTTTGAGACAGACTCTTGCTCTGACACCCAGGCTGGACTGCAGTGGCACGATCTCGGCTCACTGCAAGCTCTGCCTCCTGGGTTCATGCCATTCTCCTGCCTCAGCCTCCCAAGTAGCTGGCACTACAGGCGCCCCCCACCACGGCTGGCTAATTTTTGTATTTTTAGTAGAGACAGGGTTTCACATGTTAGCCAGGGTGGTCCTGATCTCCTGACCTTGTGATCCACCAGCCTCAGCCTCCCAAAGTGCTGGGATTACAGGTGTGAGCCCCACACTTGGCTAGAATAAGGACATTCTTAGTAGAGGGATTAGCTTCTAGATGTACTGGTCAGTCTTATATCAGCCAAATTCTTTCCCACCTCAGGGCTTTACACATGCTTGACCATCTATTTGTAGGCTTTTTTCCTCTTTCTTTGCCTAGGTCATCCTCCAGATCTCAGCTTAATTAAGGAAAGCCTCTTAGGCCTTCACTTCCGCCTACAAAGCATTTATTACAATTTACAATAAAATGTCTTTCATATCTTTTTAATTTTTATTTATTTATTTATTTTGAGACAGAGTCTCGCTTCTGTTGCCCAGCCTGGAGTGCAGTGGCGCGATCTCTGCTCACTGCAATCTCCGCCTCCTGGGTTGAAGCCTTTCTCCTGCCTCAGCCTCGCGAGTAGCTGGGATTACAGGTGCACACCACCATGCCCGGCTAATTTTTGTATTTTTAGTAGAGATGGGGTTTCACCATGTTAGCCATGGTTGTCTTCAAATCCTGACCTCAGGCAGTCCGCCCACTTCAGCCTCCCAAAGTGTTGGGATTACAGGCGTGAGCCAATGTGCCTGGCCTTTATTTTATTTTATTTTATTTTTGAGACAGAGTCTCACTCTGTTGCCCAGGCTGGAGTGCAGTGGTACAATCTTCGCTCACTGCAACCTCCACCTCCCGGGTTCAAGTGATTTACCTGCCTCAGTCACGCAAACAGCTGAGATTACAAGTGTGCAGCACCGTGCCTGGCTAACTTTTGTATTTTTAGTAGAGACAGGGTTTTGCCATGTTGCCCAGGCTGGTTTCAATCTCGTGACCTCAAGTGATCCGCCCATCTCGGCCTCCTAAAATGCTGGGATTACAGGCGTGAACCACTGCACCTGGCCTCCTTCATGCCTTTGTAAAGTGATTTCTCCTTTATTAGGCTGTAAACCTCGTGGTCAACAGACCATATTTATTTTACTCACAGCTATATAGCCTCCAACCTAGCTCAGTACGTAACATGTAGAGTGTCTTACTCATTTCCTGTAGAATAAATGAGCAAAAGAAATAATTAAGGTTAGAGTAACACAAAAGGACAGCAAGAGTTCCAGAGTAGTAATGAGTACAATGTTTCTGTATATGAGAAGCATTTTAGATTCACTAAATGAGGCTACAGTGGTAGACTGAGGTCAGATCATGGGGAATCTTGAATGCCAGGCTACCAAGTTTAGCTTTTCTCTTAAGGGGGTAAGGAACTACTGGGGCTTTCTGAGGAGGAAGTTCATGACTGCAGCTGCATGGTAGCTCTGTGAAGAATGATTTGGAGAGGGAAGTGAGACATACAGCAGACTGTGTCACAAGCAAAGAGTATCACAAGTGTTGGACTGACATTAGATGGAGTGGATAATGGAACTGAAAAACAACTTCCCAGGGGCTTATGCCTGTAATCCCAGCACTTTGGGAGGCCGAGGTGGGTGGATCACCTGAGGTCAGGAGTTCAAGACCAGCCTGGCTAACATGGCAAAACCCTGTCTCTACTAAAAATACAAAAAAATTAGCCACGACGGGTGCCTGTAATCTCAGCTACTTGGGAGGCTGAGGCAGGAGAACTGCTTGAACCCAGAAGACTGAGGTTGCAGTGAGCCGAGATCTGGCCACTGCACTCCAGCCTGGGCGACAGGGAGAGACTGTGTCTTTAAAAAAAAAAAAGAAAAAAACAACTTCCAACGAACTGTGGTCCAGTCATTCAATTAAATACTACTTAGCAATAAAAAAGAGTAACTATTGATACACACAACATGGTTGACTCTCACATGTACTATGGTAAGAAGGTACACTTAAAAGCCTGCATACTAAAGCATTCCATTTACATGACAATCTGAAAAAGGCAAAACTATAGGGGTTAAAAAAACCAGTGGTTGTCAGGGGTGGGAAGGAGGAAAGGTGTGATTACAAAAGGGCTCGAGGGAATTTTTTGGGGTGATGGAAATATTCTGTATTTTGGTTGTAGTAGTGGTTACATAACTTGACTTTTTTTTTTTTTTAAAGACACAGGATCTTGCTATATTGTCCAGGCTACAGTGCAGTGGCTATTCACAGGCGTGATCACAGGGTACTACAGCCTCGAACTTCTGGGCTCAAGTGATCCTCCTGCCTAAGCCTCCTGAGCGGATGGTACTACAGGTGCATGCCACCATACCCAGCAAGTTTTTGTCAACACTTTTTTTTTTTTGAGATGGAGTCTCGCTCTGTCGCTGGAGCGACAGGCTGGAGTGCAGTGGCACGATCTTGGCTCACCGCAAGCTCTGCCTCCTGGGTTCACGCCGTTCTCCTGCCCCTGCCTCTGCCTCCCGAGAAGGTGGGACTACAGGCGTCCACCACCACCCTCCCGGCTAATTTTCTGCATTTTTAGTAGAGAAGGGGTTTCACCGTGTTAGCCAGGATGGTCTGGATGGCCTGACGTCGTGATCCGCCCACCTCGACCTCCCAAAGTGCTGGGATTACAAGCGCGAGCCACCGCGCCCGGCCTTTGGCAATAGTTATAGACAGTAAACCTAAAAAAGGTGACTGGCTCCGTGACGCCTGTCCTTTCATGAATAAAACAGACGTAGTCTCATGCAATACCTCAATAAACTTAAATTTTTAAAAATCAAGACGCATGTGCTCCATTAGAAAAAAAAAATCCAGATTTCTAGCAGAGATACGAGTTCACAAAGTTTGCCAGGATAGGGAATTCAGGAGGAAGAGCAAATTTAGAATGGAAGATGAGTTTTGAACTAGAGGTGTAATTTCACGGTCTCTTCAAGATACCCAGGCAAACCTTGAAAGAGAGCTGAGAAGCCAGATTAGGAGTCATCAGAGTGAAGAAAGTCATCGAAGCCAGCAGACTAGATCGGTATCACCAGGGAAGGTGTGACGATGAGGGAGGTGGTCATCCAAAGTCACAACTCCCAAGAATACCCACATGTATGAAAAAGGGAGGACTTTCAGGAAGGGAGGGATGAGCAGTATCAGCTAACAAACACTAGGGCTGACACAGTTCAGTTCTGACCAGGAGGGGCCTGAATGGAAGCAACACGAGAGATCCTCCAGTGGGGTGGAAGCAGGGCTGGAGGTACCAAGAGTGGGATAAGGAAGTGTGGCCGCCTGCCTTAAGCAACTGTAGGGTCAGGAAGGCAGAAGACAAAGGGCGTATTTAGTGAAGCCCTACTGTGGATAGGCAGATGGACCCGCTACATGCCTCAGCGGCCCTTCGACGGGTTAAGAGGCCGACTACGTACCCTCGAAACGCTCCAAAGAGCCTAGGAAGCCCCACTTCCAGCTTCCTCCAGGGCTCAGTAAAAGCCCCTACCTGCTTGGAAGGCTGATCGCGAAGCCGCAAGGCCCGCTTCAAACCAGGGAGTACCCCTACTCGCCCCTTTCTCACCTCGGGCCCCCGCCCTCTTTCTCCCGCCCTCATGGTGTCCCCACAACCCCCCGGCATCCCTCAGCCCCGCACCCCTGCGGCAAAGCCACATCGCCCACCGACCCACTGCCCTGAGGCTGAACAGCTGGGGGTCCCTGGCCGGGGGCCCGGCTCTCTCACCATCGCGGGCGCTGGCTGGGCCGGAAAGCGGAAGTACGGAAGTGGCCAGCCCCGCGATGCCTGCCCTTTCGCGAGAAGCGCAGCCGCTGTCTCCGCCCGGACTTCCGGATGGTACCATCTATGCCCTGAGCGGGATAGGGAGCCCTTGCGAACGCTTGGCCCTTCCGGAAGTTTTCCACCTAGGGCTGTCCGGTATCTTTAAACTCTTGCACTCGAGTCACTACTTAAGCTTCTCCAGGAATGGGAGCAGCTCCCCTTTGTGCCTTCGGCCTTGTTACCTTTGCCACAGCCTCCCCCCAGGTATGCAATGGTACAGCCCAGCTTCAGATTGGGCACCAAATTAGGACAAGCTGAAGCGGAGGAGCCCTTCGTTTCTTCCGGTTCTGTGCCCCCATCCTTTCTCTCGCCCCTCCTACCCGCAGCTCCTGGGGCTCAGCGGCGCTAACTGCAGCGCCGAGATCTCCGCCGCCAAGCCCCGCCTCCCGCCCCGGGCTATGCCCTGGGGCGCGCCTGAGGCCAACCACCCAGACCCCACCTCTAGCGGGCTTGCTCGAGGCCCACCTTCTCCCCACCCCCGGCAAACTTCAGTAGGCTCGCCATCGCTGACTCCCCGCCCCCGCGTCAACTGCAAGGGGCCCGCCCATAGCCAGTTCCGGGGCGGTTGCTCCCATCGACCGGAACTCCCCGCCCCCTCCCGCGGCCCTGGGGCCGTAGGAGGCCGCAGTGAGGAGGTAGAGGGGGCGGGGGTCGCGCTAGGGTGTCCCTAGAGAACGAGGACTCTGAAGGCGGGACATTTGGGCGACCCCCGGGCGGGGCCAGCCATTAAATAGTCCCATTTCTGTGCCAGACACTGAACTGGGCTCTTGACGGGCATCATCTCTTAATCCTCAGAACATCCCAGGGAGGTAGGTACCGTTGTTATCCCCATTTTTCAGATTCAGACTTTTAATGGGGAAACAGACCGAGACTTCTTTTGTTCCCATTTTACAGATGGAAAAACTGAGACTCAAAAAGGTTAAACAACATGTTCAGGGGCACATAAGTAGAGAATGGTAAAGCCTGGACTTGAACCCGGGTCTGTCTGGCTTACCAGCCCACGTTCTAAACCACTGTTAGTGACTAGAGAAGGGAGAAAGGTGGAGTAGGATAAGAAAAGAGGCCAAGAGTCCCAGAGAACATGGTTAAGAATGGGGTGCTTGGAACTCAAAGTCTTAGCAGAACCCAAGAGAAATAGAAGGGAAGGAAAGAGCATCAGAAAGGCAAGGCAATGCATAGTAATACAGCATGGTGATCAGGGGTGCAGACTCAGTATAGCGGGGTTCAAATTGCATCTTGGAAGCATAGGCACATACCCACCCTTACAGAGTCTCAGTTTCTTTCTCTGTAAAGAGATCACAACGGTCCTTGTTCATGGTGCTGAGTGAGAAATTAAGTGAGATAAGCTGATAAAGTGCTTTGCGCCTAGCTTGGTACACAGTTAAGTGCCCTGTGAGTAGGAACTGTGTCATCAATTTTGTCAGTAAGGGACTGAAGCCTGGCTTGCTTGAGACTGTCCCTGGAGGTAAGAAGCCCTTGGGCTTTTCTCAAACCACTTTGTCTCCCATCAATGGCCCTGTCCTCTCCAGCCCCACAGGATCCCCATATCCTGGGCCATGAGTGAGTTGAAAGACTGCCCCTTGCAGTTCCATGACTTCAAGTCTGTGGATCACCTGAAGGTCTGTCCCCGCTACACGGCAGTGCTGGCGCGATCCGAGGATGATGGCATCGGCATCGAGGAGCTGGACACCCTGCAGCTGGAGCTTGAGACCCTGCTGTCTTCTGCCAGCCGGCGCCTGCGTGTGCTTGAGGCCGAAACCCAGGTGATACCCCAGAGAGGGGCCATCACCAGAGATGGACTGCAACAAGTTATGGGATGGGTCATTGAGTTAGCTCCATATGCTGAAACCTGGGATACAGGGGTTTGTGGGGAGAGGGAGAGAGACCCAAACTGGGTTTGCATGACACAAAAAATACACAAGAATATGCATGATCCTCTTAAATTGCAAGATTTCTAATTCGGTACACTTTTATTGGCATCCCCCCCACCCATCCCCCATTATGTTCTGGGTTCTACGCTAGTCATTAGAGAAAGGTAATTAGGACAGTTTTGGCTGTCAAGGAGCTTGCCAACTAGGAAAGGGAGAAAGTCAGGTGCATACCAGGTGATGTGATGTTGTGGTTAGGAGTCCTAGGGAACTGGAATGGGGAGACCTGGATTTGAATCCTGGCATAAGCACTTGCTAGCATTGCTGTTTCCTAGCTGTATGACTTTGAGAAAGTTTTCTCATCTCTCCGAGTATCAGTTTCCCTATCTGCAAAGTGGGGTGAATAATAGGACCTACCTTAGTGCTTTTGTGAGGATTAAAAGAGAATTTTTGCAAAAACTCAACCCAGTGCCAGACACTAAGTAAGCACTTCAGGTGTTATTTATTTACTACTCTGATTACTTTATTCACTGCATAAAGATGCCTTCAGCCTTGTGTGCCAGGCGCTATGCTGTATCCTGCAAAATAGAGATGGTTAAGGTGTGCTTTCTGGTCTTCAGTAGCTTATGGTCTAGTTGAAGAAACAAGGTGCGATGGTCATTCCAGTGTGATCAAACAGCATGATTGGGTGCACAGTGGAGGTGTGAAGTGCCAGAGACTTGTAGAGGAAGGAGGTGCCAACTGGACCTAAAAGGATGAATGGAATTAACTTGTCCCTGGGAATCCATGGAAGCTTCTTGAGGAAGGTTATGACTCAAGTTGTATTTTAGCATCTAAGAACCTGGGTAACTGATTCAGAGAAGGCATCTCAGTGGTGGTGACATTGAAGTGAAGGTTTGCTGGGAGGACTCTTCTGTTAAACAATATGTGACTGGCATGGGTGATAAAGAAGTGAATCAAAAGCACAGATGAACAAGTGAATGAGATGATGAGAAGTATATGAATAAAGTCGTAAGAGGCCAGGCACAGAAAATGAGCTAAATTTTGAAGGATGAGTAAGAGTTTACTAGGTAAAAAGAGGATGGGGAAAGACCCAGGAGATTCCTTAGATTCTAGATCCTAATTTATTCACTAGAGGAAAGAAATATTCTTTGTTTTCCCTTCTCCCCCTCAGTGACAGTTTCTGTACATTTCAGATCCTCACCGACTGGCAGGATAAAAAAGGTGACCGACGATTCCTGAAGCTGGGTCGAGACCATGAACTTGGAGCTCCCCCGAAACATGGAAAGCCCAAGAAGCAGAAACTGGAAGGGAAGGCGGGACATGGGCCGGGCCCTGGCCCAGGACGGCCCAAATCCAAAAACCTTCAGCCCAAGATCCAGGAATATGAATTCACTGATGACCCTATCGACGTGCCACGGATCCCCAAAAATGATGCCCCCAACAGGTTCTGGGCTAGAGAACATAGAAGGGGGCCTCAGAGTTCTGGTGGTGGAGGCGTTGGTGGGGCAGGGGTACCCACTGAGGATCTGCTTCTCCCTGCAGGTTCTGGGCTTCAGTGGAGCCCTACTGTGCTGACATCACCAGCGAGGAGGTCCGCACACTTGAGGAGCTACTGAAGCCCCCAGAAGATGAGGCTGAGCATTACAAGGTAGAAACTCTGGGCCTTGATAGACATGATGCAGAACAAGAGAGTTCAGAGGTGGCTGAGAATTAAAGCTACCAAAGCCATGCATCATCTTCCTTCCCCCATCCTGCCCAGCCTCCTATCTGCTCCATCAATGTATCCAGACACCCAGGTCCAAACTGAGCTTTCTTTGTGTGCTGCCTCCCCTCTACCTGAGCCAGATGTCACCATGCCCTCAAGCTTAAGTAAAGTGTGCCCGTGTTCCTTTATCTCTGTCCCTTTGCTTTGGTCCAAGTCTTCATCAGCTTCTATACAAACAGCCCCTTAACTCTGTTCCTGCTTTGAGGCCTCTGGAGGAACCTTTCTTCTTTCTTTAAGATGTAAAGCTTGGGCCAGGTGCAGTGGCTCATGCCTGCAATCCTAGCACTTTGGGAGGCCGGGGCAGGCAGATGGCCTGAGCTCAGAAATTCGAGACCAGCCTGGGCAACATGGTGAAACCCTATCTCTACTAAAATACAAAAAATTAGCCAGGCATGGCGGTGTGCACCTGTAGTCCCAGCTACTTGGGAGGCTGAGTCAGGAGACTTTCTTGGACCTGGGAGGCAGAAGTTGCAGTGAACTGAGATCACGCCACTGCACTCCAGCCTAGGCAACAGAGCAAGACTCCGTCTTTTAAAAAAAAAAAAAAAAAAAAAAAAGTAAGTCAGCTCACACCTGTAATCCCAATACTTTGGGGAGGCTGTGGCAGGCAGATCACTTGAGGTCAAGAGTTCAAGACCAGCCTGACCAACATGGTGAAATGCTGTGTCTACTAAAAATACAAAAATTAGCCAGGCATGGTGGCGTGCACCTATAATCCCAGCTACTCAGGAGACTGAACCAGGAAAACCGCCTGAATCGGGGAGTCATAGGTTGCAGTGAACCAAGATCGTGCCACTGTATTCCAGCCTGGGTGACAGAACGAGATTCCATCTCACAAAAAAAAAAAAAAAAGAAGATACGAAACTGTATGTTTTAATGATGAAAATAAATAAAACATGCTCCATTAAAGAATATTTAGAAAATACAGAAAAATGTTGAGGGAGAATACTCCCATAGGTCAGCTGTCATCAGATGTGCTCATGACATGGCACTGCATCTAGGCCTCTCTTCATCCCGTTATCTACAGGATCAAGTCCATGCATCCCAGTCCTTGGTGGCAGAGCTCCAGTGCCCCTCTCCATTTTCCTCGGCCATACCCCTCTTCATTGCTGTGTTGACCAGTCCCACCAAGTACCTTGCCCTCATTCCAGGACACCACAGCCTCCTTGCTGGTCTCTGGGCCCCTCTGGCAAGCTCTTCTCTCCCTCTTCTCTCCCTGATAGACTTGACTCACCCTCCAAGGCCCTGATCTCATGTTACCTCCACCAAAGCACCCTTTCAGATTCCCCAGCAGAAAGTTAGTCTTTCCTTTGTGCTGCCACAACACTTTGATCTGTCTCTTTCACTTCACTTACCTTTTTAAAAATTTATTTGAAAAAGAGTTCATACAGACAGCAGTTAATTCAAGCAATATAAAAGGTAATTCCCTGTCACCCGTGACCTGAAGGCTCCTAATTCTCTCGAGAGGTAATTGATGTGACCTGAGACAATCCGTGTATGTAGAGTATTCTGCACCTTCTATCTTGGGAATTGTTTCAGATTGGCTTCTGTGTGTGTGTTTTAGTCCTTTTTGGACCTGTCTCCTTTACTAGAGTGTGAAGTAGAGGTATCTTCTTTATACTTTCTTACCTATACCTGACACTGGGCTTGGCCTTGGACTAGGGACTTGAGAGAGAGATAAGACAGATAAGTGAATGAATGAATGAATGAATGAAGCATGGCTGGCCAGTGCTTACCCACTCAGGGTTGGGTGCCATCTTTTTCACAGATCCCACCCCTGGGGAAGCACTACTCCCAGCGTTGGGCCCAGGAGGACCTGCTGGAGGAGCAGAAGGATGGGGCCCGGGCAGCAGCCGTGGCTGACAAGAAGAAAGGCCTCATGGGGCCACTGACTGAACTGGACACTAAAGGTAGGCCTCTCACCTCCCTGCCAACCCCAGGTCAGGACTTGAGTTCCAGAACTTCAGCCCACCTGCCCTCCTTTCCTGTGCCCACTTAGATGTGGATGCCCTGCTGAAGAAGTCTGAGGCCCAGCATGAACAGCCGGAAGATGGATGCCCCTTTGGTGCCCTGACACAGCGCCTCCTGCAGGCCCTGGTGGAGGTGCGCACCCTAACCCAAAACAGGAACCACATTTACTTTGTGTTTTAATGTGTTATATTTATTTTTTATTGGAGTGTATCATACATTTATTAGGTTGGTACAAAAATAATTAGGTTGCTGCAAAAGTAAAAACCTGGACTAACACATAGCAAAAGATTGGGAATAATACGTAACTTTTGCACCAACCTAATAGAGAAGTGCACAGATCATAAATGTACAGTTTTCACAAATGAGCTTGTATTAGCAGCCTGGAGATTACAAAATGAAACATTACTATATCCTAGAAGGCCCTCTCATGCCCCTGTTTTTCTCCAACTTCCCCCAAAGATAGCCTCTACTCCACAATTAACTTTTGCTAAGCATCTGTTGGAGGGGCTTTATACACATCCTCCCACTGGAGGCCAGGACAGTGGTTAACCCTGTGTTACAGATGAGAAGATTAGAGGCTCAGAAAAGGGAACTGTTCACTTGAGGTCTCACACAGCAGGATTCAAACCCCTACTTCGGGGTCCCTGTCTTTATACCTGCTGGTTGACCTTAGACACACCCTCATACTCTTTCACCTCATTGAGACTCAGTTTTCTTTTCTGGCTCAAACACAATAGTTTCTCTCGTGTAACAGTCTGGGTACATGTTCTAGGTTATCTAAGGTAGGGGAAGGGGCATATCATCAAACAGGAATCCCAGCTGATGGTGGCCTTGCAGTCTGTACAGGGTCACTCTGGGCATAATTGTCACTCCAGTCCCACAGAATAAGAGCAAGGAGGAGTGTGTGAAGGAAACTTTTTGGGCCATGCCTAGCTGTGGCTCTTATTTCTTCTGATCGCTTTCCCCTGGAGAGAATCTGTCACATGACCATACCTGCCTGCAAGGGAGCCTGGGAAATGTAGTGCAGCTGGAGAGGCATTGCCTAGCTGCCATGGAGGAAAGGAGAGTGGTGTTCGGACAGCTAGCACCTCTGCCACAGCAGGCCTAGCACAGTGCCTGGTGCGTTGCAGGCACTTCACAAACCTTGGCTATTCATTACCATCATTGAGTGTTAATCATTTCTCTTCTGTGTTCCTTTTGTTCCTTTTTCTTCATCTCAGTACAAAAATGGATTTCTAGAATGATCAAAGCAATTTGGGATCAGTATGGGAAGGCTTCCCAGAGTAGGTGGGATGGGAAAGATAAAAGGATATTTCTGGTGTTTGAAGACTGTCAGTGTAGGTCAGAAAGGAGCAGGAAAGTGGAACAGCTCTTTTTCCTTCCACCCATTTCTGTGGTCTTCTAGGAAAATATTATTTCCCCTATGGAGGATTCTCCTATTCCTGACATGTCTGGGAAAGAATCAGGGGCTGACGGGGCAAGCACCTCCCCTCGCAATCAGAATAAGCCCTTCAGGTGAGTGGTGTCCTATCCACAACCCACAGTCTGGCGCCCACTTCTGTTGGCTTCTCTCCATCTCAACCTGGGGAGTTCCTCATCAATAAGAGGCTGGGGACAGTTAGGTGAAGCCCAATAGCAGTCTCAAGTGTGAGTGCTGGCCCAATGTGTCTGCATGCACAGACTGAGTGCAGGGTTGTTCAGCACAGAACTGTTCATACCATAAATAAACCAAATGTCCTGCTGAAGGGGAGTGGTTGGCTAAATTGGCATAACTCTATATGATGAAATAACTTGCAACTATTAATCATATAGCTGCAAGTATAGAGAAATATAGGTAAATGACATGAAAAGATGTAAATTATAGAGTGCCAAGTGGGGAAAATGTTAGTTGTAGGCCAGTACAGATACATATTTTTATAATCTTATTTTTACTTAAAATGTATTTCTTTTTCTTTTTTTTTTCTTTTTTTTTTTT
>NW_012106208.1:427281-438623 GCF_000951045.1 Mandrillus leucophaeus
GAGTAGCTGGGACTACAGGCGCCCGCCACCTCGCCCGGCTAGTTTTTTTGTATTTTTTAGTAGAGACGGGGTTTCACCGTATTAGCCAGGATAGTCTCGATCTCCTGACCTCGTGATCCGCCCGTCTCGGCCTCCCAAAGTGCTGGGATTACAGGCTTGAGCCACTGTGCCCAGCCTCTTTTTTTTTTTTTTTGAGACAGAGTCTCACTCTTGTCGTTTAGGTTGGAGTGCAATGGCGCAATCTTGGCTCACTGCAACCTCCGCCTCCCAGATTCAAGCAATTCTCCTGCCTCAGCCTCCAAGTAGCTGGGATTACAGGCGCCTGCCACCATGCCAGGCTAATTTTTGTATTTTTAGTAGAGACGGGGTTTCACCATGTTGGCCAAGCTGGTCTTGAACTCCTGACCTCAGGTGATCCTCCCACCTCGGCCTTCCAAAGTGCTGGGATTACAGGCATGAGCCACCATGCCTGGCCTACTTAAAATATATTTGAATACATGCACATAGGGGAAAAAACCTGGACTAATATGTAGTAAAAGATTGGGAATAATATATAACAAAATCTGGAATATATATAATAACATATAACAAAATAATAGTGATTCTGTCTGGGTCGTTGGCATTACAGGTTTTTCCATATTTTTTGGATAGTGGATACATATGTTGCTTGTATTTAAAAACCAGACCAGATGTGTCTGTCCTTCCCTTTGTATCTGGATAGATACAGAGGGGGTGCCCAAAGGGAAAGGCAGGTTTTCACTGAGCTTGGGAAGCCCTGGGAACCTCCAAGGTGGGCCCTCCTCCAAGCTGGCTCTTGAGTCTGACAGGGGCCTGCCTCCCCCTGCAGTGTGCCGCATACTAAGTCCCTGGAGAGCCGCATCAAGGAGGAGCTAATTGCCCAGGGCCTTTTGGAGTCTGAGGACCGCCCAGCAGAGGACTCTGAGGATGAGGTCCTTGCTGAGCTGCGCAAACGGCAGGCGGAGCTGAAGGCACTTAGTGCCCACAACCGCACCAAGAAGCACGACCTGCTGAGGTGAGTGTGAGCAGGATGCACAGTCCCGCGGGTGGCCTTGGAGGCTGTGGCCACAGCTGGTCACCTTCCAGGGGTTTTACAACAGGCTTTCCAAGCCTGGCTGGTCTCTAAATCACCTGGAGAGCCTCGAAACAGCAGTGGCCAGTCCACCGGGTATGTGTCAAACAAATTCTAATTCCACAGAGTGGGGCTCAGGCACCTGTGATTGATTGATCGATTGATTTGATTTGGTTTGATTTTTTAATTGTGGTAGAGGCATAATGTAAAATGTATCCCCATGGGAGGCTGAGGCAGGAGAAACGCTTGAACCTGGGAGGCAGAGGTTGCAGTGAGCCAAGACTGAACCATTGCACTCCAGCCTGGGCAACAAAAGTGAAACTGCGTCTCAAAAAAAAAGAAAAGAAAAAAAAATTTACCCTTCTTAACCATTTTTAAATGTGCAGTTTAGTAGTGTTACCCATATGCACATTGTTGTGTGATTTATTTTTTGTCTTTTCATGCTGCTTTTCTTTTTATCCCCAAAGTTTTTTTATTAAAAATTTCATACATGCAGAAAATCTGAATCATACAATAAACATCAGCATATTCTCCACCTAGACTAATTAACTATTAACATTTTGTTAGAGATCTGTGATTTTTATTTGCTTATCACAAGAAATTGACCAGTGTTTTAGGACATGTTCTTTTGGGAATCCATCACAGTGCCTACCATTCATTTGATGTCAACTCCCATCCATCTTGTTCTGCATTGATCACAACAAAGGTATAGGTGACATCTGGAGGAAGACTGTGGAATAGCTACCCTTTAGTTAAAGAGATAGGGAAGCAACCCAAACAAGTCTCTGCTTCTCACAGGCAAGTGCTGTGTCTTAACTTCATAGAGCCCTGACAGGACAGGACATACACATTCATTTGGCCTTTTTTGTTGTTGTTGAGACAATGTCTCACTCTGTTGCCCAGGCGGTGCAGTGGCATGATCTCGGCTTACTGCAACCTCCGCCTCCCAGGTTCAGGCAATTCTCCTGCCTCAGCCTCCTGAGTAGCTGGGATTACAGGCATGTGCCACCGCCATGCCCAGCTAATCATTTGGCCATTCTTACTGTCTCTTAGACATTGTGCTAGGGACCAGCAAGAGAGGCACAGCAAGAGACTTGCAGATTACTAGCAGATGATCAGTAAAGACGAGTGCCATTAAAAGGAGAGGTAGTTGCTGACAAGCTGCCAGGGTATTTAAGGATAAGGGTGACTAATGTATGCTGAGTGCCTACTGTGTGTCAGGGGCTTTATGTACACTCTCAAGTGTCTTGACAACAACCCAGGAGGCAAGTGCTGTTTTCCTTGTTTACCAGATGAGGAAATAAAGGCCCAGCGAAGCGAAGTGCTCTGCTGAAGGTCACACACTCAATAAACAGCCAAGCTGAGACTTGAGCCCATGGCTGAATCAAAGCCTCTTTCTGTAATAGTTCACGTTTTCTCTGAAAGGTGAGAAGAAGAAAACACAGATGGAAGGAGCACTGAGGGAAGGAGAGGGAGAGAGGAAGAGAGAGAAAAGCAGGCATGTGCGGTTACAGAAGTAATGGGCCTTAGCTGGGCCTGGTGGCTCATGCCTATAATCCCAGCACTTTGGGAAGCTGAGGTGGGAGGCTTGTTTGAGCTCAGGAGTTCGAGACTAGCCTGGGCAATGTAGTGAGACCCCCATCTCTACTAAAAATTTAAAGTCAGCCAGGCATGGTGGCACATGCCTATAGTGCTACTCAGGAGGCTGACGTGGGAGGATCACTTGATCCTGGGAGGTGGAGGTTGCAGTGAGCTTGATCAGGCCACTGTACTCCAGCCAGGGTGAGACCTGTCTCAAAAAAAAAAAAAAAAAAAAAAAAAAAGAAGTAATGGGCAATGAAGAAATGGCTTGCAGCTCTCAGGAAACCAGAGCACAGCCCTTACCCTGCTGCACAGCAGCTGCAAGGCCTTAAGCACTCCCTGACCTGAGCAGCAGCTTCCTCTTCTGGAAAACGGGCAGGCTGGACTCAATCACTAAGTGACTTTCCAGCTCCACTATCAATGAAATGTATAAATCAGATCCTATTCAGAGAGATTGATTTGGTGTTTTACCCACCTCCTGTCAGCCTCAGGCTGCCTAGACCTTAGCGGGCTCTGGAATGTAGATGCTGAAGTAAGCAGGCCTTCTGCTGGCACTGGAACACCTGTTAAAGAACAGTATTTAAAAATAAGAGTTTAGCCCCAGCCTGCTCCAGATCTCCTACTTACTCACTGTGGGATCCTGGGATCATCTTTGAGCCTCATTTTCCTCACGGGTAACATAGGAATAATAGTACATACTTTGTAGGGTTTTTAGGATTAACTGAAAGAGAGAGTGGGGGTGTGTGTGGGGGTGTGTGTGTGTGTGTGTGTGTGTGTGTGTGTGTATTTTTTTTTTTAAGAGACAGGGTCTTGCTCTGTTGAGGAGTCTGGTCTCAAACTCCTGACCTCAAGCAATCTTCCTGCCTCTACCTCCCAAAGCGCTGGGATTACAGGCACGAGCTACTTCACGCAGCCTACTGTATATATTTTTAAGACCTTTTTTTTTTTTTAAAGACACAGTCGTGCTGTGTTGCCCAGACTGGAGTGCAGTGGCATGATCATAGCTCACTGTAACCTTGAACTCCTGGCCTCAAGCAATCCTCAGCCCCCTTGGAGTTGGGACTACAGGTGTGTACCATCACACCCAGCTAATTTTTTAGATTTTTTGTAAAGACAGTCTCACTATGTTCCTCAGACTGGTCTCGAACCCCTGGGCTCAAGTGATCCTCCTGCCTTGGGCTCCCAAAGTGCTGGGACTGCAGATGTGAACCACCATGTGCAGCCAAGACTTTATTCTTTTAGAGCAGTTTTAAGTTCACAACAAAATTGAGAGAAAGGTACAGAGAATTCCCGTATACCCCCTGTCCCCACATGTGCACAGCCTCCCCCATGATCAACATGAGTTAGTATTTTTTTCAGGAGCTTAAAATAGTGCCATATAAGTGCAGGTCAGTAACTGCTTTTTGGTCACGACTGTATGACACAATCCACAAGCATGCCAGCCTGGGCTGGTGGGTAGGCTCAGTCTTGAAGAGGAAGGGGCCGCTCTCTGGAGGTGGGCTGACCATGGCACCTGGCTGGCTGGTCCCCACAGGCTGGCAAAGGAGGAGGTGAGCCGGCAGGAGCTGAGGCAGCGGGTGCGCATGGCTGACAACGAGGTCATGGACGCCTTTCGCAAGATCATGGCTGCCCGGCAGAAGAAGCGGACTCCCACCAAGAAAGAAAAGGACCAGGCCTGGAAGACTCTGAAGGAGCGCGAGAGCATCCTGAAGCTGCTGGATGGGTAGCCCTCACCCCTGCCTCAGGCTGATTATCTGGCCTCGGGGAGGGGAAGGGAGGCCCACTTCCTTCTTTGGGCACAGGAAGCATTGGCCTGTGGCTGTCCCTCAAATGGCGACAGTCTCTAGAGGACCGTGGCCCTTCCCCTGAGGTCTTTTGGCCTAGCTCTGTACAGCCAGGACACAGGAAGCCCTGCTGGGCTGGCCTGAGGCCTAGTCTCTGCTTGGTCCCCAAGATGGGGTTGGAGGGGACTTCGTTTCCTGGTCTTCCTCTTCCCCCTTTACCATCCCCCACTCCCTAACCCCCTGCCCCTGTTTCCCCTTCAAGGACTTCTCCCTTGTGGTTTTGTAAAGTGCAAACTTAAGAATAAAGTGACTGCTGTGGTTTTTCAAAAAAAGCATCCAGTCTTTGAATGTCTGTAACGGTGGGGTAAAGGAACCAGTGTGGGTGGTAAGGTTTGTAGGGGGTATGCTTGGTGGCTCTCAGCCCGTGGCCACTAACCCATGGCATTCAGTCAGGGAGAACTGAGTACCTCTTTCTGAGTACCTCTTTCTGAGGATACTTGTGGCTGCAGGTAAGAATGCCCTCCAGCTCAAAGTGGATTCATAATAAGGAAATGTGTTGGTTGCAGGCTTGGCAGTCCTGGGACAGGGTGGCCTACATGGTTAGCCAATCTAGCAATTCTTCAGGGTCATTAAGGGTCCAGGTTCCTTAGGGGTCGCTACACTGCCCTCCACAGTGTCAACCTCTGCCTAAGGTGAGTCCTTCTCTGGCTGCAGTGTGGCAGTGGAGCAGTTGAGGCCAGATGCTTCCTCATTTACATCCAGCACAGCAGGGAGCGGGAGCCAGTGGGCTTCCATGGCCCACCTACAGGAGCAAGAAGCCTTTTCCCAGATACCATCATGTTTCAGTGGCCCAAACTCAGTCTCACATGCCCATTCCTCAGTCACTGTGGCAAGAGAGACTGTAATGGGTTTATGCCAGAGTGGAGTTTGCTACTCCATCAAGGTGGTGAAGAGAGAGTAAAACCTAACAAGATCTGAGTAGGAAGCGGGGAAGTGAATGCTGGATAGGCCAACAACAACAACCCTTCCACACCTGGGGCAGGAAGCTTGGCCTGAGGGACACAGATGAATTAATATGCTTTGGTACCTGCCTCAAGTTGTTCCAAGACTGGTCTCAGAGAATCAGGGAATAATTTGCAATTTACTGTGGGAAGGTTGAGGTCCACGCAGGGGAGAAGGGAGGGTAAGGGTCCCTAAGGAAGTGACCTATGAACTGAGCCATAAAGAAGGAGGGCGAACATGGCTGAGATTCTCGTACACCCAGCACCTCTCTGTTGGAGAAGTGTCCCTTCCCCATCACACATGGCTCTTACCTGACTGCCAAACTAGGGTGGACACATGGCCCCAGCTTGGCCAGTGAAGGGGTGGCCTGCTTCTCCACACCTGTGGGCGTTTCTCATTAGGTGGAACAAGAGACTTGAGAAAAGAAATGAGACACAGAGACAAAGTATAGAGAAAGAAAAAGTGGGCCCAGGGGACCGGCACTTAGCATACAGAAGACCCACGCTGACACCGGTCTCTTGAGTTCCCTTAGTATTTATTGATAATTATCTTTACCATCTTAGAAAAAAGGGAAGTAGCAGGATAATAGGATCATCGTAAGGAGAAGGTCAGCAGTAAGACATATGAATAAAGATCTCTGTGACATGAATAAGTTTAAGGAAAAGTGCTGTGCCTTGATATGCATATGCAAACATCTTCATAAACCCTTTTAGTGCATAAAGAGCTAGCAAGTCCCACCTTTCACCCTAAGGCAGTTTTCTCCTTTCTCAGTAAACAGAACATACAATCGAGTTTTACACCGAGATGTTCCATTGCCCAGGGACAGGCAGGAGACAGATGCTTTCTCTATCTCAACTGCCAAGAGGCTTCTTTCCTCTTACACTAGTCCTCCTCAGCACAGACCCTTCACGGGTGTCAGGCTGGGGGACGATCAGGTCTTTCCCTTCCCATGAGGCCATATTTCAGACTATCACATGGGGAGAAACCTTGGACAATACCTAGCTTTCCTAGGCAGAGGGCCCTGTGACCTTTGGCAGTGTACGCGTCCCTGGGTACCTGAGATTAAGAGAATGGTGATGACTTTTAACCAGCAAGCTGCCTTCAGGCACTTGTTTAACAAAGCACACCCTGCACAGCCCAAAATCCTTTAAACCTTGAGTCACACAGCACATGTCTCTTGCAAGGACAAGGTTGGGGGTAGGGTCACAGATTAACAGCATCTCAAATGCAGAATAAAATGGAGTCTCTTATGTCTACTTCCTTCTATATAGACACAGTAACAGTCTGATCTCTCTTTCTTTTCCCCACAGCCAGTCAAGTGCCAACCCCTCTGGCCACAATGATTAGTCCCAGAAGCAGGCATGTGACCCAAGCTGTGTCACTCGAGGCCCTCCATAATATTGCTCTATGAATGCTGAGAGGAGAGTTTCACTTCTTTTTGGACCATAAGCCACAGATGATAAGCTCAGGCTACCCCAGTGACCTGCGCTCCTCCCATGGGGAAAAACCTGCTTGAGAATAAAGCCAGCTCAGAAAAGCAGAGCCAGGAGAAGGAGAAGCGCTGCATCCAGCTATTCCTGAAGCCACCGGATCCTCCCTTAGACTTCCCACATATATCAGCCCACAAAGACTTCTTCTGGCTTAAACTAGTTTGCTTTAGAGTTTTGTGATTTGTAACTAAAAAAGGCCTAACTCTTACAAGTGAATTTTGGCAAAAAGAAAGATGAAGTAGCATCCTGAGAGAGAGGACAGCATGAGGCCCTGCCTCCCACTAGGTGCTGGGCCAAGCTGCTGCAATTTCTCAGTGACTCATTGTCCCCAGGTTGCTCACAGCCTTCTCAGAGAGAAAAGACACCCACACATGCAATGATGAGAAACCAACTATAATCATAATGATAATGCAATTAAGTGCTCAGTAAATGTTAGTATGTACCAGGCACTGTTTTGAACTCATTCAACTACCTAATATTATGGGGTAGGTATCAGCTACCCCATAATAACATCCCATTCACAGATGAGGAAACTGAGCCTTAGGAGGTTACACACCTTGCTTTGTCAAGCAACTGAGTGGTTGAGCCAACATTCAAACTCAGGCCATTTGGCTTGCAGAGAGAGCCTCTTCATTACAACTCACTGAGGCCCCACTCCCATTACAGTGTATGTGAACGGTACTCCCTATACTTGGCCAGTGCCCAACCTATGCAGCCATACACGGCAGCTCTGCTCGAAGACCCCCTCCTCTTAACCACTCAATTCCATGTTCACTGGGCCACACCATAAGTATGGTGGGCGTTGTTGATAGAGAGTTCCAAGAACAGAGACAGTTTTGCGGAGGAGGTGGGATGAGAGCTGACGTCCTAAAATTGGATAGAATTGTGAAAGAAGGAAGACAGATATAAATGGAAGAACCCTAGAAGACCGACTGGGCCTAGTTCACCAGAGAAGAAACTTAACTTTCAAGGATCAGTCATGAGCACTCTAGCTGTTCTCTGCTGCATACCTACTATCTGCCTGGCACTGTGCCAGGCCCTTTACCCACCCCTCCCATCTGATGCTTACCACGCACTTCCAAGGAGAGTAATATTCCAGCCTGCAGATGACACAGAAGCTCAAAGAGATGCTGTGCTTTACTGAGGCCATGCAGCCTTGATGTAGGAATAGTTGCTGCCCCCAGGTAGCACCATCCCTGGCAAAGTTCTTACAATCATATCAGAGTGTCTGCTGGAGCCAAAAGATGCCTCCTTTATGAGTGTGGAGGAAGCTGGATTGTCATGACGAGGGCAGATTAGTTCCAATACTTCAAATCTCCAAATTTAACTCAAAACAATTCTGATTCCTTATCACCAGTTTGGAGGCAAAGCCTTTTGTGTCTTGGCCCTAGAAAGCATCTGTCTTGCACAACATGACCTCCCCAGAGTCCCAAATGCCTTACAGCTGACTTTCAGCAACACCAGGGTGAGTGCAAATGGGGAGGGTAGGCTCTGACCCACAGTGGGTCCCCAGCCCCTGTCTGCTCCTGAGTACTCTAGGCACTGAGTGCTCTGGGTCCCAATTGGCCCCTGCTGAAAAGAAAGTGATGACAGGAACTTTGTGGAAATGTGGTCAGGGAATACATTTCTTTCTTGGCCTCTAGCTCAGGACTCAATGGAAAGAACCAAGCCCAGTAGACTGTAACTCACTCGCTTAGGTATCAATAAACTCCCCATTTCTTCACTTACCTAATTACTCCATTCACTTATTCACTCATCCACACACCTCCACTTCCTCATTATACTTTTGTTCCCTCACTCAGTGACCCTGTCGCCATGGCTGAGAGCTATGGAGGTGACTAAGGCTCCAGAGATGGGGACACAGCTAGACAGACAATCAAAACACTAGGCCGCAAGAGCAATAAGAAGACTGTGTAGGCTGGGCGCGGTGGCTCACACCTGTAATCCCAGCACTTTGGGAGGTCAAGGTGGGCGGATCACGAGGTCAGGAGATTGAGACCATCCTGGCTAACACAGTGAAACCCCTTCTCTACTAAAAATACAAAAAATTAACTGGGCGTGGTGGCGGGCACATTTAGTCCCAACTACTCAGGAGGCAGAGGCAGGATAATGGTGTGAACCCAGGAGGCGGAGCTTGCAGTGAGCCAAGATCGCGCCACTGCACTCCAGCCTGGGGGACAGAGCGAGACCCCATCTCAAAAAAAAAAAAAAAAAAAAAGAGACTGTGCAAAGTTGGCAGGGACCTGGGGCACAGAAAGACTTAACAACAGCTTAGAGGGTCAGGAAAGGCTTCAGGGAGGATGTGGAAAGAAAATTGCTGGGCAGAAGATAACATTCCAGACAAAAGGAGCAAGGCACAGAGGTGTGAACAGCTGGCCTGCTTAGAGAGAAGTGAGAACTGCAGTGTGACTGGAGCCCTGGGTGTGTGGAGGGGGAAGGAAAGGATAAGAGATGAAGCTAGAAAGTAGGTTGAAGACCAGGCTGGGCAAGGGTTTGAATGGCAGGTTAAGGAGCACGGACTTTATTCTCCAGGACAATGGTGCTCCAAGTGTGGTCCCTGGACTGGCAGCAACAGCATCAGTTGGGAACTTGATAAAAATGCAAATTCTTGGGCCACAGACCTACTGAATCAACAGCTCTGGGTGTATAGTCTGGCACCATGGCTCACACCTGTAATCCTAGCACTTTGGGAGGCCAAGGAGGACAGATCATCTGAGGTCAGGAGTTCAAGACCAGCCTGGCCAGTATGGTGAAACCCTGTCTCTACTAAAAATACAAAACTTAGCCAGGCATGGTGGCATGCACCTGTAATCCCAGTTACTTGGGAGGCTGAGGCAGAAGAATTGCTTGAACCTGGAAGGTGGAGGTTGCAGTGAGCGGAGATCACACCACTACAGTCAAGCCTGGGCGACAGAGTGAGACTGTCTCAAAGAAAAAAACAAACCTCTGGGTATGGGGCCTAGCCACTCTATTATAACATGCCTTCTAGGTGATTCCTGGTGCATACTGAAGTTTGAGAATCACATTCTGAGGTAACAGGGAGCTATGGGTGGTTTGTGAGCAGACTAGTGCCATAATAGCACTCTGAATCAGAAAGCACTCTCAGAGCAGCATGGAGGTTGGACTAATGAGAGGGAGTTAGGGTGAAGTTGGTGCAAAGAAATACAAGTGAGATGGGGAATGTGGCAGACTGGTAGATGTCCTCCAAAATCTGTTTCAGTAATATCTCATGTGGAAACTGGAATAATACATTGAAAATACTCTCCATACATTTGATAGCAAATGGAATTTAAGTTTCACATAGTGATTTCTTATCAAAACTTTTAATCAAAAGCTCAGGGCATATTTTTTTTTGTTTTGTTTTTCTGGGTTTTTTTTGAGACAGGGTCTTGCTCTGTCACCCAGGCTGGAGTGCAGTGGCACAATCTAAATCACTGCAAACTCCACCTCCCAGGTTCAAGTGATTCTCCTGCCTCAACCTCCCAAGTAGCTGGGGTTACAGGCATGTGCCGCCACGCCCAGCTAATTTTTGTATTTTTAGTAGAGACAGGGTCTCACCATGTTGGCCAGGCTGGTCTCGAACTCCTGGGCTCAAGTGATCCACCTGCCTCGGCCTCCCAAAGTGCTGGGATTATAGGTGTGAGCCCAGGAAAAAAAAAAAAAATTCTTCAAACACCTTGGCGTATATAGCCTTGTCCTAATTTAGGATTACTTCTCCGAAACTGATTGCCAGAAGAAAAGTCCCTGAGTCAAAAGACCTCGACATTATTTAAGCCTTTGATGCATATTGCCAAATTGCTTTCCAAAGGATCTTTAGCAAATCATTTTCCCACCAGAACATAGGACTACTCATTCCTCACATCAACATCAGCCTTCAGTGTTACCAGCTTTTTAAACTTCAAATTTGAAAGGCTGCAAATGACCTTTTACTTGGTATTTTTTTGTATTACTAGTGAGATTCAAAATGTCTTGTGTTTATTGTGTTTTATCTGTATCCTTTGACCATTTATTGGGTTCTTTCTGTTTGTTATCAATTCTGTGTGTTGTTTATATAATAAAAATATTAAGCCATTGTCTATAAAACATTTCCCCAGTCTGAAGTTTGCCTTTCATTGTTGTCTACCATTTCAAAGTAGGGTAGGATTTTCACTTTTTGAAAAAAAGTAAAAAAAAAAAAAAGTAATAGGCCGGGTGCGGTGGCTCATGCCTGTAATCCCAGCACTTTGGGAGGCCAAGGCAGGTGGATCATGAGGTCAGGAGTTCGAGACCAGCCTGGCCAAGATGGTGAAACCCCATCTCTACTAAAAATACAAAAATTGGCTGGGTGTGGTGGTGCACGCCTGTAGTCCCAGCTACTTGGGAGGGTGAGGCAGGAGAATCACTTGAACCCAGGAG
>NW_012106208.1:439253-440486 GCF_000951045.1 Mandrillus leucophaeus
CATGATCTCGGCTCACCACAACCTCAGTTTCCCAGGTTTAAGCAATTCTGCCTCAGCCTCACAAGTAGCTAGGATTACAGGCACGTGCCACCGTGCCCAGCTAATTTTTGTATTTTTAGTAGAGATGGGGTTTCACCATGTTGGCCAGGCTGGTCTCAAACTCCTGACCTCAAGTGATCCACCTGCCTCAGCCACGCAAAGTGCTGGGATTACAGGCTTGAGCCACCGTGCCCAACCCTTGACTCACTTTTTGATTAGTACCTTGAAATGTGCTCATTGGGACTGGGAGCTGCAGAAGGATGTATATGTATATGCATCCAAAAAATCTGGAAGAATTGTACTAAAAATGTGAACACTGGCTGTCTCTGGTTGGTGGGGGCCCAGCTGAGAGGGTTGTGTTATTCTTGCTTCCTTTGCACCCCTAATTCCTTTGGACAAGATACCTCTTCCATTCCTTATGGCTGCCCATTACAGTACACTCACTCAATACAGCACTCTAATTCTCCTGGCAACAGTTTTGGAGGCCAAGGGGTGAACATGTCACTCTACCACTCAAGCAGAGCCAGAGTCCTTCCCTGAGAATGAGACAGGAAATTGGGAGGATGCTTTCCTTCTACTGTGTTTAATTGGAAAGCTGGGGCTGCCTCACTCCATGTTTCCTGCCAACTAGAAGACCACTCTGGAGAGAAAAAGAGGCCAATGTGTGAAGAGAAATCAAGACAAGGAGAGAAGACAGAGAAAGCAAATCCTATGAGTACTACATCTCTAGTTCCAGTCTCCAAGCCCCTAATCCCTGGTGTCTTTCCTGCAATCTTGTGCCAGCTATTGTCAACTAAAGATTCCTCTTGGATGAAGCTGGTTTAGGTTGGGATTCTGTCACTTGGGAAGTGAAAGAATCTTATCAGTTAGTCTGTGTGTGTTTTTAACATGTTATGGAATTTTCCTCCAATTACCATGTATCACTTGTTCAATAGAAATACTAAAAAAGTAAAGATAATGTGTTTGTTAAAGAAAAGAAAACATGAGTGCTCTCAGAAATGCTCAAAAGCAGGAAAAATGTAAAGTACACCATAGAAGTTGCACAAGTCAACTGGCACAGTGGCTCATGTCTGTAATTTCAGCATTTTGGGAGGCTGAGGCGAGTGGATCACCTGAGGTCAGCAGTTCGAGACCAGCCTGACCGACATGGTGAAACCCCATCTCTACTAAAAATACAAAAATTAGTTGGGCATG
>NW_012106208.1:440641-457110 GCF_000951045.1 Mandrillus leucophaeus
AAGAAGAAGTTGTACAAGTCCTCAAAAGGACAGAGGTCATCTTATCACCCAGGGGGTGTTGTCATCAAGATGAACAGGAATTTGTGGTAAAAGAACCCCTAGCTCAGTGGGTATGCTTGGCAGGTATAGGGGAGAGTGGGGGCTCAGCCCTGAGCAGGAAATGTATTTTTCCATGAACTACGGAGTCTGAGATACTGAGATTTGGAAGAGGGATCCCTTAACCCCTCGTCCCTGGCCAAATCAAGTCCTGTCTCTGAGCCTCAGTTTACACTGAGTCTAGCTCTCATGTTTTGAATAGTGTTCTAGGCACTTCATGTCATTATCTCATAGAATTCTCAGAACTCTGAGTCAATCATCAATATTACCATGTTCCCGAGTAAGGAACTGAGGTTCCGAGAGGCAAAGGTTGATCAGATCAGTTAGACTCCAAAGCCTTTCTAGGAACCTCAGCTATCTTCCTCTCTCATCTGTAAAATGTGCATAATAAATTGGCCAGGTGCAGTGGCTCATGCCTGTAATTCCAGCACTTTGGGAAGCTGATTGGGGAGGATTGCTTGAGCCCAGGAGTTTGAGACCAGCCTGGGCAATATGGTGAGACCTCCCATCTCTACAAAAAATAAAAAAGTTAGCCAGGTGCGGTGGCATGCACCTGTAGTCCCATCTACATGGGAGGCTGAGGTAGGAGGATGACTTGAGCCCAGGAATTTGAGGTTGCAGTGGGCCATGATCATGCCATTGCATTTCAGCCTGGGTGACAAAGCAAGACCCTGTCTTTAAAAAAAAAAAAGGAAAGAAAAGAAAAAAAGGAAAGAGAGAAAGAAAGAAAGAAAAGGGAAATGAGTTGGGCCTAAGCACTGTTCTCTCCCCATCCGCAGCTGGACAATGCAGGAATTCAGGAGTAGGGAGTGGCACTTGGGGATCCTTGGAGGTGGAGTGGGGTCCCAAGCACCATACCTCCACTGGCTGCCCCCAGTCCAGCCCCCAATTCCTGCGAGTTGCTCCCTCTGCCACCCGCACCAAATTTCTTCCCAAGGAAGGCCTTGTGCAAGTCAACCTTTGGCCGCCTGCCTGCTGTCCTAGTTGCGGGCTCTGTCCCCCACCTCCCCTAACCTGGCCCCTAGCCATCAAACCCTGGAGCCCGGCCAGTCACGTGATATATCGGTCCTTTTTGGCCTGTTTCCTTTAGGATCCCGATTTAACTTCCTCCTTCCCACTTCCCTCTGCCCCCAATACCTCTGGGCACCACCATCCGCTCTGAGGAGCAAGTGTCGGGCTGAAGCCTGGGCTCCAGCTTGCAGAGGAACCTGGGCCTTAGTCTTCCCACCTGTCAAGTGGGGCCCCCACCCTACACCGCCTTCACTCTCTTCATTGCCTAGTCTTGCCCGGTCTTTTCCCACTCCCTCACTCCCCGGTACCCCACCAGACTCCCATGCAGTTCCGAGGACCTGTTTCCCTCAGGGCACAGGAGGATTGGGAGAGGCGAAGGACGACAGAGCCCTAAGGGAGGTCGCAGAACTGGTCTGAAAGAGAACCCTCCAGGCCACAGGGTGAGTTTGGACGGTCTCTAGCTTCAGACAGACGGGGTTCAAATCCTGCTTTGCTTCCGACCACCTGCTGATTTGAAAATCATCTCTCTGGGCCTCAGTTGTCCCCTCTGTGAAATGTAGCCCTGCTTAAGACCAAGGGCGGGAAGCGTCTAGCAGGAGATCTCTGACCAGAACTAGAGAGCTGGCCTCCACCCGTCCCCTTCCCAGCCTTAGAGCGGCGCCTCGCCTCCCAATCCCGGGTCCCTCCGCCGCAGACTCCTCCTCCACTGACATCAGAGCCGCAGGCGGGCGGAGAGAGCCGCCGAGCCCAGCCGAGACGAGCCCCAGCCCCAGCGAGAGAGCGGGCGGGTGGCCCAGGCGCGCAGCGCTGAGGACCGCGGCCAGAGCTCGGCGCCAACTACCGCGGGCCTCCCAGCCAGCCCCGCGGCGGGGCAGCCGCAGGTACAGCCGGCCCACCCACCCCTGCACACCTGGGCGCTGCGGGGGGGCGGTAGGAGCCCCTAGCCTCTGGGTATCCTTTCCCAAGGAGTGGCCACTGGGCACCCTCCCGGGCGGGCTGGACCCTGAGGGGCAGGCAGGGCTGGGCCTTTCTCCTCCACCTCTGCCCCAGGCCCAGCAGGTGCCAGGCAGGCCTATGGGACACTGATTGGGTAATAGAGAAGGGGGCCTGCGTGAGCGCCTTCAGCTGGGCCTGACTGTGGAAGGGCGTGGGCATTTGGAGGTATCCATGGGGGTGGGGGGGCTTGTGGAGTGTACAGCCTTAGGACAGGCATGTGGGTCAGACATGGGTGGGGGATCTGGGAATCTGTGTGTTTTTTGTTCCAGAGGGGTGTCCACGTGTTTTGTGTGCTGGTATTTGGCTCTCAGGGTCTTAAGTCAGAGTTAGGAGGGGGTGTACAATTGTGTACTGAGGATGTTTGGAGTTAGGTGTGTAAGGAGTTGGGGTTTGGTTTGGAATATAGGAGCTTCAGGGGATGGGATAGAGGAGCTGGAGGGTGTAGGGTACGTCTGGTATATGAGGGTGTGTGTGTGTCTAGGTGTCATCTTGTGTGGGTGTGGGTGGATGTGTGTTTTGGGGTGTAAGAGGGAGCTGGGTGAGAGATGTTTGGATGGACAGGCAGGTGCCCGGGTGTAGGGCTGTCTGGGGCACTGTGTGGTGTGGACATGTGTGCTGATGTCTGGGAGTACATGTATGATCAGGTGTCCCAGGATCCGGATACGAGGCATACTGGATCTGGGAGGCAGGTGTTTTTGAGTCCAGGGCTGTGGAGTTGGCTTGGTGTGGCGTGTCTGCTACAGGGATGTGTGTGGATCTCTGACGGTTGTATTTGGTAGGCCTCCATGTGGGTTTCAGACTTTGCCTCTAGAGCTCAAGTCGCCTTTCCTAGAAGATTCTGCCCCTGGGATGGGTGGGCACGGTCCCCTGGGAAAAAGGATCTGTTCCAGGAGTGGAATCTCACGTCAGAGGCCCTAGTCAGGGCACCTCTCCTCATTCTCCCTTAGAGAAAAAGAGAGAAGGAAAGTCCTCTCCCTGAGGTCACAAAGCATGCTAGGCTCTATTTTGGCCTCATCCTCTGTGGATGGGTTGGGAGGCTGTGTTTTTTGAATGGGGCCCATTCTGGCTTCATATTGGAAGTACCAGCCAAGGCCATTCCATGGGCTTTGCCCTCAGCAAGCTTAGCTGGGGGTCCCAGGCCAGGTGTCATTTGGGCCTCTGGAGCCAGCCTCTACCTAACTCCAACCTCAGTCTCCCCATTCTTCATCTGATAAATGGGAGAGAACTCCCACCCTCTCCTGCTGGATGAGACAGACCTCAGCAGGGGAAGGGCCAGGCTGGATAGGGTTAGATGGGGCCAGGAAGGGACAGAGTGAGTAGGACCATTTCTCAGGCTCCTGGGACCCAGATGGGGAGTCAGGAGGGAGAGGTCTGGGGAGCTCCAGCTGTGGCTGTTGTTGCTGTGGGAACAGTGCAGAAAGAGCTATTTAAAAATGTGGCTGAGATATTGCTGGAAGCCCAGGCTGCGGGCCGGTTGGGGTGGGGATGGGGAGGAGGAGGGAGAGGAGACACCCCAGCAATCCCCAGGGTGGGGTGGGGACATCACTAGTTCTGCGGACAGGGGGATCCTCCAGGCCTCTACCAGCTGCTCTGGTGGTTTATCTGTTGTACTGCCAGAGGTCAGGGTTTCCCTGGGTGCTTGGATTTGGAGAGGGGGAAAACTGGGAAGTGAACTAGAATAAATGAATGAATGAATGAATGCAAGACTTTGTTAAATAAAGAATTTTGCTGCCACTGTGAAAGGTTTTTCTCTAGGCACGAGAATTTGCCGAATGTTGAATAAACAAATGAATGTTTGTTGAATGATTTTGTCAAATGGATGAATCAAGGATAAATAAATGCAGGTTGAATGACTGAATGAGGCCTGTAGCAAATTCCCAGACAGAAGGCTGGGCTCTGCTGAGTCCCCTCCTTCCATTCTCCTTGCAGGAGCCCTGGCTGTGGCCGGGGGGCAGTGGGCCATGCCGGGGGCAGTGGAAGGCCCCAGGTGGAAGCAGGCAGAGGACATTAGGGACATTTACGACTTCCGAGATGTTCTGGGCACGTGAGTCCAGGGCAGGATTGGGTGCTGGATGGCTGGGGGAGGCCGAGTCCAGGGTGGTGCTTCGTCTGGTCAATTAATGCTTCCTGTTTCCCATAGCCCAGGCCCTGTGGCAGCACTATCTAGGGCCTAAACTGTCCCCAGCTTTTCACTTCTGGGTGGGACAGGGGCTGCTCTTCCAATAGCCCTGGGTTCTTGAAGAGAAAGAAGTTGGGAGAATGAAGGTGCCAGTCAGTCCATCTAACTTGCTGCCAAGAGCTAGGTGTTCTGGCCTAGGTTTGGGAACTGAGGCTGGGGATGGCTCTGTTCTTGGTGCTGGGAATGCAGAAATAACTCAAACCTGGTCTCTGTCCTTCAAGTTGATCCCAGACATGTGCAAGAGACAGACCCACAGAAAATGACAACAGGGTGTGTGCTGTGCTCCAATTAAGGTTGGGATTGAGGGCTTTGTGGAGCCCAGAGAGAGCTGTGCCTTCTGCCTGGGGGGAAACTTCGTGGAGAATGGGGCATTAGAGCTGGGGACTGAAGGATGGGTAGGTGTGCACTTGTGAGAGAGGAAGAAGGGCATTCCAGGCAGAAGGAATCCTATAAACAAAGGTTTAGAGGCATGGTTCTATGTGGAAAGAGGCAGAGTGTGGTGGAGCTTAAAATCAGAGGCTGGGGAAGAGTGGGAAAAAAGGCTGGAGATGAAAGTGGAACAGTTTGTGTAGGGTCTTGGAAGGCAGGTCAGGGAGGCTAGATATTGTTCCACAGGCCACCGGGAGACACTTAAGACTTTGGCAGGTGTGCAATTCAGGACAGTCACTCTGGCCACAGCTTGGAGGGTAAACTGGAGAGGGACAGGACTGGAAACCAGTGATGAGGTTACTACAGTAACTATCCCTGAGGATTGAAATTTCACCATGGGAGATGCCTTTCTTTGACTTACGACTTATTCTCCCAGAGAAAGCAAACAGATGTGGAAACAATACCCTAGTAAATCCTCCTTAATCAGTTAACTTTAGTTAAATGAGTTTATTTGTTCCTTTTTAAGAGCTTGTTCTAAAGCACTGCTTCTTAAAGTTCAATGAGCATACAAATCACCTGAGATTTTGTTAAACTGCAGATTCTGATTTAGTAAATCTGGGGCAGGGCCTAAAGTTTTGCATTTCATTTCTTTTTTTTGACCTAGGATCCAAAGCAGTAGAGATTTTGCATTTCTAAAAAAGTTCCCAGGTAATGCTGATGGTTCTTTAAGGTGTTAAATTAGCCATGACTCAAATTAGCAGAAAAAGGGATGAACCAACTGCACACGAAATCAAAAAGCTCAGAGGTAGACTTCAGGCATGGCTGGATCCAGAGGGCCACATAATGTTATCATGAAATGACTTTGGCCATTTCTCAGGTTGGACTTCCTTTGTGTTAATTTCATTCCCAAGCAGGCTGTCCCCAAGTGGTGACAAAGATGATCGTCATTAGCTCCAGGCTTACATCCTACCAGCTCAGCAGCAGCCTCATTCTTAAAGTGCTAGGAATCTGGCTTGCATCACATGACCAATTACTGTGACCAGGGGAGAGACTACTTTGGCCAGGCCTGGGTCATGTGACCATCTCTGGAGCCAGGGGATAGATGAGTGACTAGGAGAGGGTCATCCACATCCCTGGTCCAGCAGTGGTCACAGAACCCATAGGGAATGGAGGAGAGGCTGGAGGGAAGCTGGGGTTCCAGTTCTTCACCTTATGAATCCCCTCTCCCCATAGGGGGGCCTTCTCGGAGGTGATCCTGGCAGAAGATAAAAGGACGCAGAAGCTGGTGGCCATCAAATGCATTGCCAAGAAGGCCCTGGAGGGCAAGGAAGGCAGCATGGAGAATGAGATTGCTGTCCTGCACAAGTGCGTGGGCCACAGCCTTTCCCTGCCCCAAGCTGACCCTGCCTTGGCCCTCCCATCCTCCTCCTTCCCTGCTTTGGACCAAACATTTAAACTCTCTAAGCCTTAAATTGCTCATTCATAAAATGGGGATCACAGTTTCCACTTGGCAGGGTTGTGGGGGAACATCAGAAGTCCTTTATTTCAAGTGCCTGGCACAACAGCTAACACAACAGATGTGATGGAGATGCCAGGGCTTAGTAACAGGGATTTAACTGTTCAATCAGGTGTAAAGATCCATCCTGAACATGACTTGGACCCACATATCTCAGTTGGTGTTGTCTCTGGACCTACCTCAAGTTCCCCTAACATATTAAAGCCACTCAGCAAGTTTAAAAATGACTCTCTGCTGACCCCCTGACTAAATCCACAACCAGCTGGTCTATGAATTGCTCATGCTGGTATGAAACCTCCTGTCCTCACTGGAAAACTTGCAGAGAATCACTGCTAATCTCTCCCCTGAGCTTCCAACCACCCTGGGCAGATAATGGGTTTTTTTTTTGAGATGGAGTCTCACTCTGTTGCCCCAGCTGGAATGCAGTGACAAAATCTTGGCTCACTGCAATCTCTGCCTCTTGGGTTCAAGCTATTGTCTTGCCTCAGCCTCCCTAGTAGCTGGGATTACAGGCACCTGCCACCACGCCCGGCCAATTTTTGTATTTTTAGTAGAGATGGGGTTTCGCTATGTTGGCCAGGCTGGTCTCGAACTCCTGACCTCAGGTGATCCACCTGCCTCGGCCTCCCAAAGTGCTAGGCATGAGCCACCGCACCCAACTCCTGGGCAGAGCATTTCTACTGAGACCCAGAGAAGACAAGGGATTTGTATACGGTCACATGGAAGGTTTGTAGCAGAGCTAAACTTACTTCATCATCAAGATCAATTATCGTCTGACCAACAAGGAGAAACCCTGTCTCTACTAAAAATACAAAATCAGCTGGGCGTGGTGGCACATGCCTGTAATCCCAGCTACTTGGGAGGCTGAGGCAGCAGAATTGCTTAAATATAAGAGGTGGAGGTTGCGGTGAGCCGAGATCACGCCACTCATTGCACTTCTGCCTGGACAACAAGAGCAAACCTCTGGCTCAAAAAAAAAAAAAGGCCAGGTGCGGTGGCTCAGCCTGTAATCCCAGCACTTTGCGAGGCTGAAGCGGGTGGATTGCCTGAGGTGAGGAGTTCCAGATCAGCCTGACCAACATGGAGAAACTACGTCTCTACTAAAAATACAAAATTAGCCAGGCATGGTGGTGCATGCCTGTAATCCCAGCTACTTGAGAGGCTAAGAAGAATCCCTTGAACCCAGGAGGCAGAAGTTGTGATGAGCCAAGATCATGCCGTTGCACTCCAGCCTGGGCAACACTCCAGCTGGGCTACAAGAGTAAAACTCCGTCTCAAAAACAAAAAACAAAAAACAAAAGAAAAAAATCAATTACCATTACTGTTTCACTTACGAGTTTTTTGTTTTTTGATTTTTTTTTTGAGACAGTCTTGTTCTGTCACCCAGGCTGGAGTGCAGTGGCGTAATCTCTGCTCACTGCAAGCTCCGCCTCCCGGGTTCACACCATTCTCCTGCCTCAGCTTCCCGAGTAGCTGGGAGTACAGGCGCCCACCACTATGCCCGGCTAATATTTTTGTATTTTTAGTAGAGACGGGGTTTCACTGTGTTCACTAGGATGGTCTTGATCTCCTGACCTCGTGATCCACCTGCCTCAGCCTCCCAAAGTGCCAGGATTACAGGCGTTAGCCACTGCGCCCGGCCCACTTATGAGTATTTACTGTGTGCCACGCGCTGTGCCAAGCACCTACTTGCATGATCTCACATGATCCTCACTCCAACTCTTTGAGGGAAGTACTACCATTTGCTTTATTTTATAGATGAAGAAACTGAGGCTCAGAGAGGTTACATTAAATCTAGCACCTACCCTGTACCAGGTGCTGGAGAACAGTGGCATGCAAGACAAAGCCTCTGGATTCGGGGAGCGTATGTCTGGTAGGGGAGGCTGACAAACATGTAAACACAGAAAGTTATTTTATTTTTCATTGTTTTGAGATGGAGTTTTGCTCTTGTTGCCCAGGCTGGAGTGCAATGGCATGATCTCGGCTCACCACAACCTCAGTTTCCCAGGTTTAAGCAATTCTGCCTCAGCCTCACAAGTAGCTAGGATTACAGGCACGTGCCACCGTGCCCAGCTAATTTTTGTATTTTTAGTAGAGATGGGGTTTCACCATGTTGGCCAGGCTGGTCTCAAACTCCTGACCTCAAGTGATCCACCTGCCTCAGCCATGCAAAGTGCTGGGATTACAGGTGTGGGCCTCCGTGCCCAGTCAGAAAACTCTTAACAGGCATGTATCAGGCTGGGTGCAGTGGCTCACTGGTAAAAAGATCAGCATCCATATAGCATGTGACAGGGACAGGATTTGGACCCAGGTCTGTGTATGCCAGAGCCCAGTGTTTATCCCTCTGCTCTCTCACCTTCCAAGAAATAGTAATAAACCATGGTAAGCCAGCTTTTCCCTTTGGGGCCTACATCCTTGGTTTGTCCTACCCAGGTTTGCAGGCACTTGGTCAGGGGTAGCTGTCCTGAGCTCTAAACCACTGCTTTTTTTTTTTTTCTTTTGAGACAGGGTGTTACTCTGTTGTCTAGGCTGGAGTGCAGTGGCTATTCACAGGTGCAATCATAACAGACTGCAGCTTCGAACTGCTGGGGCCAAGTGATCCTCCTGCCTCAGCCTCCCAAGTTTAAGTAGCCTGGACTACAGGTGCACACCGCCATGCCTGGCTAAACCACCTCATTTCTCCTTTCAGGATCAAGCACCCCAACATTGTAGCCCTGGATGACATCTATGAGAGTGGGGGCCATCTCTACCTCATCATGCAGCTGTGAGTGGCCCCACCTCTGCCCACCCCCACACACCTCTCCCTGCTGTCCCAACCCTCTTTGCCAGACTGCCCTATCCCCTGCTGCAGGGTGTCGGGTGGGGAGCTCTTTGACCGTATTGTGGAAAAAGGCTTCTACACGGAGCGGGACGCCAGCCGCCTCATCTTCCAGGTGCTGGATGCTGTGAAATACCTACATGACCTGGGCATTGTACACCGGGATCTCAAGGTGGGGCTCGAGGGGGTGTGGTGAGCTGGGGTACCCAAGGGTGGGGCCTTTGCAAACCCCAAACTGTCCGACCTTGGGCAACTTTCACCCCCTCACTGAGCCTTGGATTTCCATCTACAAAGTGGATCTTGTAACCCTTAAACTGCCTCCTCCTATTCTAGTCCAGATACTCAAAAGAACACGAGTGAATTGTGCTGGCATTTTATCCAAATAACATTTTATGTATTTTTCTGATTTAAAAAAAAAAAATCTGACCAGGCATGGTGGCTCACGCCTGTAATCCCAGCACTTCAGGAGGCAGAGACGGGCGGATCACCTGAGGTCAGGAGTTTGAGACCAGCCTGGCAAAACCCTGTCTCTGCCAAAAATACAAAAATTAGCCCGGCGTGGTGGCGGGTGCCATCCCAGCTACTAGGTAGGCTGAGGCAGGAGAATCACTTGAACCCAGGAGGTGGAGGTTGCATAAACTGAGACTGTGCCATTGCACTCCAGCCTGGGCGACAGAGCGAGACTCCATCTCAAAAAATAAAAAAAATTAAAAAAAAAAAAAACGAAAAATCCTATTCCCCTTTTGTAGAAAACTTGGATGGGACAGCAAAACATAAAGAAAAAAGCCAGAAATCCCTGAAATCCTGTTCCTCAGAAATAGCGATGGGGCTCACATTTAGCAGTACATCTCAATCCGGTCTAAGAGAAGGGCACATGCCTGGCTTTGAATTCTGGCCCTGCTACTCCCTAACTGTGGGTTCTTGGGTGAGTCACTTTGCCTCCAAAGGCATCAGTTTCCTCATCTGTTAGGTGGGATTATTCAGACTGGCCTAGCAGGGATGCAGTGAGGATGACGTGAAATCAAGCACTAATCCAGGGTCTGGTATAAAGTAGGTATTCAAACATTTCTTTAGGGCTTTACAGTGCACACCTGAGGTTTACAGAAAGTTGCCTCCCACACCCTCTTGGGCCTTGTCCTTCCTGGAATTTTTGGCCTTCTTGAGAACTTTCTTGATTTTCTTATGGCAGCCATGAAGCCACAGTGGCTTTTGGGGGATCCATTATTTCTCAGAAGGTGCTTGGAGAGGCAGAAGGTTCTACTAGCCTCTAACCATCTCTGATTGCCCCTTCCCTTCCCTCCTGCTCTTCAAGCCAGAGAATCTGCTATACTACAGCCTGGATGAAGACTCCAAAATAATGATCTCCGACTTTGGCCTCTCCAAGATGGAGGACCCGGGCAGTGTGCTCTCCACCGCCTGCGGAACTCCGGGATACGTGGGTGCGGAGGGCCCTGGGCTGGGGCTGTGATGGTGGGGGGAACCAGGAGCTGAAGGGCAGAGATTTGTCACCACCATGTCCTCTTCCCTCCACAGCCCCTGAGGTCCTGGCCCAAAAGCCCTACAGCAAGGCTGTGGATTGCTGGTCCATAGGTGTCATCGCCTACATCCTGTAAGTGGGGCTTGGCCATGGTAGGCTATGGCTCCAGAGTTTGTCCTCTGGCCTGCTTTCCTCTCTTCCTCCCTCTGCTTCCCTTCCCTTCTTCTCTTCCCTTCTTCCCTTCCTTCCACCAATCAATTATGAATATTACTTCATTCAATAGATACTATGTTTCAAGCACTGTGCCAAGCAAGCATTGGAGTAAATTTAGCACAGAACAAACCAGACAAAGTGCCTGCCCTCAGGGAGCTGACTTTCTTTCTAGTAGAGAAGACAATCAACAAGTAAATAAATCTACAAAATAACATCAGGTGATAAAAATACATACTGTGGAGAAAAACCAAGGAGGAATAGGGAGACAGGGGTGATGCCATTTCAGTAGGGAGGTCAGGGAAGGGCTCGCTGTGGAGGGGATGTCCAAGTGCTAAGGGAGCCAGACATTGGAGGTGTGAGGAAAGAGTAGCATAGGCAGAGGCAATGGCAAGTGCAAAGGCCCTGAGGAGGGCAAGATGGCGGTACATTCAAGGAACAGAAAGGACAACATAGCTAGAATGGGAGTGAGCAGACAGGGCTGGTAGAGTTTATAAAGGGGGAACTCCTTCCGTGGGTCCTGCCTGACCCCTGAGACTACCCCAGTGCTCCACCCCGGAGTCAATGGGTGCACCTGAAAGTGGAAATGAGGATAAGTTTCTCCCTGCCCAGGCTCTGCGGTTATCCCCCCTTCTATGATGAGAATGATGCCAAACTCTTTGAACAGATTTTGAAGGCCGAGTACGAGTTTGACTCTCCTTACTGGGACGACATCTCTGAATCCGGTATTTGGGGCTTTGCCTTTTTCCCCTGGGCCCCACCTCTGGTCCCTCCCTCACCTGCTTTGGGGGCGGTCTCCCTCCTGCCTTCCTTCTGTCGGATTCTCCAGTGCCACACTAAGCTGTCTTCAAGACCAGACACCCTACCCTGGATACTTCCTTCTGCTTGGCTCCCAGAGTGAGAAACTAGGCATTTGTTCAATCTTCAGACACAGTCTATTTGAAAATACCTCTTCCCTATTGACTTCCTGATGTCTAAAATACCACCATAAACATTTTCATCCTCCTTTTGTGCCCCCTATTAAGAAGCAAACCTGTGAAGCTACTATCATTTATCAGTGTGAATGCACTGAAATTAGTCAAGAACAACTTTTTCTTTTTTTTTTTGAGATGCAGTCTCGCTTTGTTGCCCAGGCTGGAGTGCAGTGGCACAATCTCGGCTCACTGCAACCTCTGCCTCCCAGGTTCAAGGGATTCTCCTGCCTCAGCCTCCCAAGTAGCTGGGATTACAGGCACCCACCACCATGCCTGGCTAATTTTTTTGTATTTTTAGTAGAAACGAGGTTTCACCATCTCAGCCAGGCTGCTCTTGAACTCCTGACCTCGTGATCCACCTGCCTCGGCCTCCCAAAATGCTGGGATTACAGGCACGAGCCACTGTGCCCGGCCTCATGTTTTTCTTGAGAGAGACAGGAAAGAGCTGGAAGGCATGGGGTGGGAGGGTCTGAAGAAGAGCACAGGTTGGGTGGGGTGCGGCATGGACTGATTTGGCCTCTTTGTTTTGTTTTGATGCTGGGTCAGACCTAAGGGAGTGCATACGCTCTTGGGGAGTACACAGGCACTACCATGCTGTCATTATCTTTACTTTTGTCTTGGGGGTTTAGCCAAAGATTTCATCCGGCACTTGATGGAGAAGGACCCAGAGAAAAGATTCACCTGTGAGCAGGCCTTGCAGCACCCATGGTGAGAATTCACACAAGCTGTGAGGTGGGGTGGGATTTGGGGCCCTCAGGTCTGCCTCTGCCCTCATAGGCAACCCACCACATAACCCCATCCTAGGATTGCAGGAGATACGGCTCTAGATAAGAATATCCACCAGTCGGTGAGTGAGCAGATCAAGAAGAACTTTGCCAAGAGCAAGTGGAAGGTGAGTCCATATCCCTAGTTCTGGTCCCAGCCTCCCCAGGACTCCTCCCCATCCCTACCCAGGCTCAGCTCGCACAGCACCTAGCACCAAGTTGGGCACACAGTAACTTCTTAGGGATCCTTACTGAAGGACTTCATTCATTCATTCAACACTCCCAACACCTTCTCTATTCCAGAGAGGGTCCCTCACCTCCAAGTCTAGAGGGAGAAGTCTATAATTCTTCAGGAGTCATCTGATCCAGCCTATGGGGGTCCGGGAAAGGTCATAAAGGTGGTGATGACTTGACAGAGCTGTCAGTTAAGTAGGAATTAGCGAGGCATAGCAGAAAAATGTCTACAGCCATTCTGGGAAGTGCAAGTGCTAAGCCTGGCCAGACTGAAGGGGCTGAGGGGACTGAGAGGCAGGAGCCCAATTTGGGAAAGCAGGTAGGGGCCAGGCCTCTTAGGGCCTCGGATTCCACAGAGGAGCACCAACTTGATCCTGAGGGCACTGAGGAGGCCCAGAAGAATCTTAGGCAAGCATCTGCTACATAGAAAGGGCTCTCAGGGCCAGGCATGGTGGCTCACACCTGTAATCCCAGCACTCTGGGAGGCCGAGGTGGTCGGATCACCTGAGGTCGGGAGTTCAAGACCAGCCTGGCCAACATGGCAAAACCCTGTCTCTACTAAAAATACAAGAATTAGCCACACATGGTGGTGTGTGCCTGTAATCCCAGCTACTCGGGGCACTGAGGTAGGAGAATTACTTGAACCTCGGAGATGGGGATTGCAGTGAGCTGAGATCGTGCCACTGCACTCCAGCCTGGGTGACAAAGTGAGACTCCACCTCAAAAAAAATAAAGAGCTCTCAGGATGCAGAGAATGGCATGGAGTAAAGACTGGGTGACCCATTAGGAGGCTGTGGCAGAGATACAGGCAGAAGAGGGTAAGGGTTTGGACCACAGTAGTATCAACAGGGGTAGAGAACAGTGGTTGATCCAGGAGTCATTTAGGAGGTGAAACTAAGACATGATGATGCAATGAATGTTGGGGGAAAGAGATGTCAAGGGCTGGCCCAAGATTGTAGCTGGGAACAGAGTGGACGGTGGCGGTACCATGACTGAGATGGTGATCACAGGGACAGAAACATGTTTTGTGGGGATGGTTTTAGTTTTGGACATGGTGAATTTGAGGGGTGTGTGGGACACCTAGGTGGAGATGTTGAATAGGTACACACCTAGGCAAGTTACTTCAGCTTTCTGTGCCTCTGTTTCCTCCTTTGAAAATTATATTAATAGTACCTACCTCAAAGACTTTCATGAAGATTAAATGAATTACTATGTAAAGTGCTTAGAGCAGTACCTGGCATACAGTGCTACAGTGTTTGCTATTACATATTAATATGAATTATAGAGTTATGTTTCTATTTATATATATACACACATACATTTAACATACGTGCATGTGTGTGTGTGAATATATAATAAAGCCTTGTAGAGGTTTTTGGGGGCCTTTAGGGGAATCAATAAAATAACTCCTGAATGAAAATAACAGAACAATTGCCAAGAATCCCACTGCACCTCCACCCCTGCCCCATGACTTGACTATCTCAAAAGTCCTTTCTCCCCTCTCCCTACAGCAAGCCTTCAATGCCACAGCTGTGGTGCGGCACATGAGGAAACTGCAGCTAGGCACCAGCCAGGAGGGGCAGGGGCAGACGGCGAGCCACGGGGAGCTGCTGACACCAGTGGCTGGGGGTGAGGAGCAGATTCTGCAGAAGGGCATGGGTGGTCCACAGAGAGGCACCTGGGCTGGAGTGGAGGGCCTGCCCCTCCAGCCAGCTCTGTTCTCTCTTCCCATGCAGGGCCGGCAACTGGCTGTTGCTGTCGAGACTGCTGCGTGGAGCCGGGCCCAGAACTGTCCCCTACACTGCCCCACCAGCTCTAGGGCCCTGGACCTCGGGTCAGGATCCCCTGCGTGGGAGGGCTTGGGGGCAGCCTGCTCCCCTTCCCTCCCTGAACTGGGAGTTTCTCTGCCCTGTCCCCTCCTCACCTGCTTCCCTACCACTCCTCACTGCATTTTCCATACAAATATTTCTATTTTATTGTTCCTTCTTGTAATAAAGGGAAGAAGATAAAACCATCCTTAGCGCTGTCTCTCCCAATAGCCCCCAGCCCACCTTGTTGTGCAAATTGACTGCTTGATTTGGGGGTGCCTGGCCCTTGAGGTGGTCACAGGGAGGCCCCTCCCCAACATGAGACTGGGTGGGGATGGGGAGAGAGAAGTGGGGAATGGAGGGGAAGGGGCTTGGGGGAATTCCTTTGTCCAGGGTGCCCCATCTAGACTTCCAGCCCTTTGGAACCCTTTCTGCGCTTTGCTGGTGGCTCCTGAGCACGGTGGGATTGGTGCAGGTCAGCACTGAACAGCACCTGTATGAGGGTGGAGTCGGTGTGGGGAGGAGGGTACACTGGGGTCAGGGCTGGTGGGACTAGTGACAGTGCTGGGAGGTGGAAGAGTCCTTGGGGAACAGGGCCGAAGGCCATGAGAGTCCACTGGGGTTGGGACAGGGGTGGCTGGAGAATCCTTTAGGGCCACCTGGGGCAGTGGTGGTGGAAGAGTCTGCTGGGTCAGGGCTGGAGGAGAAGTCCTATGGGGTCTGAGCTGGAGGAGAGGAAACCTAGTAGGTACACTCACCGCTTGGGCCCAGCCAGCATAAGGTCCCCACAGGCTCCGGAAAAAGTTTCCTAAATCAGAAGTGATGAGACTAAGTTATCTGACCCCTTCTGTGACCCATCAAGAGAGGTAGGGTATGAAGGAGAGATGACTAAGAGAGAGAGAGGTTTCTACCATACCAGCCCACTGCCAGCCCCTGCAGCCCACTTTCCTCACCCAGTTCCTTGTTGCTCTGGGGGCTTGGTCCCTTCGCCTGGGACGTGGTAGGGTGCCAGCTGTAGTCACGTTGGGCAATCTGCCATATATGGACATCCACGGGCACAGCCTGGGGCTTGTCTAGGGCCATCAGGCAGATGCAGTCAGCCACCTTTGACAGACACAGAGAATGAGCCCTTGTGGAAGAAGGGCAGCATCCGGCCAGCATCTTGCTTATAACCCCAAAGCCAACTGCTTTCTCCTTCACTCTGGGGTTACTGTTGTTCTATATTCTCAATCAACAGATACTATCTATGAATATGCTTTTTTTTTTGAGATGGAGTCTTGCTCTGTTGCCCAGGCTGGAGTGCACTGGTGGAATCTCGGCTCACGGCAACCTCCACCTCCCAGGTTTAAGCAATTCTCCTACCTCAGCCTCCCAAGTACTGGGATTACAGGTATACACCACCACGTGTGGCTAATTTTTGTGTTTTTAGTAGAGATGGGGTTTCACCATGTTGGCCAGCCTGGTCTCGAACTCCTGACCTAAAGTGATCCGCCCACCTTGGCCTCCCAAAGTGCTGGGATTACAGGCATGAGCCACCATGCCCGGCCTATGAATACACTGAAATTGCTGTAGTAAGAGCTGCTACCAGGTTCTTATAACCTGGGAAGAAGGTATTACCACACCCATTTTGCAGACAAGAAAACTGAGGCTCTGAAAGGTGAAGTGACCTGGCCAAAGTCACATGGCTGGGGAACAGGCAGAAACAATATTTAATGTTAGGCTATAGTCCAAAGCCCATCAAAAAAAATTCTTTAAGCAAAAATTCATTTTTTAAACTACAGAGAAGTATGAAGGAAAAAAAAGGCTGGGCGCGGTGGCTCACACCTGTAATCCCAGCACTTTGGGAGGTCGAGGTGGGTGGATCACGAGGTCAGATCAAGACCATCCTGGTCCAACATAGTGAAACCCCATCTCTACTAAAAATACAAAAATTAGCTGAGTGTGGTGGCTCATGCCTGTAATCCCAGCTACTCGAGAGATTGACGCAGGAGAATCGCTTGAACCCAGGAGGTGGAGG
>NW_012106208.1:457695-459252 GCF_000951045.1 Mandrillus leucophaeus
GAAAGGAACAAAATGTGGCTGGGAGCAGTGGCTCATCCCTGTAATTCCAGCACTTTGGGAGGGCAAAGCAGGAACACTGCTAGAGGGCAAGAGTTTAAGACCAGCCTAGGCAACATTGTTAAGAGCCTGTTTCTACCAAAACAAACAAACAAAATAGGAAAAGGAGAAATATCTTCCCATTTGTCTCCCCCAAGGAAACTATTCAGTTTCCTGCAATTTCCTTCTGGAAATTGCTGCATATATATAGCAGCACATATGTGTTGCATGTGAACAAATGGTCTTTCTAGAAATTCATTCAAAGGGCTATATCCTTTCCACTCTTTCTGCACTCTGCTTTTTTCTCTCATAAAACATCTACTTATATCCTTTCTCCTTCCTGCTCTGCCTCCGGAAGCCAAGCCTCCACCCAGCTCCCAGGCTTGGCTCATTTCCTGCTCTCCTCTTAAGTGTCAGTGGAGAGGGTAGCTCCTACCCCCTGGGGCCTCACCTTGGTGCCCACTCCCGGCAGGGTACAGAGGGCCTTGTGGGCCTCCTCATAGGAGGCCTCTCGTAGCTGCTGCAGCCAGGGTAGCCCGCCCTGTTCTTCCAGGATGGCTCGGGCACTGGCACTCACGTAGCGGGCACGGTAGCCCAGGCCCAGCTTCCTGAGATGAGCCTCCACCTCTGGCCCTGTGGAGAGTGAGGAGGAGAGTAGGCATCAGGCATCTTCAAGTTCTTCCTGTCCTTGGGCTAGTAAGTGAGCTCTCCACCTCGGGACAAGAGTGCTTTTCCTAAGTACCCCTCCTACCTCCCCACCCTCTATAGGATAGTGGACACTTTTATGTGCAAGGGAAAGGGTTAAGGCCTGGATCCTGTCCCTCTATACATGTTTTCTGAGCACCTACTGTGAATTGGCCCCTGGAGCCCAAGTCTAGTCCAGGGACTGAGGACTTGCTGCCCTGGAGGAGCTCCCCAACCGAGTTCCTTAATCTTTCCAAAAGAGTGTTCATACTCATGATCTAAAAAAATAACCAAAATATAGCAAGAGCTTCTATGATTAAGTGCTAGGCATCAAGCACTGGCAACACGCTTCAGATATATTATCATGCTTACTTTTCCTAAGAACCCCACTGACAGTACTGCTGTTTTCCCATTTTACAGGTGGAGAAAATGAGGGCTTAGAAGAGGTTAACTTACTTAAAGGACATGGGGGAGATAAGATCTTGCACCTAGGTCTGGGACACCAAGACCTGTGGTTTTTCCTTTTTTTTTTTTTTTTTTTTTGACACAAGGTCTTGCTCTGTCACCCAGGCTGGAATGCAGTGGCACAATCTCAGTTCACTACAGCCTCACCTCCTAGGCTCAAGCTTTCCTCCCACCTCAGCCTTCTGAGTAGCTGAGACTACAGGCTTGTGCCACCATGCCTGGCTAATTTTGTTTATTTTTTGTAGAGATGAGGTCTCACTATGTTGCCCAGGCTGGTCTCAAACTCCTGGGCTCAAGCCATCCTCCCACCTTGGGCTCCCAAAGTGCTGAAATTATAGGCATGAGCTACCACACTTGGCTAACGCCGTGCTT
>NW_012106208.1:459857-460439 GCF_000951045.1 Mandrillus leucophaeus
GTCACTTCACTATGGTTATTAGCAGGATAATCATAATGATAATAATAATTACTATGTGCCTGGCATTATTCTAAGCACTTTACATGTATTAGTTTAGATGTGTATAAGAGACAGGAGATGGGGTTTCACCGTGTTAGCCAGGATGGTCTCGATCGCCTGACCTCGTGATCCACCCATCTCGGCCTCCCAAAGTGCTGGGATTACAGGCTTGAGCCACCGCGCCCGGCCCAGGAATGGGTTTCTAAGCACCAAAAACATTCTCCTGTTTTGAGGCAGTCTGTCTCTTTGCTATGCAGTTCCCAAGCACTTGTCCTAGCTTGGTTCTCATATCTGCCAACTGATACACTTGCCTCTGTAAAACATTTGCCTTACAGGGGTACTGTGAAGAACACACGAACACATGTGTTCTTAGATGCAAAACTATCCTGTTCACTACAATGATACCAGCTTGATTTTTTTTTTTTTTTAGAAGGAGTCTAGCTCTGTCACCCAGGCTGGAGTGCAGTGGCATGATCTTGGCTCACTGCAACCTCCGCCTCCTGGGCTCAAGCTTTCCTCCCACCTCAGCCTTCTGAGTAGCTG
>NW_012106208.1:460489-462169 GCF_000951045.1 Mandrillus leucophaeus
GGGACTGAGGACTTGCTGCCCTGGAGGAGCTCCCCAACCGAGTTCCTTAATCTTTCCAAAAGAGTGTTCATACTCAAGATCTAAAAAAATAACCAAAATATAGCAAGAGCTTCTATGATTAAGTGCTAGGCATCAAGCACTGGCAACACGCTTCAGATATATTATCATGCTTACTTTTCCTAAGAACCCCACTGACAGTACTGCTGTTTTCCCATTTTACAGGTGGAGAAAATGAGGGCTTAGAAGAGGTTAACTTACTTAAAGGACATGGGGGAGATAAGATCTTGCACCTAGGTCTGGGACACCAAGACCTGTGGTTTTTCCTTTTTTTTTTTTTTTTTTTTTGACACAAGGTCTTGCTCTGTCACCCAGGCTGGAATGCAGTGGCACAATCTCAGTTCACTACAGCCTCACCTCCTAGGCTCAAGCTTTCCTCCCACCTCAGCCTTCTGAGTAGCTGAGACTACAGGCTTGTGCCACCATGCCTGGCTAATTTTGTTTATTTTTTGTAGAGATGAGGTCTCACTATGTTGCCCAGGCTGGTCTCAAACTCCTGGGCTCAAGCCATCCTCCCACCTTGGGCTCCCAAAGTGCTGAAATTATAGGCATGAGCTACCACACTTGGCTAACGCCGTGCTTTTAACCCATTACATGACACTGCCTCATGATTGCTTTATTCACCCACAAAGTCCTTCTAGATAGAATCTGTTATTCCCATTCTACAAACAAGCTAAGAGAAGCCAGGAGAGGTGAATGACTTTCTTCAGGTCTGATGACTAAGCCAGGAGCTGAGACTCAAGAACAGGCTTTTTTTTTTTTTTTTTTGAGATGGAGTCTCGCTCTGTTGCCGAGGCTAGAGTGCAGTGGTGCGATCTCGGCTCACTGCAAGCTTTGCCTCCCGGGTTCACGCCATTCTCCTGCCACCATGCCCAGCTATTTTTTTGTATTTTTAGTAGAGATGTGGTTTCACCGTGTTAGCCAGGATGGTCTCGATCTCCTAACCTCATCATCCGCCCACCTCGGCCTCCCAAAGTGCTGGGATTACAGTAGTGAGCCACCGTGTTCGGCCAGGTTTCTTTTTCTTTTTTTTTCCTTTTCTTTGAGATGGAGTCTCGCCCTGTTGCCCAAGCTGGAGTGCAATGACATGATCTCGGCTCACTGCAACCTCTGCTTCCCAAGTTCAAGTGGTTCTCCCGCCTCAGCCTCCTGAAAGGCTGGGATTACAGGCACCCGCCACCACGCCCAGCTAATTTTTAGTAGAAATGGGGTTTCACCCCGACCTCAGGTGATCCACCCGCCTCGGCCTCCCAAAGTGCTGGGATTACTGGTGTGAGCCACTGTGCCCGGCCCAGGTTTCTTTTTGTTTGTTTGAGATGGAACCTCGCTCTGTCACCAGGCTGGAGTGCAGTGGCGTGATCTTGGTTCACTGGAGCCTCCTGCTGCCAGGTTCAAGCAATTCTCCTGCCTCACCCCCCGGGTAGCTGGGATTACAGGTGCCTGCCATCACGCCCAGCTAATTTTTGTATTTTTAGTAGACATGGCGTTTCACCATGTTGGCCGGGCTGGTGTTGAACTCCTTACCTCAGATGATCTGCCTGCCTCGACCACCCAAAGTGTTGGGATTACAGGCGTGAGCCACCACACCCGGCCAGGAATGGGTTTCTTTTTTTTTTTTTTTTT
>NW_012106208.1:463469-494669 GCF_000951045.1 Mandrillus leucophaeus
TTTGGGAGGCCGAGGCGGGCGGATCACGAGGTCAGGAGATCGAGACCATCCTGGCTAACACGATGAAACCCCGTCTCTACTAAAAATACAAAAAAAATTAGCCGGGCGTGGTGGCGGGCGCCAGCTGCTCGGGAGGCTGAGGCAGGAGAATGGCCTGAACCCGGGAGGCGGAGCTTGCAGTGACCCGAGATCGCGCCACCGCACTTCAGCCTGGCGAGACTCCGTCTCAAAAAAAAAAAAAAAAAAAAAGCAACACCAGACCTCTCATTCCTCATAGCATCTTGTAAGGGCTGAGTTACCATCCCATTCCACAGATAAAGAGACCACAATGTAAGCTCCATGAGGACCGGCATTTGGGTCCGTTTTGTTCATTGGTGTATCCCCAGTCGCACGGCAGATGCTTTGTATATATTTACAGAATGAATGAAATCACTTGCCCTGGGTCACACAACCACGAATGGGCTCAAAATCCTCGTCACTTCACTATGGTTATTAGCAGGATAATCATAATGATAATAATAATTACTATGTGCCTGGCATTATTCTAAGCACTTTACATGTATTAGTTTCTTAAATCCTCATAAAAGCCTATGAAGTAGATATAATCCCCATTTTACAGGTGGTAAAACTGTGTCATAGAGAAGTAACTTATGTCCAAGAACCCTAACCCCAGCCCAGGTCCTGTACTCACCTTGGAATTTCTGAGCCACCTCTTGGAAGTGGGAGTCCACAGAACCCCAGTGGTGATACAGTTGAGCCAGGGTGACATCTAGCTGGAAGTACTTGCGCACGGCCTCCAGCTCGTCTGGTGTGGGCCTGCCAGGCTGGCTCTTGTCTCCTCGGTACACAGTGCAGTGGAGCTGCTCCTCAGTCTGAGTCAGTGTCCATACTTGATCCGCTAGTACACCACTCCAGTGTGCAGGACTTTGCTCCCTCCACCTAAGCCCCAGGAACACGACAACCCTGGTACTCAATTTCCTTTCTTGCACCCTTTGGGGTCCCTCCCATCCTACAATCGCTCCATGTACAAAACTGATACAAGTAAAAGTGCTATCTTCCAGTCTGGGCAACATGGTGAAACCTCACCTCTACAAAAAATACAAAAATTTAGCCGGGCATGGCACACACCTGTATTCCCAGCTACTCGGGAGGCTGCGCCCGGGGGTCGAGGCCGGAATGGGCCTCTGCATTCCTACCTGAGCAATAGAGTGAGACACTGTCTCAAAAAAAGAAAAACAAGTACTGTTATCTTCTGCATCGGTTATACCGCTAAATCCTTACAATATCACTGCACAGACATATTAAAGGGAACAGCCTGGCCACCCGTGCTTGTTTCCTCTTTTGTACCCCGGGGTTTCTTCCATCACCCCCCAAATTCCTTTGTACCCCATGCCGGGCAGTGCTGAGGCGGCAGGAGCCAGTCCCAGGGGACGGGCTTTCCAGGCGCAGTCACTCACCGGAAGGACTGTCCAGAAGGCAGAACCAGGTCCAGGCGCAGCTCAGAGAGAGGGCACGGGATAGAGGCCCACAGGGCAGGAGCGGAGGCTAGAGTACGATGCCCCACGCGCCGGGGCAGAAGCGCGCGGGCCGGCATTTCCACAGCAGGAGCCGCCCACAGCAGCCCCGCCCACCCAGAACCAGGCCTAGTCGGCGCCCAAAGACCCCGCCCAGACAAGGACCACGCCCCTTAAGGCCTAGCCCACAGGGTCCTGATTAACGACCTTCCTCGTTTCACTTAATTCCTCCACCTCCTGCATGCCTCGCCCTTTGCCGGTCATCAAAGCCCCGCTTCGTGCCCCAATCCTCCGGCTTTCCTGAGGTGTAGGTCCCGCCCCCTCCTTCCGACTTATCCTCTCCCGCCCCCCGAGCCTCTGGGCGCGCACAGCTGTGTTCTTCTGAGTTCTCCAGTGGCCGACCACGCCACCACCGGAAGTAGTGCTTAAGCACTGCGTATTTGACCTAGAGGTAGCCAATCCGAGGAGGAAGTGGGAGGCGCCAATGAGAAATCAGGGTGGGCGGGTCGTTCCGAGGCGCCCGCGCGGTTGGCGCGCACTGGGCTGTCGGCGCGCACTGGGCTGTCTGCCCGCTGTTGGCCTTTCCCCCACCGGGATTGTCTGCACTTGGGGAGCTAACGAGTTCCATCCGGGCGCCCCGCGGTTCCTCAGGGCTGTCCGTCTTCAGAGCCACGTCCTTTCCCAGCCTGTCCTCCGAGAGCCGTTCTCCCCTGAGCCTCTGCAGTCTTAGGCGTTCGCCCCCCTTGGGCCGCCTCCCACGAACCCTATCTTCACCAAAAACTGGAGCGAGCACAGCTCAGGCCCTAGAGCCCTCGGGAAGTGTCTCCAGAGTATTCTCTTTTGCGCCCGCCCGCTAAGTTTGTCCCCTTCAAGACCTTTAGGCGTCCTCTGAGACCTCAGGACTTCAGAGGCGTCTCCTCGGATTGTCCCGCCGGCCGCCACAGCTGCTGCCTGCAGTCTTGGGCATTCATTCCTTCCATACTCCATCTGCTCATGCTTTCCTTAGAATAGGGCCTGTGCCGGGGGTTTGTCTGGGGCTGGGCCCAGAAGCCCATCAGGTTGAGTCCAAGTCCCAGTGTGTGGCCCTGAGGCAGCCAGCCTCGTCCAGCCGCCTGGAGCAGGAGGATGGATTATGTAATGTCTTCCCTTCTGGCGAAGGATGTGAAAAAGCAGGGAGCTAAGAGATAGGAACTTTACTGGGCCATTCTCACCTTCTAGCATAGGGATTTGGGGTTGCTGTATCTTAACTGTCAGGCTGCAGGTTTTTTTTTTTTTTTTGAGACAGAGTCTCACCCTGTCGCCCGGGCTGGAGTGTGATGGTGCGATCTGGGCTCACTGCAACCTCCGCCTCCCGGGTTCAAGCGATTCTCCTGCTTCAGCCTCCCAAGTTGCTGGGACTACAGGCGTGCACCACCACGCCCAGCTAATTTTTGTATTTTTAGTAGAGACGGGGTTTCACATCTTGGCCAGGATGGTCTCGATCTCTTGACCTCGTGATCCAGCCGCCTCGGCCTCTTGAAGTGCTGGGATTACAGGCGTGAGCCACTGCACCCTGCCCAGACTGCAAGTTCTTAAAGAGCAACATCTGCAGCGGATTGACCCTTATATCCCAGCCAGAGACCTAGCAGAGTGTACCGTGAGCATGGAATCAACATCAGACCAATGCCATCATTGTCTCAGTGCCACTCCTCAGTGGCTGCAAGGTCTGGGCCGCCCCTTTTTCCTGTGACTGTTCCTATCTGTAGGCATGCCACCCCACAGGCGCCTAGCACTTGGAAGGCATTCCTTCAATAAATGTCGGTGGAGTCTGGAATGAAGGTGCCGAGGTTGGGAGTGAGCAAAGAGCAACCCTCTCCATCCCTGCTCTGTCTCCGGTTAAGCAGTGGGGAAGGTCTCAGCTGCAGTGATGCTGAAACACTTGGGCCATGCCATTGGCAAAGGACTTGAGGCCTCTGAGGGCCAAGAAGGAATCAACAGTTGACTCTTCCCCTGGCAGTTCAGCATACTGGTTGAAGAGCCAGCTTTGCAAACAGACCTGGGTTCCAATTCTAGCTCTGTACCTTCCTAGTTGTAGGAACTAGGAACTGTAGGAACTGTAGGCAAGATAATTTTTTGAAACCTCAGCATCTTTGTGGAGATAACCAGCCTATTATTAAACTCCCTATAGTTATTGCAAGGATTACGCAAAGCTGAGTGTCTAAAGGTGCTTAGCACAGGGCCTGCCACTCACTCCATGCATGGGTAACGGGGGCTCTCTCTGCTATGTCTTATAAATGTAGCATGCACAGCAGTCAGCAACCACTTGGGCCCAATTATGTGTCATCCCTGGGGCACAGAACCTCCCTGTGTATCCCCTTTGCCCTGGCAGGGGGGAAGAACAAAGAATTCTAAAAAGACAGTTTATTTTCTAAGAATCAATATATTTTCTTCCTTTGAAATAAATACAAACCAGTTTGAAAGGTGGGGGAATCTATGGGAAAGAGAAGGGAAATGGGGACAGGCCCCAGTCTTTTTTTTTTTTTTTTTTAGTACCAAATGACTCTGGCGCGACCCGGAAACGCAGTTACAAATGAGAATAATTTAAATTCTCCGATAATTACAGTTATTTACAACAGCAGGGGAGGGAGTCACCTAGTGCCCCTCTTCCAGGCTGGACAGATGCCCGCTCACCTCACCACCGGTAGGGGCCTCAGGCCTCTAGGCAGTTATAGATTCTCCTGGCATGAGCAGGTAGAGGTGGTGGGATGGCCTGTTTTATGCAGTGTCCTAACTTTGGCCCACCACCCCGCCCTACAATGCTGTGAGGTCTCTGGAGCTCTTTCTGACCTGTGGGCCCTCCCTCTCCTTGCACTGAACTGCCACTGGCCCTTGGAGTGTTCTGTACAGTCCAGCTGCACTTAGGGCAGGAGGGACCTCCCCCACCCAGCTTCCCCTGAGACTGGCCCCAAGACCAGAAATGAGTCAGTGCAGAGGCCGGTGCCACTCCAGGACAGTGAGCAAAGGGGAGGAGAGAGGTCACAGGGTTCTGTGACCCTGTGTAGGTTGGGCTGTGTTGAGCAGTATCAATCACTATCGCTGGTCTCACTGCTCTGCTCGCCTTGCACCTTGCTGCGGTGCTGCAGAGCCCTGTGGTAGGCGATCTGTACTGACTTGCGGATGTTGGACTTGCGGCCCTCCAGCATCTTCTCCTTGTCTAGGTCCTGGTTCACACCCAGAGGAACCAGCTTGGTCCTCGGCAGCCACTGCCTATAGGACAAGGTGAAGATCAAATAAATCATCTCAGGGAGACTAAGGACCAGCCTTCCTCCTCTATTCACTTAAGTATACCGCCCAAGCACCCGCTCTGGGCAGACTCTGTGATGGTCCCTGCCCTCAAAGGAGTGCTCATGGTCTAGAGATGAAAGAGCCCAGTCAACGGTTATACCGTGTGGTGGCAGCGGGAGGGTAATCACAGGGTATTTATGGGTACAAAAAGGAGGCGCCCTGACCTCACCAGAAGTAGTTACCCTGAGGCTCTAGGCAGACTTCACTGACACTGAATATCCTCTGCAGACAATTAACAAAAAGACTACATGTACAAATATGACAGAAGAGGGATTCAGAGCCTGAATGTTTATGCCTGCTTTATCCTCATTTTGTCACCATGGAGGCAGAGGTGGGAAAACTAAGTCTAGAAGCCATCTGAGTCTGGGTGGGAGCCACCTCTATATTTGTCATAGTCTCTGATGGTCCTTTGGTTTCTAGCTACAGCTGTTTGTCCTCTAGTGCCCACTCAGCCTCTCAGACACATGGTCGACACAACCCTTTTGCTCAAAAAACTGTTCTAAGTCCCTCCCCCACTGACTTATGCTAGCCCAGTCTGCCTGTTGCTGGAGTTTCCTGGCAGTCTGCCTCCATACCACACAGGGTTGCATCTGTGGCTGTGAGTCACACCAAATGCTCCCCTCCTTACCAGGTTCGTTTGTTGTCAAAGAAGAGGACGAGGTAGAGATGCTCTCGGGCTTCCTGGGTCATCTGCTCCCCAAGTTTCAGCACCTCCAGTGGGGGCACAGGGATGGGAACTCCATGGTGAAACATACCTTCTCGGGGCATCTTTGGATCAATGATCTGAGGGTGTAATAAGAGCCCAGTTTGGTTCAGTCCACGTCCTCCCAAGGCTTGCCCTCCTCAAGAACTTAAAGAGTACGTCTGAAGTGGGGACAGAAAGGTTATCATGCTACCAGAACTGCAATGCTGACCCTCAGCTTCTTTCCACGCTACATTATTTCAGAACCCAAGGAGCAAAGAGAAGGAAAAGGGAGAGATGGAGAAACTGAGTAGGAGCCTCTAAGTGGTACTCAAGCTGTATCTGCCCACCAGTACACCTTGCCAAGAAACTGTGCCCCATAGCTCAGTAGGGAGTAGGAGAAGTCTGCTAACTGTGAATCTGTATTCTGGGATTGAAAAGCAAGGGGCATAAGAACAGAAACGGAGCATACCAGAGCTGGGTATGATGGATACCCTCGGCATTTGGCCCACACGAGGTCCAGAGCATCCAGCGGGGAGTCCTCATCCTCTGACAGCCAGCCAGCTCCCCGGCCCAGACTCTTCCTTACCACTTCACAGGAATGGGGGAGAGGGGGTGGATCAGCAGCTGGGGGGCTGGCGAGGCCCTGACACTGGGTCCCCAGCATCCCTGGCCTTGGGCAAGGGAACTTACTGCTGTGGCCCACGCCGCGGCCAGTGCCCACGGAGTAGGCCTCATTCTCAGTGCCTGAGGTATCCTCACTGCTGTCCTCTGGGAAAGTGCCCCGAGAGAAGGAAGGTTTGCCCCGGCCTTGTTTTGAGGGTGTTGTGCTGTGGACAAGACAATGGGAGCTCAACTCAAAGGAGGGGAAGAATGGGGAACAGCATGGTATGTGCCCTCTGCTCTTAAAGCCCTCAGGGTCTGAGACTTTTGGAAAGCAGAGGCTGTATGAGGAATTTCAAATTCAAACACCCAGAGGGGCTAGGCTGGTGACCTGAGGTACGTTAGACTGAGCAGTGGCGGCAGGAGTGTATACTCTAATCATCACCTTAACCCAGGATGGTTCTCTCTGTTCCATTAATGGTAACACTGATTTATTTAACAGAGAACCTTGAGTTTGAGTCATCTTAACCTAGACTGAGATGGCAGCCACCCCACTTCCAACAGGGAAACCTAGAAAGGCCCAAGAGCCCTGGAAGGGCATCCCCTGAGGCTGGCCTTGATCTGGAGGGCTGGTACCTGGTCCGGTCTGAGGCAGCGCTGCTACTGCTACTGCTGCTGGACTCAGAGTCTGAGCTGCTCCGGGGAAGGCTGCAGTCATTACGGTATACCAAGAAACTCTTCTTCACTGGCTGGTTTCCACCGCTGAAGCCATTGGCTGGTAAGTCTTGGTTGAAGGGAAAGGGAGGAGGGAAGGAACCGGTCAGGAAGATGTAGATCAGAGATGACATGGAGGTAAGAGGGACTTGGAGCTTGGGTTCCCCTTCTGTGCTGGAAAATTCCTCCAACTTTTGCCAGCAGAGCTAGCTCTGGGCAGTGTCTACCACAGTTGGCCACAGCCCTGCCCCACCCCTTGCTTCCCGTGGCAGTTACTGGCTTTAGGACACAAACGGCTTAAAGGGTAGGAGATCCCCAAGGAAGGTGAGAAGAGAAAAGGTAAAGTGATACAATGGAGGCGGGGGGCCCTGGGTGGGACTCTAGCTGGGTCATAGTGTCTCTGGGCCTCAGTTTTCCCAATTGTAAGATGAGTGAGTGGAGTTAAAGGATTCCTAAGGGCCCTTCTAGCTCTCTCTTTTATGGGCAAATAAAGGGGTAACTGGGAGTATGCTGGGAAGAATGGCAGCTCTGCTCACTCTCTTGGGGCGCTGGGTGATGGTAAGGCTCACCCATTGGGGGGTCTTCTGTGGACTTATCACTGTCGCTGTCTGAACTCGAACTGGGCCGGGGGCTCCTACCCCGCTTGCGCTGACGCAGGGAGCTCATGATGGGGAGCTGGGGGGGCCCCACAGGACTGCCTCCGTGGCTGGGGGTCATCTGGCTCTCCCGGTTTTTGGGGGGCCGGCCCGGCCTCTTGGGCGGTCCAGCTGTCTTCGGGTTCTTTTTGGAGAACAGAACTGAGGTTCTCCTGCCCACCTCATGTGCGGGGGTTGAGGACATGTTGGGACCCAGGCCTGGAGCAGAGAAAGAAAGAAGGAGAGTTGGTGAGGGGCCTGATTTGAGAAAGGTAGATATCCAGGGTCATGCCCTGGGTATATAGGGTCATTACTCCAGCTAAAGTTGGGGAGATCATTTTAGGGGCTTGGAATTTGGAACATTAACTCTTATACAAAGAGCCAGAGAGGCAGCTAAGAGGCCCCTGATTGGGGAATGAGGGAGAAAGTACAGCTAGCTGTGTAGGAGGGACCTCTGCCTGGGGAATGGCAGGGGTTGAGTGTGTGCTGCAGAGCCAAAGTCTGACTTGCTTTGGGGTCCACCTTGCCATGGGATTCAGACCTTTGCTTGTCTCCTGGCTGCTGCTCTCCTCTGCGGCACTATCTGTCTGCCCATCCTTGTCACAGGCTGCCGGGTGGGGTGTCAGACTGCCCCGGCTCGAAGGGCCGTGCCGCTCAGGCCCATCACGTGCAGTCTCTCGCTGGTGGGCAAGCTTCCGCCGCAGTGCCGTCATCTCTTTCTTGATCATCTTTGCACGCCGTGAGCGGCCCACACTCTGCTTGCTGGCATTCACTTCGTCCAGCCGCTCCAGAAGCAGCTTCAGCTGCTCTTCCACTGGCAGGTGCTTCTGGTTCTCCAGCAAGACCAGCCGCTCTTCCTCAGCTGCTAGGAGTAAGATTGGAGGGGAAAGGTCAGACTCAGGGCAGCCCTCAGGGCCCCTTGAACCTGGGCAGGCAGCAAGAAACCCACTCATCCCTCCTCGGTTTCTCACCAGGAACAGCTGTAAAATAGCAGCACCAAGATGTGGAATGATGGGCACTGCTATCCATTCACCCAGTCTGGCTTCTTGGGGAGCATTCCTGGGGATAGTGTGCCACTGCTCAGCCTAGCTGCTTTCTGCCTACACTGCCTGCTCCCAGGAGGGGACTTTTGGAAAGCTGTCCATCCCTGGCATTGGCCTCTTATATGTGTGTGTGTGACATATCACCCACCATCTTCAGTGTGGTGTGTGGCCTCATCTCCAGTTAGGCTGTGGGGGATATGCATGCCCGTCTCAAAGTCAATGCCCATTTTTTCTGCCTGGCGCCGGGCCTGGCGGAGCACAGCACCACCCTGCTCACGAAGTCGCACTGCTGCCCGGTAGAAGATGGTGTCCTTGGCGTTATACTTGAGGCAGTTGCTGACGATGAGGTTGAAGTCCTCCTCAAAATCATCAAAATTCAGGTAGCGGTAAGCCTCCAAGTTCTGCTTCATGGTGAAAAAGTCCATGGGCTTTTTGATGTGGTCTAGGTAGTCAGGTACCTGGGAGGGCAGGGCAAGTTTGTTTTAAGTAGAGATATCCTCCTCATTGCCCCGAACCCTGCTCCTAACAAGCCCCCCTGAAATACATCCAGCAACCTCCTCCCATCAGTTAGAATCAGGCATATAGCACAGGCGAAAGGAAAGCTGAATTCTGGTCCTGACTTTACCAGTCACAAGCTGTGTGACTTTGGCAAGTCTCTTCACCTCTCTGGGCCTACTTTTCCTCTCCTAGAAAATCATGAAAGTAGAGCCAAATATACTTTTTAGACTACATGAGGCTTTAGTAAGAAAATGGCTTGGGGACTCCTCTGAAAATAAACACCACCTTGCATTCCTAGAGCTCCTTTTACTTAACAGTAACTTATAAGGAGGCTGCTGCCTCAGACCTCTCATTTTATACCTTTTAGAGAGAAGAGTCTGCCAGTCAGGACCTAGGGCTTCAGAGCTGGTTCTTTAGGTGCTGAGCCTTCTAAAGTCTCCGTTCTAGGGTTCAGCACCCCGAAAGTGTCTTCCTGCCCTGGGATTATTCATTTGGCAGACTCAGTCCCTGCCTCTGGGGAAGGAGTGCAGACTGCCTCCCATTCTGGGCCCTTGGGGTGTAACAGGGACAAGACAGAGTCCAGGTGATACATGTGGCTCCAGTTCATCCTGCCCCAGAGCCACCAGCCCCTCTCTTCAAGGTCCCCATCTAGTCCCTGGCCCAGACCTGCAGCAGGGGTCCAATTGGGAGAGGAACAGAGAGAAGGTGGAGTGAGGGGAAGGGATTCTTACTTCGTCCAATTCGGTTACCTCAGACAGAGGGACCGGCTCGCTGAAGATGTTGCCTGTGTCCTTCTCTTGGAGCTGCTCCAAGGTTTTGCGAAGGAGGATGAGGAAAGGGGTCAGCTGCATCTCCATGGCAATCTGCTGAACTTTGATCTAACACAGAAAAAGGCCTGATCAGCCAGGCCCCGGCCAGTCCAGTGGCAGAGAGATCTGAGGATATGGTCCCAGCTGGCCTGGGAAGCCACCTTCTTTCCCACTCTCACAGCTGGGTGCACTCATACAGGTCTACCTTCTACGAGATACAAGAAACTTGCACCAACGATTCTGGTCTCCCCCTTTCTTGAACTACCAGCATCAACTACCTATGTCACTGAGGATTCTGTTCATACGCTCCTGTGACATTCTGCTTCCAGTAGACCTTTTAAAAGCACACCAAGAACCAGGAGACCTGACTCTAGCGTCAGCCCTGCTGCTATTTGGCTGAGGGACACACACTTTTCCTTCTCCTGGGTCTGTTTTCTCCTTTATAAAATAGGGCTGGCCCAGGATCACTCACCGTCTCCCTTTTGAGTTTTTCCCGCTTGCGGATCAATTCCACCAGCAGCCGAGCTCGCTCTAAGTCATGCCGGAGCCGCTGCCAGGACTTGAGCTGTTCTTTAAGGGCCCAGTTCTTATCCTCAGAATCTCTCTGCAGAGGCAAAAGGAAGATCAGGGAATGATTAGAAAGCCAGAGGAAAGGTCAGCAGGGAGAAGAGAGCCCAGGAAACTCAGGTCAAGGGCAGGTCAAGCCAAAAGAGGGAGCACAGCAATTTATTGGTAGTGCCTCAATCTGTGTGTCCCCAAGGCCTGGCAGAATAAATGCCTGGTGTTTGTTGAATGAATACATAAACACATAGGAACAACATCCTTTCACTGAGGATTCCACGCTGATCCTGGCTTGAGGGCTAGCTTAAAGGAGGAAAGAGTCTAAACCCTCTGACACTGGAAACTACAGTTGCAAATTTTGGTTTTCATCCCCCTGGCCCTAGTTCCCAGAGCCCACAGGGAACTGGACACAGTACCCCGACTTGGTCACAGTTCCTCTGAGACTGCAGGTGTGTCTGCAGGCGACGTAGCAATGGGACCCCATTCCGTGACTGCCGCTTCAGTGTCCAGTAGCTGTGCAGCCTCTGCATGAACTGGCTCTTCCTTTGGATTGTCAGGCGGTTGGTGATTTTACTAAGCCTGGGAGGCAGGAAACAAAGAGTAAAACCTGTTGGGCCCTGATTCTCTTAAGCAGAGCAACGGTCTCTGGCCAGTGAGAGTTCCTGAATGGGGATGAAGGGAGAGTATCTCTTGTCCAAAAGGCCTGGGACTCTGGACTTAAGGCAAGGAAGAAAGAGTGGTGCCATCAATGGTACCACAGCAGACAGGAAACCAAGCTCCCATCACTAAACCAGATCCCTAACCCTGTATACCTGGGATCAGGGACTTCTGCCCCGAAGACTGCTCTAGTCACGGCAGCCCAGAGTACTATTTGACCCTGAGAGCCCCACTGAGACTAAGCCTTTGAAGGTTTTAAGATGAAGTACAACTGTATAGCAGAAACATATAGTAAATCAAAATAAATGGCACGAGAGAACTGAAAAAACCCCTGGCCATCACAGCCCACATGAGAGGCAGTAACCACTTCACAACTTCTTGAGCTTCCCCTTCCCCGTTTTTCATTCTATTTGTTTCTTCATAATCAGACCACTTTTTCCACTGCTGCCAGTGGCAGTTCCATCCTCTTCCATCCCAACTTAACAAACCACACCATCAAAATGAAGGGCAGTTCAAAACACCTGTTAGCTATGCCAGATAAAAGTTGACATTTCTGGCTCTTAAGTCAGGTGACCTGCTAAAGACAACTATCTCTTTTGAAAATATGTTCTTTTTAACTTCTATGCAGCTCCTGGGAAGATAGTCCAGCCCTGACATTCCGCTCCTGGGAAGAAGATAGCCCAGCCCTGCTATTCCACTCAGGAGGCTGCCAGCTCCTCTCCAGAAGGCTTTCTCCCTCACCTGCCGGTCCACCAGCTCCCCACATACCTGTGTGGTGGGATGCAGGGCACTGACACCACAGGTGCTGCTGCCCGCTTCTCTGCCAGGATCTTCCGTGCCTTCTTCATTTTGATCCGGGACTTGGCCTTGGCCTTCTTGACTTTCTCTGAGCTCCAGCCCTTACCCTCATCCTCTTCCTCATCTTCATCTTCCTCACCCTCGCTGTGCGACAGGGCAGGCAGTCGGCGTGCTGAACCTGGAGGCGTGTGGATGTCGCAGTAGGCTGTCTTGCGGACACTGAAAGAGGTGCCGTTGGCGCCTGTCTCCCGCACAGGCTCCATCTTCATGTAAAGGCCAGCCTGCTGGGCGCATGTCACATGGAAAGCTGTGTAACAGTTGGCCTTGTGGCACTGGATGCAGGCCCCTGAGCCCCGTTGTTTGCAAATGTAGCAGGTGAGCTTCCAGCGAGCTGGTGGGATGTGCTCAATGCTGTCAATAGGCTCTAGGAAGACCGTGTTGGCGAAGCAGACCTCAGGGATCCACAAGGCACACACCACATGGGCCCAGCGACCGTCATCTGTCTGCTTGAAGGCACCACCCTTGTTGGGGCACAGGGCACAATCCACAGCACGAGAGGGTGACTGCAGGCAACGGCGGCATAGCCACTGGCCCTCAGGGATATAGGGGACACCGTAGCACTCCTGGTGCACGGCCAGGTTGCACATGTCACAGAAGAGGATGACATTGCTGTTCTGGCACTCACCATCATTGCAGATACAGCAAACAGCATCCTCATCCACTAGCGCATTGGGGTCGCCTTTATTATGACTCTCAAAGTACGACTCCTTCTCTAGTCGGTCCATTAGGTACTCAAAGATCTCCTGCGGGATGGGACTTACACCCTCTGTCTTCCGACGCTCATTCATGATATCCAGCCAGATGTAGTCCTCCTCGTCCATGTCATACTCTACTTCCTCGTCCAGCTCCTCTGCAGACTTCTCGATGTACCTATGGTACACACAGGGAGCTCAGCATCACATGGTTGAGACTTCCCTCCCTTAAAGAAGGTGGGTCATTTGCCACTGAGCACTTACTCTGTGCCTGTGCCCTTCAGATGTGTTGTCTCATTTCATCCTCACCTTAACTTCAGATGTTATAGGTACTATCATCATTTCTATTTTGCTGAAAAGGAAACCTAAGGCTTGGAAGGTTAATCGCCTGGCCCCAGCTCACTTGTGAGAAAGTGGTGGAGCTGGGATGTGAACCCAGACCTGCCACTGCAAAGCTCATGTCCTAGCTGCTATATGTGACACCATCTTCTTTGGGTTGCAGAGGCGTAGCCAGCCTCCTCTAAAAGGAGGAAGGTGGGGCAGCTAGTACCCCTTGGAGTGGTCCAGATGATGGTATGAAGAATCAGGGAAGAAGGAAGGTCATTGGATGTCACTGACAAATTACATACAAGTTGTTTTAGCACTGGTGGGCAGGGCCTCGACTAGAGCTGCCGTGGGTCTTCTCTCAGCTGGTGCCAACATCAGCTCAAAGCTCCATCAAACTCTAGGTGCTATGTTTGTTCACTGGATAGCCTTGGGAGATAACAATTATAATAGCTAAGGTTTACTGAGGATTTACTATGAGCCAGGCATTGTGCTTAACTATTACATTTATTCTTACCACAGCCATAGAGTTAGTGTTCTTATTGTCCTCATTTTGTAGATGAGAAAACTTAAGCTTTGAGAAGTTAATCAAAACACAGATAGGTCCCATAACAAGGGAATGGCAGAGGCAGAGGCATTCAACCTCCAGCCCCAGTGCTCTTAATGTCCACCCTATATCACTTACTGTGCCAACAGGCCTGGAATTAAGGGCTGCTCTAGGTGCTTGTCACACAGAGAAGGTGCTCCTTGCCTGCCATGCTATAGGTGGCCTAGACTCTGGCACTGTGAACTACAGGGTACAAAGGAAAGAATGGGGCTTTGGCTTCTAAGTAAACCGGATTTGAATCCTGGCTCTGCCATTTTGTGACTTTCAGGACATCACTGCTGTTCTGAACCTCAGTTTTATTGATGACAGAATGAGGATAATACTACCTACTCACAAAGAGGCTGTCAGGATTATGTGGAATTATAAAAATGAATAGGCTACAAACTCTTGGCCTTTACGTTTATTTATATAGTACCTTGCCCGGTGCCTACCACCCCATCAGGCTCCAGCAGTCCCCAGCAGGCCCACGGAAGGAAGTGTGAGCACCTTGGTGTAAAATGCCACCTAACCACTAAGTCACATGTGACCACATACAGACGCGTGCGAATATAAACATTTATCTTTTTATTAAAAAGTTGTTTTTAAAAATGAATGAGCTAAGTCAAATGGCACACAGCAGGTCCTAGAAAAACATTAGCTCCTGTTTCTCCTCTCATGTGGGAAATGGGACTTTGGCTGCTAGAGTGGGCCGGGACACACAGGTGCTGGAGCCATACTGCCTGGGTCCTGTCTAACAGAGGGCAAGTGAGCTAAGCTCCCTGAGCCTTGTTTGTTCATCTGTAAAGTGGTGATGCTAATCTGAACCTATTTCACACAGCAATTGTGAGCATTAAATGAGTTAATGCAGGTAAAGTGCTTAGGACAGTGCCTGGTGTGCAGCAAACACTCAATAAATGTTATTAGTTTTTGTATGGCCCTTACCCATCTTCCTAGCATTATAGCTGTTTATGTGTCTAACTTCCCCACTACACAACAGAAGTGGGGATTGTGTCTGATTCGCCATACAGATACAGGCACTCATCACTGTTCATTTGAAAGGCATTTTGGGGGTGGAAGGGAGGAGAGAGACTGAAACATTGTAGGAAGCAGCTTCTTCCTTTTTAGCCCTTTACCTCTTCCCCAAGGTGACTGCAACATCCCTATCTTTGAACAAGGGTATGACTCATGGATGGTGTGAACCATCTGGCTTCTTCTAGGCCTTGGCACCAGCTCTCTTCAGCACCAATTCTCACCCTTTTCTCTGCCATGACACACGTGACATTATGTGATGGTGCATAACACACTCCCACAGGCACCCAGATTACAGGCTGCAGTACAGATAAGGTAGGCTGCATGTCGTGTAATTCCTGGCACACCAGCTGACATGCCACCCTCTCTCTCCCCCTCAAGGAAGCATATCAGAATGCAAGCAAAAGAAAGTGATGCTATTAGAGAGGTGACCTCAAATCTTCTCAATTTCTATAGAAAGTAAGTCATTTCCAAAACTTGGGCAGTTTTACCAACAGTGGTAACAAATTCCATGCAATACACCTCCCAGTTGTTTGCAGTGCACCTGCTGAAAATTGCTCCCCTAAAGAACAGATCTGATCCCCAGAAAGAAGAGTGAATCTAAGTGGAGGGAGGAAGAAAAGCAGCTAATGAGCTGGACTTGGCTGCCTGTTAGAACACAGAGAGCTCAAGGGCCACTGGGAGGGAGGGGAAGTCCTAAGAGGGGTCTGTGTGTTAGGAGTGGGGCAGAGGTGGGTATGGTAGTCAGTGTGAACAGAAAAGAGAAAGACCGTGGAAAGCCAGAAGGAAGTGGAATTGGACTGAAAAGATGAAAGAATGGGAGAGGAAGAGGGAGATGGGCTTAAATTCTAATAGTAGAGAGAAGAAAGTGCTACCGGCCATACTGCTTGCGTTCCCAGATTTGCTTTTAAAGAATTGAGGTTTAGGCCAGAAGCAGTGGGTGGCTCAAGCCTGTAATCCCAGCACTTTGGGAGGCTGAGGCGGGCAGATCACGAGGTCAGGAGATCGAGACCATCCTGGCCAACATGGTGAAACCCCATCTCTACTAAAAACACAGAAATTAGTTGGATGTGGTGGCACGTGCCTGTAATCCCAGCTACTTGGGAGGCTGAGGCACAAGAATTGCTTGAACCCAGCGGAGGTTGCAGTGAGCCGAGATCGCGCCATTGTACTCCAGCCTGGCAACAGAGCGAGACTCCATCTCAAAAAAAGAAAAACGGAAAAAAAGAATGGAGGAATAACATCATGTGGACTGCATTTTTGGTAAAAAATGCTTTTCATATAAAAGCCTTTATGACAAATCCTCCTCAGAGATCAGGCCTTCTAATTAGCTGACAACAAACTTACCACTCTTGGCAAATTAACTCATCAGAATGCCTTTTTTGCCTTGGATGCCAACTTTCAGAGAGGTTTTACACTTGGTTTTCGTGCCATCCTTCAGCCAGGATTTCTCCATGTAGTTTCACCACCACACTGCCCCCCACATCCCTTCACCTTTTACCTCATGTTAAACAAACGATTAAATGACAAAAATAAAAGGGCCACTGGAGGAGTATTAAATGTTACTTAAGCATAAAATACCGCTTAAACATGTTAAAGGACAAATAACAATAACAAAACAAATAGTGGGAGAATTACCTCTGCAGATTTACAAGGTGGTTTTAGTACCTTATGAAATTAGTGATCCTATGCCTTTAGGGAGGCAGAGAAATACTGTATCTGCTCTGCAGATGGGGTCCTTAAAACACCTTAAGTTGGATGCATTTCCCAAGGTCATTCAGTAATGAAATGGAGAGGGCCAGGAATCAGAAACAGGATGTTTTGCCACAGTGGAAACAGTACAGCTATGGAGTCAGAAGGACCTGGGTTTGAACCCCAGTTCAGCTATCTACTGGCATGTGATTTTAGATAAGTCTGGCCAGGCACAGTGGCTCATGCTATAATCCCAGCACTTTGGGAGGCTGAGGTGGGTGGATCGCTTGAGCCCAGGAATTCAAGACCAGCCTAGGCAACGTGGTGAAACCCCATCTCTACAAAAAATTTTAAAAACTAGCTGGGCATGATGGCATGCGCCTTTAGTTGCAGATATTCAGGAGGCTGAGTGGGAGGATCACTTAAGCACGGGGGGCGGAAGTTGGGGTGAGCCAAGATCGTGCCACTGCACTCCAGGTTGGGTGACAGAGCCAGACCCTGTCTCAAAAAAAAAAAAGAAAAAGAAGATAAATCTGGCATTCTTTCTTGACCATAGTTTCCTCATCTGTGAAATGAGAAAAATATCTACCTGAGAGTTGTGAGAAAAAAATAAAGGAGTGGCGTGTGGCACTGTAGAGTAAGTGCCACCATTAGTAGGATACCATTCCACTCACTGCCCTGGCAAACTCAGTGTTCTTTCACTATTCTTTATTCCCACCACTCTTCTATCTGTGCCTCTCACCCCTCTCTGGCTCCTGAGCCCTGCTTGACCAGTTTTCCAGAGCTGCAAGGTAGAGGTGGCCTTACCGGTAATAGGAAGTTGGCCGGGGTGGGGCATCAGGGGTGTCTTGTTCCAGCTCCCGATAGACCACCTCTGGCAGCTTGGGAGTGGTGCTCGCAGAAACATTGTGGTGGTGGTGATGGTTAGAGTCCTTGCGCTTCTCCTTGTTCTTATGTTTGCCTGACTTGGGAGTAGCAGCTGGTGTCTCAGTGTTCTCCTTGTTGCTGCCATTCTCAGGGGCCTCCTCGGGGGCTTCCTCATCCTCTGACACCACATCCAGGTTGTCAAAGATGCTGATGCGGTGGACGCGGCCATGCAAGTCCACCTCCACCATGCGCTGGGCCTGTGCATAGCTCATCACCTCACGGCCTGGTGACTGTGAGACCTCTGAGGGGCTGGGTGACTGCTTGTTGGCTGGGCGTGACTGGCGCCCCTTCTTCTTGTGCTTGCGGAGTGGAGTCTGTTGTGGTGGTGGTGGGTTGTCGTGGTCATAGTGGTACAGGTGGTACTCAATACCACTGTAACTCTTGTAGACCTTTCGGCAGGTCTCCACCGGGCACTCGTACGGTGGCTTAGTCGCCCGCAAGTTGTGGCAGAAAGTCTTCACATCAAAGTCCACCCCCATGCTGTCACATCTAGAATACACAGATCAGTTAGCATAAGGCTGGGGATGAGTTCCTGGCCATTTGCACCAGAGACCCCAGTCTTTCCAGTCCTCCCCCTCACTTGGAGTCACCAGGTCCTGGCCAGCCTACCTCTACAGTGTCTCCAAATGCCATCTCCTCCACCATGGCCCGGATCTGGGCCCTCATCACCTCTTGCCTGGTTATCCTGCCCTATGTCTCAACTCCTCTAGCCCAATCTCACATCATATAGGAGAGTGATCTTTCTACCAGGTAGTAATGATCATGACAGTCTCTTCACTAAAAGCCTCCTGATGCTCCCCAGTTCCTTCAAGATAATATTCCAAATTCTCTATAACGCCATTCAAAGAGCTCCTTTCACTTTCCGGCCCTAGTCCTCCTTTCCTGATTCTTTTTACAAGTTACAGCTGTTTTTGTCTACACAGGGGAACCTACCATTCCCTGAATGTTATAACCTCTCATTCCTGCAAAATGATCTCTATTTGGAATGCCTTCCATCCTTTCTGACTGGTAGGCTCCTACTCGTTCTTCAAAAAACCAGCTCAAATGTCACTTCTGACACAACTTCCCTGACTCTCCCATGGGGAGCTGTTTCCACAGCATTCCATTCTCACCTCTACCACAGCACTTGACATACTGAAAATTGTCTCCCCTCTGTACTGGGAGCTGTGTAGTAAAGACAAGAGAGCCTATCCACCTCTGTATCCCCAGTACCTAGCATGCAGTGGACACTCAGTTTTTGGTGAACGAATGAACGACCTGTTGAACGAATAGCTGAATGAGGGGATCACCAGATTGAGAGCTCAGATGGGATGAAGGCCATGTAGAAGGCTGAATGGGTGGCCAATGCTTTAGCATTGGACTCCTGCAGAAATCACTGGATCACAGAAAGAATTCATTTACTTTTGAGGTCTTTATGGGGAGCCTGGCCCTGGAACTGGGTAGGAGATGTACTGTGAAGTAAAGTGAAAACTGAGATCATTTAGTCAGTGACAGCAGCCTGTATTACATTTGAGTTCTTCACCCACTCACGCAACATTAACTGAGTGACTACCAAGTGCCAGACCCTAAGGGTACAAACACGAACGCGACAATCTAGGCATGCTCAGCTCCACGGTGGTCCGCAGGGGCCCTCCCTTCCCCCTCCCCAACATTCCTGGGTGAGTGTAGACAGCAGATGGCACCAGGCCTCAGGAAGCCCAGCTTGGTCAGAGACTGCCCCAATTTCTCTCGGCCTAGTTGAGTTCAACAATTCAGCTAGGGGCTTGGCACCATCCCAGCAGGGCAGGGCTATCATGAGCTCCCTGACAAAATAACCCCTCTTGGCCTCTCCACCTGTGCCTTAACCAGGCAAGTGGGCTGCTCCAGCTCTTCTGTCAACGGCTCCTGACTTTCACATCAGTAACGCTACACGTCCAACTGCAACTCTCTTCTACTTCCTACCTGCGGCTGTGTCTTTAAACACAAACCAACCGAAGCACAAACAAGCTCTCCTCTTTCCAAGCTGGGTCCCGGGTGAATGGCTCCCAAAGCAGCACAGTGAATCCGGCAATCTCCCCTTGGAACCCGGCAGCAGAGGCACAGGCGACGGAGACGAGAACTGTGACCAGAAAGCCCGTGGGGAGGGCCCAAGGAGAATGGCGGCTGCATCTGCCCCAGAAGCTCAGGGGGCTGGAGGAAGTAGGGGGCGGGCGCCGGAGGGATAGGGCTGGGCCCCGGCAGTGCCCGCAGCCCACTCTCCGGATGCGGCGGCGTTTCCCCTTTGTGGAAGTGTAACAAGTGAAACAAGGCTCCCCTCCTGCCACTGGCCAGGGCAGCCCCGAAAGACATACTGTTGCCCCGGGATGCCTGCTGGGAAGCAATGCACTGTCAGTTCTCCCAGCTGGAGTTGCCAGAGAGGCTCCCGGGCCACGCGGCTCAGTGCGCGCCCCACGAACGTAGCCTACCCCTTCCCTGCCGGCCACTCCCGCCCTGGTCCCAGGCCCGCACTCACCGGCCACCTCGAGTCCGGGCTCATCGCCGGGGGCGCCCGCCGGGGCTCCGACCCCACTTGGGGAGGCCGGCGGGGAAAGTCGGGCCGGGAAGGGGGAGCCCCAACTCCGGAGACCTTAGACCTCGCCACCTCGGCCCCCTGCCGCCCCACGCTTTGGTCCCGGCTCCCCGGGATTCCTGCGCTGACCCCTGCCGCTCCCGGTCCCGCCGGCGCCCTGGGGTCTCAACTCCGTCGGCAGCCGCCCGTTTCGCGAGCCCTTAGGATGCCCGGTCTCGGGACCGGGCGCCGCTGGAACAATGGAGGCTCCCAGAGGCAGCGCGAGGACAGCGGCGGCGGAGACCGTGGCGGCAAAGGCTGTGGCAGCGGCGGCGGCAGCAGCGGCGGCGACGGCGTCTGCGCAGGGTAAACGTGGCTCCGCGGCGCTGCTGAGTTGCACTTTCGCCACGGATCCCCGCCCGCCTGCTGAGGCTCGAAAGACCGTTCTCTGGACGGACCCTGGACCCTGGAAAGGACCCTGGACACCCCACAGGGCTTCTCTAGCTCTCTCATTTTAGAGTGGAGTTTCTGGAGACTGAAGTCACCGTATTCGGGATCCGGGGTCGTCGGGCGGTTTGTGGCGAATCTGCAGCCACGGACGGTGAGCGCGGGGCTGGGGGTGAGGAGCCCGCCCTTCTCCCCTCCCCCTCTGCCTCCTCCCTCTCCGCTCCCTGCCTCCTGCTGGCGCCGCGGCTGCGGGAGGGACCTGGCCTTGGTCTCGGAGGAAGGCGGTGAGGCGGGGCCAGAGTCACGGGGCGGGACTGGGGGCAGGGCCGGGAGCAAGAGGGATGGGAGCTGGAGCCTAAGGGACCGGGAGTTGTGGGTAGGACCGGGGCGGGGCTGGAGATTAGACGGGTCTGTGGGGCGGGGCTTGTGAGGAGGGGGCGGGGCTACTGTACAGCGGGGGCCCTGTTAGAATAGCGAGGTAAAAAGTGGGGTTAAACAGAAGAGGAGTACTCATGAGAGAAAGGGAGGAGCTTTGGACGAGTCTGGAAAGTGGAGCTGGACTAGAAATAAAGAACAGAGTTGGAAAAAACGACGCGAGGCTGAAGGGAGTAGGCGGGGCTTGGGAAGGCAGCGGGCGGAGCTGTGGGGAAAGGGCGGGACCGATTAGGGATAACGGGGCGTGACAGAAGGAAAGGGAAGAAACTCGGGAAAAGTAAAGGAGAGGTGCTAGAGAAAAGGTATGGGTCTGAGAGAAGGGGCTGGTTTGGGGCCGGTGGGTGTGAAAGGGCTTGTGTCTGGTAAAGCGGCGGGAACTCTGTGGGATGGCACGGATGTGCTGCGGGTTGCTGGTTGGAAGATGGTGCCAAAACAACTGATTTAATGTGAGTGGGCCACCTCCTAGCAATGTGAACGTGGGCAAGTTCAGTTCTTCAAGTTCCTTATTTGTAAAACAGAGCTCGAAAACTCTATTGCTAGCTCTTGAGGGTTTCAGAGAACTTGGATGGCAGGGGAGACATCCTTAAACAATACTCCAGTTTTGTCATCAAAGAGGAGCGTGAAAGGGTCTTCTAGGGTTCTGGGACAAAGTCCAAAGCATCTGAAAGCTTCTCTCTGATCTTAATGCAAACTTTGCATTTGACCCACTAAAATGTCTGTTTTCTAAAAACCATCCCAATAAAATCGACATGCCAGGAAGAGGTTTACTGATTAAGATCTTGGAATCTGAAGTCAAACTGATGAATTCTCTTAAACAAATGATTCATCCTCTCAGAGCCTCAGTTTCCTTATGTGTAAAGTGGGAATAATATATAGTACCTGTTCTCACAGAGTAGTTGTGAGAATTAAATGAGGTGATGCTTGTAAATCACCTAGCACACGGTTTGACATGTAGTGAATGTTCAAAGAAAATATTATCTGTTATTATCCTTATTAAAATAACTCAGAATAAATGGATCAAAGCAGAGTTATACTAAGTCATCTCCTTTAGTGGTCAGGAATTCGTTTGAGAATCTGGTGAAAACTTTGGGCCATGTGCAGGATTCGGATTTTATGGAAAAAAGAAAAAAACAACTGTGGGCCTCTCTCCTGAGGAAAACATACCAAGTTTCACTTATTAAAGTCTTTGAAGAATGTATGAAGAAGTGATTGGATGAACGTGTTAGGATGGGGATGAATCTAGCTGAAGCCATCCTGGTTTCCCCCTTCTTGATGTGGCCCCAGTCCTTGGGTCCCATAGTCTTCCATCCCCAATATGCATGAGACAGAGGTGGAGTGAAGATCAGCTTTATTATTGGCATGAAGGCAGGGAGGTGGTGATAGTGCCAGGCCCTCTGCAGGCAAGGAGGCGGAGGGCTTATCAGCCAGCATCGATCCTGCAAGTTGGTCCTCCCAGTGAGGTCCAGGGTTCCAGGTGCCTCTGGCTTAAAGCAGAAGCAGTGGGTGAGCAGACGAGCAGACTGTGAGGCATTGGATATGTGGAATCCTCAGGGCTGCTCTGGAGCTGGGGTCGGGCTGGGGTTGGCAGGGGGTGGGGGCCGAGGCTGGATGTCTCTGGTGCGCATATAGGACAGCAGCTGCTCCGGGATCTCGGCCAGCACATCCTTGGCCAGTCGGGCCATGCTCAACACCTGGTTCCCCGACCGGTCAACATAGTCTCGGAATGGGACGAACTGGGTCAGGCACAGACAAGAAGAGAGAAGCCATGACCAGGAGAGAGGGCATGGGGGTACAGCTGGGAGGCTTGTTTTTTGATCTCCAGCATCTCTTTCTAACTATCATAGTATCTCCCTCCCCACATCTTGAACAGTTTTGTACATTTGCTTTCTCTCCACCTACTTTTTTTTCCACCCTCAACCCACTCCAGTTTGGCTTCACACAGGCCATTGAAACTGCTCTTGCTGATGTCGTCAGTGGCCCTGTGTTTCTAAATCAGTCCAGTGAACAGTAATTTTTAGTCCTCATCTTGCTTGACTTCTCTTTAGCTTTCCATTACATTTGACCATAATTCTTCTGGACACATCCCACTCTTGACACCACACTTTTCTGGCTTCTTGCTTACCTTTCTTGAAGCTCCCCACTCCCACCACCATTCCTCTGGGTCTACCTGCTCTCTAAACCTGGTCCCTTCTCTCTCTCAGCTCTCTTCCTGGATGATTTCATACACTTCCATGACTTTAAAAATTGTTCCCTGGAAGGAAGTAGAGCAGGCCAGGAGGTAGGGAGGGAGACTGGAAAGGAGGGATCAGGGGAGAAAAGGGGCAGGGACCAGGGAGAAGGGATCCTGAGAACAGGAGGAGGCCAGAGAGATGGAGTTGGGGCAAGAAGGAGGAGGAGTCTGTGAGAAGGGGCTGGGAAGAGAGAGAGGCCTAGGAGAGGGTCTTGGGGAGCAGAGAAGAAGAAATAAGGTATGGGGGGAGAGGGGCTGATAAGGGAGAAAAAAACAAAAGAAAATCTGTTTCCTAATGACTGCCAAATGTATATATCCATCCATGACCTCTTTTCAAAAAATTATGTTTTATTTTTATTTATTTTTTTTCTTTTGAGACGGAGTTTCACTCTTGTTGCCCAGGCTGGAGTGCAATGGTGTGATCTCGGCTCACCGCAACCTCCGCTTCCCCCCAGGTTCAAGTGATTCTCCTGCCTCAGCCTCCCAAGTAGCTGGGATTACAGACATGCACCACCACGCCCGGCTAATTTTGTATTTTTAGTAGAGACAAGGTTTCTCCATGTTGGTCAGGCTGGTTTCGAACTCCCAACCTCAGGTGGTCCACCTGCCTCAGCCTCCCAAAGTGCTGGGATTACAGCCCCCCTCACTCCCCATCATCATCTAATCATCAAGTCTTGTAACATTTTCTTGTTAAATATCTTTTGAACCTGCCACTTTCTCTCCCTCCCCACTGCTTCCAGCTAGATCTTTATCACCGCCCTCTGCTACTTCAAAGGCTTCCTCACTAATGAGTCTACTTGCCTTTTCTCTTGCCCTCTTACTGTCCACCCACCATGCAGCAGCTAGAGAGATCCTTTTAAAATGCCATCTCACTCCCCTATGTAAAATCCTTCAAGAGCTTTCCAATTCTTTTATAACAAACCCCCAAATTTTGCCTCCCTCCTCACACTCAGTATGATCCTGCTACCCTAGCTTCTGCATTTTTGTTGATTGGGCCAGTTCTTCTGGGCCTCAGAGCCTTCTCACATGCTGCTCCTCTCCCTGTAATGCTTATCAGCTCCCTTTGGTCTCGGCAAGCTAAAGAACCGTTTCCTGACTACTGTACCTATGTTAGGTCCCTGTTACAGGCTCTCACAGTGGCATTTGCTATTCCTCTGGAGTACTTATCACAATCTAATGAGATATTTATTTGCGTGATTATTTATTGTTGGTTGCCTCCACTAGAGGGCAGGGGCCTTGGGGACCTCCCGACTTACACCATGGATGCACCAAGGCTGCAGCAACCTTCCTATTTATCAAAAAGGATGTATTCAATGAATGAGAAAGGATGAAAGAGTGATGGGGAAAAAAGTAGGAGACTGAGAAGGCAGTAAGTGTGAGTGGCTCCCAACTTAGCCTCTTCTTCTCACTGTGCCTCTCAGCTCCACAACCTCTCCCAGATCAGGTCTACCTGAACGATGTCCCGCTCTGCGTAGCGTCCTCTAGAGGACACGCGCACATCATCACCGTCCAACTCTTCCATTGCTGCAGAAAAGACACCCCTCAGCTGATTGGCCTCTCCAGCCCCACCCCCATGTTGCCCCCTCCCTTTGAGCTCCCCTTTGGAGTCATCAGAAGAATGCCTAATGCTTGTGATCAAGTCCTACAGATATCAGGCTTTGTTATGGAGTTATTATTATTATTATTATGCCTCCCAGGCAGCCCGTCCTCCCAGGAACCCCAGGGGAAATATTACTATCATCAGCCTTGATTCTGATAAGGAAACAGGTTCAGAGAAGGTCTGTGACTTGGCCAAGGCTTCACACAGGGGTATCTTACCTTGTCTCTTCTGTGAGGCAGGCCCAAGTACCCGACCCCCTCCCACTTTTCTCCTTAGTTCTTAGTCCCACTCAGGGACACCCCTCCCTACTCACCCTCAAACATGGCTGGTCCTACACCGACGATAATGATAGACATGGGCAATGAGGAGGCCTGTGGGGGAAAGAGGGTGAACGGTTGGGGCAAGCAGCCATCACCAGGGAGGTGACTGTTGGCAGACAGTTCTCTGAGTATGTGTGTCATAGTTCTGCACATTTTGTAAGCAGAGGCATTGATTCTCTCTGCCCCAGACTACTTTTTGAAGGATGTTTCTATATCAAGCAGCCTTGAAAAATACAGTATTTTCCTCTAGAGCAGAGGGCATATTTGCATACTGTCCAATATAGTTTTAAAACAAGGTCTCCCTGGAGATCTTTGGAACAAAAGGCAAGCATGCTTACTGTCCATTATAAAAGACTCAAGTTCCCTAAGCTCAGGGTTCCTCTTCTGTAATGCAACCCACAGTGGCTGCAAGTGTCATCTGTCCCACTTCACATCATCCAGTGGGAACTGGGACTTAGAGAATTCAAGCAAATGCTAATACTCCAGCTACTGCTTTTGCTGGAAATCAAAGTCCTCTGTCTCTAATCCAAGAGTCTTGTGTCTTCTGCCAGCATCCATGAAACTGGCAGGCTAACTTGTTAGCTTGCAAGTAGGATAAAATCTCAGCCCCTTCACAGTATTGACATTACTCTTCCCTGCCAAGCCCTCCTCCTCAGACTCACGCTGACGATGGCCTCCTTGGTCTGTGTCATGTCAGAGATGACCCCATCAGTGATGATGAGCAGAACGTAGTACTGGGAACCATCAGAGATCTTGGCTGCAGCCCTGGATGAGAGGCCAAATCAGAATCCAGATGAAAGCCAGACAGGCCACAGGAATACCTTACCCCCAGAGCTTCCACAGCCATTGTGTGGGCAGTGGGCAAGACCTGGGGCTTCTGAAACCCATGCTCCTTCCCCAGACCTGGCAGCCTGCCCCTGCCTGCATATATGTATATATATACACACACCTTTTTTTTTTTTTTTTTTTTTTGAGACAGAGTCTCACCCTGTTGCCCAGGCTGGAGTGCAGTGGTGCGATCTCGGCTCACTGCAACCTCCACGTCCCAGGCTCAGGTAATGCTCCTGCCTCAGCCTCCCGAGTAGCTGGGACTACAGGTGTGTGCCACCATACCTGATTAATTTTTATATTTTTAGTAGAGATGGGGTTTCACCATGTTGTGGGCTGGTCTCAAACTCCTGACCTCAAGTGATCTGCCTGCCTCAGCCTTTCAAAGTGCTGGGATTACAGGCGTGAGCCACCGTGCCTAGCCTGCCTTCAGTAATATTTATTGAACACTTACTATGGTAGACACTGGAGATACATGAGGAGAAAAAATAAATCCATCCCAGCCCTCTTGAGTGAGGCAGACATTAATCCAAGAATCACACAAAAATGTGTAAAATTACCACCGTGATGAGTGCTGTGATGGAAGGGACACTGCTATGACAGGGTGCCAGAGGGGATCCTGGCCGGGTGCAGTGGCTCATGCCTGTAATCCCAGCACTTTGGGAGGCCGAGGTGGGCGGATCACTTGAGGCCAGGGATTTGAGACCAGCCTGGCCAACATGGTGAAACCTTGTCTCTATGAAAAATACAAAAACTAGCCAGGCATGGTGGTGGATGCCTGTAATCCCAGCTACTCGGGAGGCCGAGGCAGGAGAATCCTTGAACCCAGGAGGCGGAGGTTATAGTGAGCTGAGATTGCGCCACTGCACTCCAGGCTGGGTGACAAGAGTGAGACTCTATCATTCATAGATAGATAGATAGATAGATAGATAGACAGACAGATAGACAGACAGACAAATGGGATCCTGATGTGACCCAGAAGGTCAGCGAAGGTTTCTTTAAGGAAGTGATGTTTGAGGATAGAGAGGCTAAATGAAAGAGGAGGAGGATCTTTCTAGGAAGGGGGAACAGTAAGGCCAAAGGCACTAGAGTGGGGCTAAACGACAACTCCCCTGTGTGGAGGTCAGAAATTGAGGGAAGCAGAGTGGGCCATGTGGCTGAGGAAGCACAGAGCTTAGACACACAGGGGTTTATCAACCCCTGGCAAGATTTTGATGTTTATATACGAGCAAGAGCAAAGGCTGAGGGCTTCCTTGCTTCCCTCTCCCACACATTTCTCTCTCCCTTCTCCTCTCTGCCGACCACATCTCATTGCCTGGGCTATTGGGCCCTGTGCAGTCCTTCCCTGGTCAATCTAATAGCTGCTTCCAGAGCTCCTTTTCCTTCTCTCACCAGTCTTTGAAGCCAAGATTTTTTTTCCACTTGAAAAGGATGTCAGAAGTTATTGAGTCCAGTCCCTTTATTATGCATATTAAAAAAAAAAAAAAAAAAAAGACCTAGAGAGGGCACAAAGGTAGTGGGAGACCTTGGTCTCTTGACTTCCAGTCTCCAGTCCTGTGCAGATTGGAAAGGATGGAGCTGTGCTGTCCAGTAAGGTAGCCTTAGCTGCATGTGGCTATTGAAATTTAAATTAATTAAATATAATTAAACATTCAGTTCCTTGGCCACCCTAGCTACTTTCACGTGCTCCATATCCATATGTGGCTGGTGAATACCATATTGGCCTGCACAGATACAGAACTTTTCCATCATTGCAGAAAGTGCTGTTGGATGGTGCTGTATTGAAACCTGATCTCAAAATGTGAGGAAAGGCACAGAGAGGGCGTAGAATTATAAAATAGCTTTGGGGACAGGTGGGGAGGCTCACGCCTGTAATCCGAGCACTTTGGGAGGCTGAGGCAGGAGAATCACTTGAGACCAAGAGTTTGAGAACAGCGTGGGCAACATAGTGAGGCCTGGTCTCTACGAAAAAAATTAAAATTAACTGGGCTTGGTGGCACGTGCCTATAGTCTCAGCTACTCAGGAGGCTGAGTCAGGAGGATTGCATGAGCCCAGTGAGCCATGATGGCACCACTGCACTCCAGTCTGGGAGACAGAGTAAGACCCCAACTGAAATAAAAATAAAAATAAAGTAATAAAATAATTTTGGCTCAGTTTGCCCAGGGCCCAGAGTGGGAGTGGGTCATGATCCTCTTTTTTTTTTTTTGAGACAGTCTCGCTCTGTTGCCCAGGCTGGAGTATAATGGCACAATCTCAGCTCACTGCAATCTCTGCCTCCTGGGTTCAAGCAATTCTCCTGCCTCAGTCTCCTGAATAGCTGGGATTACAGGTGCCCACCACCATGCCCAGCTAATTTTTATATTGTTAGTAGAGACAGGGTTTCACCATGCTGTCCATACTGATCTTGAACTCCTGATCTCGAGTGATCCACCCACCTCGGCCTCCCAAAGTGCTGGGATTACAGGCATGAGCCACCGCAGCCGGCCATGATTCTCCTTTACATCCCCTACCCACTTCCTGAATTCTGGTCCCAGCCTCCTCAGAGACCTGGCTTGGGACCTTTTCCTGTCACTTTCTCATTTCACAAATAGCAACTGCATACCTACTATGTATCAGGCACCAAACTGGGTGCTGAGCATGGAGCAGAATAGGATATTGTCCTTGAAGAGAGGGAGGCTTAAACTACTAAAATACACTGAGGTTAGGGCTTTGAGGATGTAACATCTAACCTAAGTACCTGAAAAATGGGTTGGGTTTACCCAGGTGGTGATGGGGGTAGGAAGGTAAAGGGAAAAGTATTCCAGAGAGAGAGAATGGGTAAGTGCAAACCACGAGGAGTTACATGTAGAACTATGGCAGAGAGGCTGGACCTGGTGACACATCTAAAATCCCAGTGCTTTGGGAGGATGAGATCAGAGGATCTCTTGAGCCCAGGAGTTTGAGACCAGCTGGGCAATGTAGCAAGACCCTGTCTCTACAAAAAATAACAAAATTAGCCTGGCGTGGTGACATGCATCTGTGGTCTTGGCTACTTAAAAGGCTCAGGTGGGAGGGAGGATCGGTTGAGCCCAGGAGTTCAAAGCTGCCGTAAGCTACAGTGGTACCACTGCACTCCAGCCTGAGCAACAGAGTGAGACCCTGCTCTTAAAAAAATAAATAAATAAGGAACTATAGAAGAGAGGAGATAGTGGGCATAATGCAAGGGTTTGGGGGCACAGGAGGTACATCTTTGGTTCCCTGTAGATGCCTTGCATTTTCAAGGCTATTTTTATCTGGAAGTTAGCTGAGAAAATGGGTGAGTGGCCAGAAGCCAGTCTGTGCCTCACTTGGCTGTAGAGTGGGAAACAGCAGAGTCCATTGTGATCATCAAAATCACAGCTGTATACTTGACATACATCATCTAATTTGTTTTTTTGTTGTTGTTGTTTTGTTTTTTTGAGACAGAGTCTTGCTTTGTCTCCCAGGCTGGAATGCAGTGGTGTGATCTTGGCTAACTGTAAGCTCCGCCTCCCAGGTTCACACCATTCTCCTGCCTCAGCCTCCCCAGTAGCTGGGACTACAGGCACCCGCCACCACGCCCGGCTAACTTTTTGTACTTTTTTTAGTAGAGATGGGATTTCACCGTGTTAGCCAGGATGGTTTCCATCTCCTAACCTCATGATCCGCCTGCCTCGGCCTCCCAAAGTGCTGGGATTACAGGCGTGAGCCACCATGCCCGGCCATACATGATCTAATTTAATCCTCACCCCCATTCTATAAGGTAGGCACTTTAAAAGTTCCTATTTTTATGGCCGGGTGCAGTGGCTCATGCCTGTAATCCCAGCACTTTGGGAGGCCGAGGGGGTGGATCACCTGAGGTCAGGAGTTCGAGACCAGCCTGGCCAACATGGCGAAACTCCGTCTCTGCTAGAATACAAAAAGTAGCCAGGCATGGTGGTGCGCACCTGTAATCCCAGGTGCTGGTGAGGCTGAGGCAGGAGAATTGCTTGAACCCGGGGGCGGAGGTTGCAGTGAGCCGAGATCATGCCACTGCACTCCAGTCTTGGTGACAGAGCAAGACTCCATCTCCAAAAAAAAAAAAAAAGAAAGAAAAAAAAGGTTCCTATGTTTAAAATGAGGAAGCTGAAGCTTAGAGACATTAAGTAGCATCCCCAAGGGGTTATGAAGCTGGAGTCCAAGCCCATGCCTGATCAGCTGAGCCTAAAACTGGAGCTCTTGATTCTCTTACTCTTTATCCCAAGGCCATTCTCTGTGTAGTCTTCGGTACACAGTGTACACTCTAGTCATATTAAACTCTTTACTGTTTCATGAACTTGCCCCTTCATTCTTCTGTTTTTCACATGCCATTCCTTCTACCAGGCCTGCTCTACTTCTGTTTCTCTGATAAAGTCTACCTTGTCCTCTAGACCTAGCTGAGCAGTCCCCTTTATGGTACTGGAGCCTATGCCCTACCGCCTCCCTCTAGGTTACTACTCCACCCACCAAGATGGGCTGTCTGCTCCTCTAAGTGGGTTCTCACTGCATGATCTGCTGGATAAAGCTAGATGACTATAAGTACACTTAAAACACCTTTTTTCCCTAAATTAAACATGGACGCAATGTGAGAAGAATATAAAATTTGCATGAATTTTTAAGATGGAATACGGAAACTTCAAAGACATTTTCAGCCTGACTGCTTTCAGCTATGCCCCCAGATTCCCCCAGAGGGACGCTGTCGCTTGCCTTTGCCGACAGGCGACTTGCTAGAAAAGTCTGGGAAGCTCTGGTCTACAGAAGGTAATGATTTATTTATATTTCTGTCTCCTGCACCAAGGCGGGAGCTCCCAAGGGCAGGGACTAGATCTGCTTCATCTGTGAATCTTCAGTGCCCCAGCAGAGAACTGAGCACACAGCAGATGCCCTTTGAATAGTAATAATGATAATAATAGTAACAGTAATAGCGAACACCTATAGTATTTATGATGTGGCAGGCACTGTTCTAGGTGTTTGACATATATTAATTAGTTCTCACAACAACCCTATGAAGTAGACATTGTTACTTTCCTCATTTTACAAATGAGGAATAAGGCACAGAGAGGTTAAGAGTCTTGACCAAAGCCACACCTAGTGAGTGATAGAACCAGTGTGTTAACTTGGCTAGTCTGGCTCCAGACCCCACACTCATGATACACTGCCCTTTTACTGAATGTTTACTAAGTGAATGAATAAATTTTGAATTAGTGTAGTTGCATAAGATAATATTTAAGAAGTCTGCTTAATAACAACAAAAATATGATCAGGTTCCAGTATTAGTGGGAAAAAAAATCAGTAGTGAAATGTTATATGTATAATAATTTGACTATAATCATGGATGCATAAGGAAAGTAACTGTATGTACATCCACATTCCATGGGCAGTATTCAGGGTGATTTCTTACTTCATTTCTCTATTGAAATTTTGTACGGTTATTATTAAAGAATCTATTATCATTACTGCGAATTAGAAAATAAACAAATCTACTAGAATTAATACCTGAGTGATAAAATAATCTGTACAACAAACCCCCATGTGTCAAGTTTGTTATGTAACAAACCTGCATGTGCACCCCTGAACTTAAAAGGAAAGTTAAGGCCGGGCGCGGTGGCTCAAGCCTGTAATCCCAGCACTTTGGGAGGCCGAGACGGG
>NW_012106208.1:495479-498881 GCF_000951045.1 Mandrillus leucophaeus
AGCCTCCTGAGTAGCTGGGATTACAGGCACCCGCCACCACGCCTGGCTCATTTTTGTATTTTTAGTAGAGACGGTGTTTCACCATCTTGGCCAGGCTGGTCTTAAACTCCTGACCTTGTGATTCACTCGCCTCGGCCTCCCAAAGTGCTGGGATTACAGGCGTGAGCCACCGCGCCTAGCCTGCTTTGTATATTTTTATTCTGAAAACTTGGACAGTCATGCTTCTAGTTTTTAACTTATCATTTATTGAGCATGTACCATGGGCCAGACACTGTGCTAATACTTGTTATATTGTTATCTAATTTTAACCTTGCAATAACTCTATAAGGAAGCTGCTGTTGTCATCCATTATCATACCACTTTACAGGGATGAAACGGATGCTTAAAGAGGCTAAGTTGCTTAAGGTCACATGGTTAGTGAATGGTGGAGCTAGGATCACACTCAGGTCTGATGCTAAAACTTATGCCTTCACCACAGTGCTGTAGGCTCTTCTCTCTCTTACCCAAACTCAAGCCCTGGGTTGTCATTTTCAGGCAGTGGGGTTAGGGTAATTTGCTGACGCCTTTTCTGCCCCATAATAAGGTACAGTCATCCCTCAGTATCCACAGTGGATTGGTTCCAAGACCCCTGTGGATACCAAACTCCTCAGTACTCAAGTCTGTTATATCAAATGGTGTAGTATTTGCATATAACCTATACACATCCTCCTGTATACTTTAATTTTTAAAATTTAAATATTTAATTTAAAAAAAAAGGGCCAGGCATGGTGGCTTATGCTTATAATCCCGGCACTTTGGGAGGCTGAGCAGGCAGATCACCTGAGGTTGGGAGTTCAAGACCAGCCTGACCAACATGGTGAAATGTCTCTACTAAAAACACAAAAATGAGCCGAGCGTGGTGGCGTGCACCTATAATACCTGCTATTTGGGAGGCTGAGGCAGGAGAATTGCTTGAATCTGGGAGGTGGAGGTTGCAGTGAGCTAAGATCGTGCCACTGCACTCCAGCATGGTGACAGAGCAAGACTCTGTCTCAAAAAAAAGAAAAAAAAAAAAAGAGATGGGGTCTCACTATATTGCCCAAGTTGGTCTTGAACTCCTAGGCTCAAGTGACTCTCCTGCCTCAGTCTCCCAAAGTGTTCGGATTAGCCACCGTGCCTGGCCTCTCCTGTATATTTTAAATCATCCCACATTACTTAGAGTGCTCCTGACTGTCCTTGGGGAGTCAGTCCCTTATGTGGGTCCCCTCATTTCCCCCAACCTCCACCCAGTTCCCTTACCTGGCCACTTGGTTGATGACAGGAGCAAAGTAGGTGGGCCCATAGAGCTGCACTGTGCGCAGGCTCTGGAAATAGCTCTCCAGCACACCCTCGATGCCCGCACAGTTGGGGTCCTCATCATTGTTGTTCTGTCAAAGAATATGCCCTGCCAGGCTGAGCTCATGCAGGGTACATCCAGGAGTGCTCTGATTCCAGCTCACTCCTTCCATTTTCCATCAGTCCCTTTCATGCTCCCCTCCAAACCCAGCCCTGCTCCCCTCCCTGCTCTGCTATCCTCTCATAGCTTCCTGTTCCTCTACATGCCCTTTGAAGAAATGTAAACAGAACAAAATCATCAACTTGGGTGAACCAGATGCCAGGGCATGGAGGTTAAGCTCTGGCCAATACCATACCAGGGGGAACTGGTGGGAGATCCGTCCCTCTGGGGGCAGCTTGGCCCCAAAGCCATAAGCTGGGAAGAGCTTGTCACTGTCATAGTCCTGGATGATCTCTCCCACTGCCTTGAGGGCCATGGCATAGGCGCTGAGCTGGTAGGGACTCATGTAGTGCAGGGAGGTAGGCTGCAGAGGATTCCCTGTAGGGACACAGGAACCCCAGCCTCATGATCATCTGGATCATCCATCTGCTCACCTGCTTATCTTTGTGTGCATCCATCCACCTATATCCATTTATCTGCCCTTTGCCCATGTCCTCCCTCCTTATTTTACCCAATCATCCATTTGTTCATTTATCCATCTATCCACCTACCCATCCCTATATCTATTCATCCATTTACCTACCTACCCACACATCCATCCACCCATCTACCTGGCCATACATCTATCTTTCAGTCTACTTATACATCTTTATCCACCAATCTCTCCATTATCTTATGCAGTTACTTGCTTACCCACTCATCCATCCGTCAGTCCATCCATCCATCCACCCATCTACCCACTTGTCTACTTGCCATTTTTCTTCATTTTCCATCCATCTGTAGAGCAGTATTATTTTATCCATCCAGCTAGCCAGCCCTCTCCATTCCATTCATTCTCTTGTCTGTTCTCATATGGATTTATCCACTCATGCATTTCCTCTATCTAATTACTTGTTATTTCCCCAACTTAAACTTTGGTCCATTTGTCCACCCACATACCCATCCATGCATCTTACTTGGCTAACCTATTATACTCACTCACCAACCCATGTACCCACTCCATTTGTTCATGCATCTATGCATTCATTCAAGACTCACTACCTATTCACCTATCCATCTCTCCTTATACCCCCTTTCTCTCTCATCCATCAGCCTACTCATCTACCTGTTGCGCTATATATCCTTTCAACCCTCTGTGATCCATCTACCCATCTATTTTTCTGTACTCTATTTTCCTGGCTGGGTTTTGCCTAAGTTTGTGCTTCTTGGGTAGGTAAACTCTTATCCCTAGGTAGGAATCCAGACCAACTCCTAATGACTCCCTTAGAAGTCCCTTCCCACCTCCCCCTTTTTCACTTATCCATGTCTCACCATTGGAAGCCGTGAAGTCAATAGCTACTGTGAAGTTCAGCTGTGTCCTGTTGGGGAAGCAGATGAATTGAGAAGTGAGGAACTAATAATTATTACTTCACTATTTCTCAAACAGTAGTGTGCATATGGATCACCTGGGGCTCATGTTAAAATGCAGATTCTGATCCAGATGGTCTGGGTGGAGCCTAACAAACTCCCAAGTAATGCTGATGCTGCTAGCTCATGGACCACACTTTAGGTAGCAGAATTAAATGCCTGCTGTGTGTCAGGTGTATTATAGGTCATTTAATTTAACCTTTACTATAGCCTTGAAGTAGTAATTAATATCCCCATTTGGCTGGGCGCCATGGCTCACGCCTGTAATCCCAGCCTTTTGGGAGGCCGAGGCAGGCGGATCACCTGAGGTCTGGAGTTCGAGACCAGCCTGACCAACATGGAGAAACCCCCATCTCTACTAAAAATTAAAAAAAATTAGCCAGGCGTGGTGGCGCATGCCTGTAATCCCCACTACTTGGGAGGCTGAGGCAGGAGAATTGCTTGAACCCGAAGGCGGAGGTTGCAGTGAACCAAGATCGCACCATTGCACTTCAGCCTGGGCAACAAGAGTGAAACATCGT
>NW_012106208.1:499196-505481 GCF_000951045.1 Mandrillus leucophaeus
CAATTAGGTTACTGGGGCCACCAATGAAGACCACTGGTCTGGGAGCCGTCTTCCCGGGAGGAGCCGAAAGCCGAGAATGAAAGCAGCCCCCTGAAGGGAACTAAGAGGAGCAGTATTCTGCATTTTACAGAGCACTTTGTAGTTGGCCAAGTGTTTTAAAGTTTATCTACATGGTCTCACTGGACCCTGACCATTCATAAATAAGAAACCTGGGGCTCAGAACTGGGAGTAATTTATTGCCGGGCTTTCAGCCCAGAGCTTGGCCTGTGACTCACCCTCCCTTGATGTAATCAACAAAAGTGAATTCAGAGTCCACAGAGAAGGAGAGCAGCGTCACCTGTGGGACAGAATAGGCAGCCCTGGCACTTTGGAAAAGGCAGTTGGGTTGGCAGAAGGGAGTGAGGCATATAGGGGCTTGGAAAGAGGCACGTGATGAGAGGCACGTGATGAGAGGCACATGATTCCACCTGCTTCCCCAGTCAGCCCCACCCTGTTCAACTTCTGACAGGGAAAAAGGGGAAGCTGTCAGAAACATAGTTGGATTTCCAAAAGTATATTAAATTGGGAAATACAACTTAGGTTTTTTTCTTTTATTCTGCAAAAGAGTAAAATCAGAAAAATTTCCTGAGTGAGAAAAAACAAAAACTTAAATGGTGCTCCTTGTGCCCAGTATTACTATTCCAGGTAATCTTGCCCACTGTCTTGCCTTGCCCTCAATATTTCTCATGCTGTGTCAATGGGGACAGACACGGAAGGATCCAGGGAGGGCCACAGCTCTAGGGAGCACTCACAGTTCCTGAGTTGACATATTTTTTCTTCTTACATTTCTTCCGAGGGTTAAGTACCTAAGTGGAGGAGGTAACAGTGATGATGAGAAACAAAGGAAGGGCGGTGCAGATGCAGCACACTGGGATGGAGGGCTGGGTGATCTGGAGAGGGCTGGAATGCTCACCTCATATACTGTGAACTGGTTCTGGGCCTTGCTCAGCTCCCGGTAGCTGGTGGTGAACTCACCAATGAAATCGTGGCTGCAATGAGGTGGGTGTGGCTAAGCAGCAGCTGCTGCTGGTTTGGAACCAGACCTGAATGGAATCTTTTATTCCTTCTATCCTAAGCCCCTACTTAGGCTGCAGGGCAGCCTAGTGCTGGGGCCATAAGGGAGGCCAAACATAGGGGAAAAACGGGAAGAGACAGTGTCCAGAGAGACAATTGGGGAGATCAGTTGTACCCAAGACACTGGTATTTATCATCACCTTTCCTGGCTCCTAAAGCTACTTTGGGGTTCTCAGTGAATGTACAACATATTATTGAGAACTGCTTGGGTCAAGTACAGGAGAAGGGACCATGTGGGGCAGTTCTACCTTCCGTCCCGATCCCAGTCATACACGTCAATCTTCACGGTTCTGAAATGTAGGAGACAAACGTATGCTGGGTGTGTATGATAAATCCCAGAGACACCCTCATACACTTAACCACACACATATCATCTCCCCATCCACCCATCTGTCTTCCCATTAAGTTGTTCATCTTTCAACCTACCTCCCATCCTGTCTATTCATTCATCAGTCCGTGCCTGTACCCAACCACCTACCCCTGTTAATACTACTGTGGTTAGTACCACTAGCACTTTTTTTGTTTGGTTGGTTTTTTTACTACTTTGAGCCTTATTGTATTCCAGGCATTGTTCTCAGCACATTCACGGATTGTCTCATTTAACTTAACAATCACCCTATATAAAGTAGGTACTATTATTCTTATCTTGGGATAAGGAAATTGAGATACAAAAAAAAAGTAATTTGGCTAAGATCCCATAGCTAGTAAATGACTGAACTGAGATTTAAACCCAGGCATCCTGATTCCAAAGACTTTGTTCTTAACTGTCATGCCTAAATCATTCCATATGTCTACCTATCAGTATATCAGCCCATCCAACCATCCGTCTATCCATCTAGCTACCTATTTACCTATACATTTGCCAGTCCAATTACCTATCAGTTCATCTCTTTGGCCACCTAACTATACGTCTAGCCATTCACTGACTCACTGAGGCATGCAAGCATCCATCCGTCTATCTACCCAACTATATAACATCTACCCATCTAGTTATCCATTCATCAGCATAACGATTCATTTACTCATGTATGTGCCCATTCATTCTTTCACCCTTCCACCTACCATCTATCTTTATACTGCCCATTTACTCATTCATTTGGTTGGCCTATCCATCTAATTTATACCCACCCATCAACTAATTCACCTACAAATCCATCCATTAATCCATTTGCCATCTATTTATTTGTCCAATCATCAATCTACTTGTCACTCAACCTATCTTTTTGTATTCCACCTGCTTTTCTGTTCATCCTCCTGCCTCCCCAGTCATCCATCAAACTCTCATTTACCAATTTATCACCCACCCATCCATCAGCTTATCCATCCGTTAATCACCCATCATCTGTATATCCACAAATCCACCCATCATCAGTCCAATTATCCATTCATCTGCTATCCATTCATTTATCTGCCCCTCTACCCACCCACTAATTCACTCATATATCCATCCACATACATATCCAACCATTCGCTAGTTTACCCATCCAACGATCCATCCATGTACCTGCTTATTCATTTGTTAATCTGCCCTTTCATCTACCCATCCGCCTACCATTCCATCCATCAGTCGATCCATCACTGGATAGTCCACCTATCCATCTGTGTGGCTATCCATCTGCCTCTCCATCCAGCCTCATCACCCAACCTCATGCCGCAAACTCTATCTCACTGAGCAGGACCCTCCAATGCTATTATGATACTTCTACTATCATTCTTGGGCCCAGGAACCCCACTGGCATGTCCTTGGCTCCTTACTCCCCAGCTTATGCCAGAGCCAACCTGTCATAGTCTCCATTGCACAGAGCCCGCACAGGGATGCTGAAGGGCTGCCACACAGGATTCAGTGTGTTTTTCACAACCTCTGTCTTGTGGCAGATGGTGAACCTGGAGGGGAGTGGGAAGGATTGGTATAATTTATCTCGTGCCTGGGGGTAGGACTGAATCCAGAGACAGAACCGGATGCTCTCAGAGATTCCTGAGATTACCCCACTTGTTTTTTTTGTTTTTTTTTTTTTTGAGACGGAGTCTTGCTCTGTCACCCAGGCACTCCGCCTCCCAGGTTTACGCCATTCTCCTGCCTCAGCCTCCCGAGTAGCTGGGACTACAGGCGCCCACCACCTCGCCCGGCTAGTTTTTTTGTATTTTTTAGTAGAGACGGGGTTTCACCGTATTAGCCAGGATAGTCTCAATCTCCTGACCTCGTGATCCGCCCGTCTCGGCCTCCCAAAGTGCTGGGATTACAGGCTTGAGCCACCGTGCCCGGCCTACCCTACTTGTTAAGCACATGCCCCACCCCAGCCTAAGAGCCCTGATGGCAGTGACTCACGTGCCATCCTCATTGCTCCTGTAGAACACAAGAAAGGGGTCTGATTTCCCAAAGAAGTCCTTCTTGTCCAGCTTGTTTGCACACAGCTGCATGGTGGCAATGTCCTAGGGATGGATGAAGTTGGGCTGGTGACACCCAAATTGCCCATAGCCTTCAGAGAGTCCATTAAAGGGTTTATGGGGAGAGAAGGGAGCTCCTGGGTCTAGCATGTGGCCCTTACTGACCCGACAATTGCTAAGCTCTTCTGCAGTCAGCAATATGGTCCCACACTTCTTGCCTGGTACACCCCTGGAAGCAGAAAAAGCCTCTTAGTGAGAGGAGGGAGGGTAGGCAACAAGGATTGAGTGGCCAGTCTGGGGTTAGGTGGACCAGGGGATTCAGTTTGCCATTTACTGACAGTCCCTTTTGTCTTGAGTGCCTTCTGGTGAGGAAGGGCCTCACTTTGACTGGGTGGGGTCTGCAGTCTGGTAAAAAGGGGTTAGAACAGCTTAGGTGAACATCTCACAAAAGTAGCATGAGAAAGACAAGGGATTTAGAGTCAGTGGATTTTATGATTGTTAAGCTGTGTGACCCTGGGCAAGTTATTTCCCCTTCCTCAGCTTTAGTTTTTTTCTCTGTGAAATGGGAATCATGATGACTTGTCAGGGCTGTGAAGAGATCTGAGTGAGTGCATGGAAGGAAAATCAACTCATAAGCTTTATAGATATGAGCTAGTTGTATTCTTCAAAGCCAACCCTGGTTCCTACTATATGCCGGGTGCTGTGATAGACATGAATTGGGCAATTGGCACTCTCCAGCTCTGCTAGACTGCCCGCAGGGAGCTTTGGGGGCAGGGGGAGGTGGAATGTCAAAGCCACTAGGTAAATATAGTGGGTTATAGCAATACTGAATGAGGGAGAAGAATTTCTGTCCAGACCCAGGGACAAAGGGCTGGTTTGTTAGGTCAAAGCTGATGTACTTTCTGAAGACCACGGAGAGGGCGATTTAAAAGACAAGGGAAACCTTATCCTTTCCTGACCCTAGAAGGAACACTTCCATGTGTTTGAACGGTGCATACAAGGACCCCCAAGAGACCTTGGGCCTGTGAACCCTGATTCCCAAAGGGATCCAAAATGTAGCAGAGAAAAAACTAGGTCAGGAGGGTCCTGGATTCCAGTCCTGGCTCTAACTTGCTATGTGATTTTCCCTATCCTTAGAATGAGAGTTGAACTATTTCTTTGGCTCCTTTGATCTTTGACTCTTTGTGCTTTACAAAGAGGGAACGTGATGAGAATAGGGACTATTCGCCTATGGCTGGGCGTGGTGGCTCACGCCTGTAATCCCAACACTTTGGGAGGCCGATGCGGGCGGATCACCTGAGGTCGGGAGCTCGAGACCAGCCTGTCCAACATGGTGAAACCCTCTCTCTACTAAAAATACAAAAAAAAAGAAAAAAAATTAGCTGGGTGTGGTGGCGGGCGCCTGTAATACCAGCTACTGGGGAGGCTGAGGCAGGAGAATTGCTTGAACCCAGGAAGCAGAGTTTGCAGTGAGCTGAGATCAAGCCCTTGCACTCCAGCCTGGTTGACAGAGTGAGACTCCATCTCAAAATAATAATAATGATATTAATAATAATAATAATAATAATTCACCTGCACATCCAGGACCAACGAATTGTTGATCCTGTTGCCTCCTCACTATTCTTTGCCTCCTTAATGTTCTCCCTTACCACCTCATCCATCCAGTGTGAATTCCAGTCAGTGATTATAATAATCATTCGCTTGCATGCTGTCTCTTTTTTCCTTCTCTCACTTTTTTTTTTTTAAGAGTTGGGGTCTCACTCTGTTACCCAGGCTGGAGTGCAGTGGCACGGTCATAGCTCACTGAAGCCTCAAATTCCTGGACTCGAGATCCTCCCACATCACCCTCTCAAGTAGCTGAGACTACAGGTGCACATCACTACACCTGGCTAATGTTTAAATTTTTACTTTTTTAGAGACAAGGTCTGGCTATGTTACCCAGACTGGTGTTGAACTCCTGGCCTCAAGAGATCCTCCTGCCTCAGCCTCCCAAAGTGCTTCGATTACAGGTGTGAGCCACTGGCCCAGCCTTTTCTCTCACTTTCGATATATTTATTTGGCAGAACCACAGCTCTAGTTAAGCCTAACTCTGCCTAACCCATACTGTACCTGTGAAACTGAACATGGCCAGACAAAAACACAATTATGCGAACTTGTCTCTTTTCAAATGCATGACTGCAGACCTCAAGAGGGTCCTTATTGTTGCCTCGGAGTCATACTATACGTCCCAAGGCCCTTCACTCTCTGGTAGATGGTAGTTCTGGTAGATGGCAGTTTCACTCCTTCTCTCTCCTCAACCCCTAAAGCCTCCTCCCCTATCCGCATTCTCAGCCAATGACCTTGTTTCCTACTCACTGAACAAAATTGAAGCAACCAGAAGAGAATGTCCACCCACCACCACACCTACCCTGCCACCAGTATCTTCACCCACACAAGTGTGACTCCTACCATTGCTATAAATGAACTGTCCTTGTGCCTATTTATCCCTCCACTGTGTACTATATTTCATACTGTCTTGTCTGCACAGGAACATCACTTCAGTAATGCTCACCTCTTTTTATTACATCAACTTTTCAATTTCTACTTGGTCATTCCCATCAATGTGTAAATATAGTATAATTTTCCTTTTTTTTTTTTTTTTCTGTAGAGATGGAGCCTCACTATGTTGCCCAGGCTGGTCCTGAACTCCCGGGCTCAAGTGATCCTCTCACCTCAGCCTCCAGAGTAGCTGGGATTACACTACGCCCAGCCAATGTGGTATAATTTATCTCATGTTAAATTTTTTTT
>NW_012106208.1:507161-507525 GCF_000951045.1 Mandrillus leucophaeus
TCAACAGGGATTTTCACCTTGCTAAATGCAATGGCCAATTCCCAATTCTCATCTTAGTTGAGCTGCAGCAGCATTTGACGTGGTTGGTAACTCTCTTCTTGATAACCCTTCTCTTTGCTTGGATGACATCACCCTCTCTTGGTTCTCCTCCTACTTCATTAATTGCTCCTTCTCAGTCTTCTTTTTTAGGTCCAATTTGTGGAGCCTCGGCCTTTGGTTCTCTCTCTCTCGTCTCCCTCTTTCTTTTTCGCCAGTCCTTCCTCCCCTCCTTTGGTGATCTCATCTAATAGCATTGCTTTAAAGTTAACATCTAAGGCCGGGCTCAGTGGCTCATGCCTGTAATCCCAGCACTTTGGGAGGCCAA
>NW_012106208.1:508034-512233 GCF_000951045.1 Mandrillus leucophaeus
TGAGCCACTGCACCCGGCCCAAAAAATAATTTTAAAATTAGCTGGGCCTGCTGGCATCCACCTGTAGTTCCAGCTACTTGACTTCTTGGAAGGTTGAGTGGGAGTATTCCTTGAGCCAAGGAACTTGACGCTGAAGTGAGCTATCATTGCCCTCCAGCCTGGGCTACAAAGTGAGAGCCTGTCTTGAAAAAACAACAACAAAACCAACATCCAAGACTCATTTGATACCTCCACTTGGATGTCTAACATTTTATATATTTATAAAACATAAAATTCAACATGTCAGATGGAACTCTTGATTGAATTCCTCCTCCAACTTGCTTCTCCTTCACATTTTTTGTTTTGTTTTGTTTTTTTGTCTTTTCGTCCACAGACAGAGTCTCACTCTGTTACCCAGCTTGGGGTGTCACCCAGGCTTGAGCCCAGGAGTTTAAACTTCTGGGCTCAAGTGATCTTCCCACCTCAGCCTCCTGAGTAGCTGGGACTACAGGTGTGCACCACCATGCTTGGCTCTCCTTTGTTTTTTTTTTTCCCTACTATCTCAGTTGGTGTCAATTCCATTTTTCCTGTTGTTCAAGCCAAAGACCTTGGTATTGTCCTCAACTCCTCTTTTCCTCTCACATTCATATTCAATCTGTCAGGAACCTGTTAGCTCCACCTTTAAAATATATCCCGAATCTGACCACTTCTCCCCTCCTTCACTGGTAGCAGCCTGGATTACTGTCAGAGTCTTCTCATTGGCTCTCTGCTTCTACCTTTGGCCACCCAAGGTTTATTCTTTTTTTTTCATTTTTTTATTTTTAATTTTTTTTTCGAGACGGAGTCTCGCTCTGTCGCCCAGGCTGGTGCAGTCTCGGCTCACTGCAAGCCCTGCCTCCTGAGTTCATGCCATTTTCCTTCCTCAGCCTCCCAAGCAGTTGGGACTACAGGCACCTGCTACCACGCCTGGCTAATTTTTTGTATTTTTAGTAGAGACAGGGTTTCACCGTGTTAGCCAGGATGGTCTCTATCTCCTGACCTCATGATCCACCTGCCTCGGCCTCCCAAAGTGCTAGGATTACAGGCATGAGCCACTGCGCCTGGTCCCCAAGGTTTTTTCTTAACCCCATAGCTAGCACCATCTTTTGCAAGCAGCCATATCATGTCACTCCTCTGCTCAGAACCCTCTAGTGACTCCTGTTTCAGAGGAAAGGTGGAAGTCCGCTGCAAGGCCCTGTTAGCTCTTCGACCTCACTTCCTCCTGCCTCCCAGTCACCTGGCTCCAGTCACACTGGCCTCCTTGCTGTACTTTGAATGTGCCAGGCTTTTGCACTGGCAGTCTCCTCTGCCTGGAACATTCTTCCTCCACATGTCTGTACCATTGACTCCCTCACCTCCCTCAGGTTGTTGCTCCACAGTTACCTGTCCATGAGGCCTGCTCAACTGCACTGTTGAATCCTGCACCTCCCACTCACCCAGCATTGCCAGTTCCCCTTATTCTGCTCTACTTTGTCTCTTTCCCCATAGCACTTAATATTGTCTAATCTAGTATGTAATTTACTTATGTCTATTTTGTACCCCCACAACCAGAGTATCAGCCCCCTGAGGACAAGAACCTTTGTTTTGTTTACCATTGCAAGCTAATCCCCTTTACCAGTGGCTGACATAGGGTATGTATACATAGTGTTTGTGGAATGAATGAAGCCCTGGTACCTAGAGCAGGGTGTGGGATATAAAACATGCTAATGCATAGTTAGTGAGTGGATGTAATGGAAATTCCTGAGGATTTGATTTATTCCGGGGGAGCTTCCCTGTGGAGAGGGGCTTGGAAGTGGACCTTAAAGGTTGAATCAGATTTAGAAAAAGAGTGAGGGGGGAGAGAGAGAGAAGAGAGAAGAGAGAGAGAAAGAAGGAAAAGACATATGAGGCCTGAGAGTGACTCGGGCAGAGCACTGGAAATTGGACTTTTCTACGAGGGTGATGGGAGCCAGTGCAGGCTCCTGACCAGGGGCAACCCCAGCCTCCACTGCTATCAGTCAGTGGCATCCTTGGGACAGAGAATTTGGAAGCCCCCACCCCACTCCCACACCCCTTCCCATTCAACTTACGTGAGGGTTCTTTCTACTCGGCTGCCCTGGCCTCCGATCACCTCTCCCAGGGCCAGGAATGCTTGTCCCAGGAAATCCTATGCAGGACAAGGAGTCAGCGAGACCAGAAGCTCTTGAGTGCTGAGTCCGAGCTCAGCCCCAGTGATGCTCCTGCACAGGAGGACCAGGGCAGTTCCCAGGCGAGTGAGTGGTGCAGGAGCCACCACCCTGCATGGGCTTTATTGGAGGGGGTGTGAAAGAAGGGGTCTGCGAGCAATCTCTGTCTCATAGTGGGTCATCAGTCCAAGCTTGTTCTCCACAACACCACCCCCACCCCCAGCCTCTGCCCAGCCCCATTCAGTCTCACCTTCTGCAGTTCCCAGTAGTGGCAGCCAAGAAGGAAGAGGAACAGTGAGTAGGGGGCACAGGCAGGACACTCAGGCAGGAGGAGAGGGACCAGGAGGGTGGGTTGGGGGCCTGAAGAAGATGGGGTCTGGGTCGAGGGTTAGGAGGAGTTCCAAGAGTCGTTGAACACATCTAAGTGCATCCTTTGCGCTCTGCCAACCCTCGAGTAAACGTTTGCTCACCGGTTTGGAGATGTTGGTTTTGGAGTCCACGTTGTACCTAGGAAAAGAGTGGAACCGGTGTGGGGTGGGGCTGGGTGGGGGAGAGGGTGGAAGGGGGTCGGGCACTGAGTCTTGGTGAAAATTTTGGGTGGCGGGATGGGTGGCTGTGGACTCGAATTCAGCTTTGGTCTCCTTTGGGGGAGGAGTTAGGGTGGGCCGAGGAGTAAAAGGGTCAAGCCTGGGCCGAGGCTAAGTCAGGGGCTGCTGGGGTCAGGGTTGTCTGGAAGGGGTCGGGCCTGAGGTGGAGCTGCGATAGGAGCAGAGTTGTGGGCGGGGCCAGAGCAGGGGACGGAACTGGACCGCATCTCACAGAAGGGCAGGACTCAGGCTAGAGGGGGCCATTCAGAATGGGAGGGAGGCCTGCGGGAAGAACCAGGCCGGGAGGCGAGGCGGGGGTGGGGCCAGCCAGAATTCCGGGCGGATCCAGGTCGGGGGCGGGCCAAGCCAGAATTCCAGGCGGGGCCTCACACATCGAAGCGCAGATTTTGCTTTTCCTCAAAGAAATAGTCGAGGACGAATTTGCGCACGAAGTCTGGGTTCAGCGTGTTATCGATCACCTCGGTCCGTCCGAACTGGATAGGGGGATGGAGGGTCAGCGTGGGACGTGCAGACGCGCAGGGGATTCCCGGGCGACGCCCTGGGCCGGGAGGGGGCTCTGGGACTCACCTCCCGCCACTCCTGGCTGGCCCGGCTCTGCGTGTAAAGCACCACCACTGCAGGTGGGGGCGGGGAGGGAAGGACGTGAGGTCGGCTTGCACCCCTGGCCCCGACTCCACCCGCCCCTGAGTCGCGCCCAGACCCCAAGTTCCCCCTCCCGGTCCTGGAGCCGCCTACTGGGGTCGGACTTGGAGAAGGTATCAAGGTCTAGCAGGTTCCTAGAGAAAAGCAACAGACAGACAGAGTGGATCATCCTGGAGCCCGCCCGCTTCGAGTCAGCTCTGAGCCGGGCACTGAGGGGAGGTATGGGGCCTCCCTCTGTCCCCCATGACTACCCCCAGCTGGGGTCCGCGCTGTCAGCACTCTGGACAGCACCGGAAATCGCTGTCCAGGAACCGTGGCTCTGCGGACTGGACGCGAACGCACCCACACTGTCTCCAAGGGCCCAGGAAAGAGGGCTCGCCCCAGAACTTTGTCCTCTTGGGGCCGAGCTCCTACCGAATACCTGCGACCCACCCCCTGAACCCGCAGGCTGAGCCCTTTTTTCAGGGTGGGGCTGCCCAAGAAGACCCCCCCCCCACCTTCTCGATCCCACCAGCAACTCCCCTGTCATCAGTTGTGATTTTCCAGCCAATTTCGCCTCTCCCCTGGGGGTCTAGCCCCTGCCCGGGCTGAGCCCCGTGTCTGGCTGGGGCTGGGGCAGTGCCAGTGCCTAAGCCCTCCCCAGCACGGCTCGCTCACCGGCAGGACACGGTAATTTCAATCTTGGTGGCCGGGACGCTGCGCTCGGAGGCTCCGCCGAGAGACATGGCTGGTCGGGCGACCCAAGCCGCAGGAGGCTGCGAGACCA
>NW_012106208.1:514077-517207 GCF_000951045.1 Mandrillus leucophaeus
GCCCCGCCCGGCCCTGCGGGCGGCCCCCGCCCCATTGGAGCAGCCTGGAGCCAGCGGGGAACCTCACCCCGACCCCCAACTCCAATCCACACCTTGGTAGAGTCCACCCTGCCAACTCTCTGGGGTGGAAACCCAAGCCCCCTAGAGTTGTCCATGATGCTGAAGCATTTGGGGCAACTGGTGGGCGTTGGAATTGTTGCCTCTTACTGAGCCACTCCCTTAGTGTTTCTGCCCTTTCCCATTCCCAGCCTGCCTAGGTCTCTGAATAGGAAAAGTACGTCTCTTATTAGCTGTGTGACCTTGGACAAGTTACTCAACATCTCTGTGGCTTGACCATGAAAGACCGTTAGAAAGGCCCTTAACAGCAGCTACTTTAGGTGCTGTAAAATTTTACTGAGATAACCCAAGGAAAGCACTTAGCACACAGCAAGTGCTCAACATTCACTGGTATTTATGATTTGTCCTCTGGGTATTCACACTGATGACAGTAAATGGTGGCTGTTAAGCACCGTGCAAAGCTGTCTGCCCATGCCTTTAAACCCTCACAACTTTCATGGCATTACAGATGCGGACACACTCTCATGACGCAATCTACTGTAGGCCACACTGTAGAAGAGAGTGGTGGTCAGCCAGGCTCTCCCCCACCACATGCACACCAATTGCTATCTCCAAAGCTTCAGATGCCAGTCCCTCCTCCATAGGCAGGCCTCAAGGTAAGGGCTGTAGGTCACTTGTACCAGGACCATGCTGCCTACAGAACTTGTTAAAGATGAAGATCCTGGTCGGGTGCGGTGGCTCATGCCTGTAATCCCAGCACTTTAGGAGGCCGAGGCAGGCAGATCACTTGAGCTCAGGAGTTTGAGACTGGCCTGGCCAACATGGTGAAACCCCATCTCTACTAAAAATACAAAAATTAGCTGGGGGCCAGGGCGGGCGCCTGTAGTCCCAGCTACTCGGGAGGCTGAGGCAGGAGAATGGCGTAAACCCGGGAGGCAGAGCTTGCAGTGAGCTGAGATCTGGCCACTGCACTCCAGCCTGGGTGACAAAGTGAGACTCTGTCTCAAAAAAAAAAAAAAAAAAAAAAAAAATTAGCTGGGGACGGTGGCATGTTCACGCAGCTACTCGGGAGGCTGAGGCAGGAGGATCGCTTGAACCCAGGAGGCAGGGGTTGCAGGAGGCAGGGGTTGCAGTGAGCCAAGATTGTGCCACTGCACTCCAGCTTGGATGACAGTGAGACTCCATCTCAAAAAAAAAAAAAAAAAAGATCCTCCAGCTCCTAATTCCCAGGCAACTTCCTTAGCAACCCAAAGGCTAAAACTCAGGCAGCCCTGGGAATGTGCAGAGCTAATCAGGCTCCCTAGGTGACTAGGACCTGCTTAGGCCCGAGAACCACTACTCTCAACAGTCTTAAGTATTGTCCCCACTGCAGGACTACCATGGCTCACGAGTGGAGAGGTACACCTGTCGCCAGTTCTCTTCCTGTTTCACCTGTCCTCCACTTAAACACCCCTTGTCCAGCAAAAAGGACAATGATAACCTTCCTAATAGCTCCACAAAGACAATAACCAAATGAGGACACGAGTGACTGTTTAAAAAGACTTTGATTTTATTTTGTGATCTGTGTCAAACTGCCTCATTCTCAGTGCAGGTGATCCCTCCTCCCCAGGAAACAAGAATTGAGAGGTAGGGTCTTTGTGAAGTCATGGCTTCCACAAGGCCCCAGGGAAACCCCACACAGTTCTGAGAGTTGATGGGAATCCCAGCAAAGACGGGGTGGGTGGGAGACAGTGACAAGAAGGGGTGGTGGTCACCAGTCAAGAGGCTGGGGATTGGAAAACCCTGTCTTTGGCCTTGCTCAGCTTTGGGGCTGCCATGTACATGATGGAGATGGGGGAGTGAAATTTCCCCTGACCTGGAAGTACCCCTTTGGCCAGGCATGGCTTTGATTCTGCTAAGGGCTCAGCTGAGAGAGGAGCAGGAAACTGTCATGGGCTGGCTTCTTCACAAGGCATTGCTGCTGATGCCCCGGAGTCCGACACCACGGGCAAACTGCTCCAGCAGGCCCCCGATGGCACCAGAGGGACTGGGGGCTACTGCCCGAAGCCCCACCGTGCTGCTGTACGCAGCCAAGAAGGCTGAGCGCACCTCCTGCAGCCGAGTCTCTCGATCACTCAGGGCTGCAAGCCTATGGGGAGGGAAAGAGAAAGAACAAAGACATTACCCTGGGACAGGACCCAGCATCCTCCCTCCACACCACCTGTCCTTGTGCTTCTGACTGGACAAATCCAGTGTCTGTCTTATGGCCATGCTATCCTTGTGGTTCAGGCCCCAGATATCTGGCCCTGTTTTCCCTTAAACCATTTCTCAAAGCCCTCAGGCTACTCTTCCCACCTAGAACAGGAGCTTTTACTGGGACACTAACCTTTTTTTTTTTTTTCTTGAGACAAGGTCTCACTCTATTGCCCAAGCTGGAGTGCAGTGGCACAATCAGGGCTCACTATAGCCTCAACCTCCCGGGCTCAAGCCATCCTCCCGCCTCAGCCCCTCAAGTAGCTGGGACTACAGGCACATGTCACCATGATGGGGTTTTACCATGTTGCCCAGGCTGGTCTCAAACTTCTGGATTCAACTGATCTGCCTGCCTTGGCCTCCCACAGTGCTGGGATTACAGGCATGAGCAACTGTGCCTGACCCGACCTGACCTGTTGTGAAAATAACTTTCTTTGCGATCACTTGGAAGGAGGGTAGCTAAGCAGGAGGGAATTTGCCCCAGCAGCTCTCTGCTTCCACTCCTTGGGAAGGGCAAGCTGAGGCATGAAGTTTTATACCTAACAGTAAGGAGGCCCCTGAAATCTGGCAGCAGGCCACAGCTGTTGAAAGGCCTCAGCCTTGGCCGGGTGTGGTGGCTTACGCCTGTAATCCCAGCACTTTGGGAGGCCGAGGCAGGTCGAGTTCGAGACCAGCCTGGCCAACATGGCAAAACCATCTCTACTAAAAATACAAAAATTAACCAGGCATGGTGGCATGTGCCTGTAATCCCAGCTATTTGGGAGGCTGAAGGCAGGAGAATTGCTTGATCCCCGGAGGCAGAGGTTACAGTGAGCCAGATTGCACCACTGCACTCCAGCCT
>NW_012106208.1:517641-546385 GCF_000951045.1 Mandrillus leucophaeus
AAAAAGGCCTCAGCCTTGAGGCGTAGACATGACGCATCTTAGGAGGAAGCTATTGCCCTGGAAGAACCCACTGTCTGCTGGGTTGAGGGCAGGGTTCCCCACTGGAAACCTCTAGGGCTTTAGCTACACTTTCCATCACTGTGGTTCCCAGGTAAACAGCTGAAAGGGTGCTTGCTTTTCCAGAAAGATCTGTGTTCTGATTCTATCCCCCATTCCTCTCTTGGCCTCTGTAGGCTCTGATCACAGATGAAAGCCCCTCTTCTTTCCTTACCTTGAAATTACAAGTCAAGAAGGGAAACAAGTGCACACAACTCAGGCTTATCAAAGTGTGACTCCACATGAGGCTGTGTGACATCCCCAAGGGCCTTTAATAGAAGAGGCCCGTGGACTCGACTCAAAGGTCAAGTACTCACATGGTGTTCCCCCGATGGGTCCCTGGAGGGCCCTCTCTAGGGGTCACAGACCTACATGAGAAGAGCCCTCACCTAAATACTAAGTATTTACACCTAAATACTAAGACCAGCCATGCCTACTAATCTTGCTCCAAATCCGCCCCCAAGAAACCAATGCCTGGACAGTCCCTCCCTGGAAATCTGTCAGAGGCAGCTGAAGTGAACCCAATCCCAAAGCCTCAATGACTTGTACCCAGGGCTTGTGGGAGCAGAGGGGTGTCTGAGGATAAATGACAGTCCTGAGGTAAGTAAGTGCGGAGATAGACAGGACTCAAGGGAAAGCAGATCTGTGGGAGTGAAACGTGAGAGATGGAAGCAGTAGGCTCTGGGCAAAGAAAAGTCAAATTGCTCCTGCAGCAGCACTAAGAACATGGAGCTGAGACCAGATTCCTGCACTACCATGAACAATCTTGAAGTCTCTCCTGGTAACTGGGGGAGAAGCATGGCCCAAGATCTTTTTACTTTCTAATTTCACACAGGCCAAAGGCCATGCATGCTTGCCTTAGCTTCTCCTAAAAGCATACGAAGGAGAAACAGACCAATTAGTTTACACTCACAGGGAACATCCAAAGATCCATACATGAGCATTCTCACTGCCCTGCCCCCTCCCCCCAGCCCCCGCCACGGCTGGGCTGCCCATTTCTGAGAGATGGAAGGGACAGAGACCACAACCTCCTGAGAGACGAGAAAACAAGAGAGGCTATGTGATCCATTTAAGGACACATACCAGGCAAGGGAGGTACTACAGTGCCACTCCTTCTTGAGAGATGAGCTAACAGGTTCAGAAAAGGCAAGGCTGACACTCAAAGATACAGCTGGAGAATAGAGCAGCTAGGATTTGGACTTAAGTTTCTCTGGTACCAAAGCCCAAGTGCTGCACCCACATGCTACACGGCTTCACAGGAATCAACTCTGACCGCATCCCACAATCTTGGAGGCCTTGAGATCATACAGAATCCAGCCCTCCTCTGAGAACCTCCCAGAACTAAAGGGTTGGCTAGGAGCCTGGAGTGCTGCCTGGGGCCTAAATTTAGTAGGTTCTAGGGTGGGTGATCTGGGGCTGGAGTTGCCAGTTTCAGTGGCTGACCCCAGGTAAGTGAGGGGTGCTATCAAGCAGGGATATCTGTGCTTCCTTCAGAGACGGCTTTTGGGCAAACGGGGCTGGAGTAGGAAGTCTCTACAGAAAGGTGCAATTTTTTTTTTTTTTTTGAGAGGTTCGCTCTTGTTGCCCAGGCTGGAGTGCAATGGCACGATCTTGGCTCACCACAACCTCCGCTTCCTGGGTTCAAGCGATTCTCCTGCCTCAGCCTCTCGAGTAGCTGGGATTACAGGAATGCACCACCTCGCCCAGCTAATTTTTTATTTTTAGTAGAGACAGGGTTTCTCCATGTTGGTCAGGTTGGTCTCGAACTCCTGACCTTAGGTGATCTGCCCGCCTCGGCCTCCCAAAGTGCTGGGATTACAGGCATAAGCCACCACACCCGGCCTGCAATTTTTTTATTTTTAACCTTCAAAAATCGAAGAGATCTTGTTTCTGGCCTAGGGGCTGGCCACGGAGGAGGCTGTGCCAGGCACAGTGACCTCAGAAGCTCTTTGGTGACTTCACAGCTGCAGGGCCAGGACCTGTGCCATCCTGGAATTTCAAGGTCTGACTGGCTCCTGACTGCCCTCAGCTAGGATCTAGGGCCCCCTTTCCCTTCCCAACTCCGCAAGGCACCTTGCCTCCAACCCACCAACATGGGTGGGGATAAGCTGGATTGCGGTGCTGGCGGTGAGGCCCCAGCATGTGCCATTCATCCAGCCCATGGTATGGAGGTGAAGGGAAGGCTTGCTGAGGGGCCCTCAGGCACCACAGCTGAGGAGCAGGTCTTGCTCCCCCGGCCACCGGAGGCTTTCTCCTGCCTGACATCCATGAAGCGGCAGAACAGGCCAGGGGCAGGTGGTTTCCCCAGAGGCAGCTGCTCCAGTCAGGTGGACACATTGTAGGGGCTGGAAACTCAGGGTTTTGTAGGTGTGGGATCTAGAATCCCCATCCAATTCTTATTCCTGCCCAGAGGCAAAAACAGAAGACAAGGCGGGTAGAGACGGCAAGTCACCCTAGATTCTGCTCAGGAGCACAGCTTTGGGCTAACCCAGCACCACTCTGGCTCTGGCCTCCACCATACACCTACCTTCACTATCCTACTGTTCTGCCTTCAAACGATTCTCATGTCAGGCAAAGGCTGATACAGAAATAGAATCTTCTATAGTTACAGTCCAGCAGCTTTCCCTCTGGGTGCACCTGAGACACCAGTGGATGGTTTTTAGAGGCTGCAGAGTGAACACATAAACCAGTGCACTTCCTGACCAGCCACAGGCCTCCTTCATACCTCAGGTTCAGCAGCTGAGAGGGGAGGGGCAGGAGGCCAGGCCAGCTCCCAAGCGCCAGCTTCTGCCTCATTCCTACCCAGCACTCCTGACTGCTCACCAGCTTTTCACATGGGCAGGGGAGTATCCTGCCTTCTCAAGCAAGACACTTACAGACAACTGTTAGGGAGCTCATCCGGGAAGCTGAAAGGGAGAGAGGAGTCTGTGTGCAGGACAGCCCGCTCCTGAATACTGCCACAGCCCGTTACCATCTGCCAGCTGCCATAGTCTGTGGAGAGAGAGGATCCGGGCAGGGGATGGTCCACTGATCTGGGGCAGAGAGGAGAGAGAGGGGAGAGGATGCAGTCAGTCATATGCCTGACACAGGCTCTGGAGGGGACTGGGGGGCTAGCACGGCCCTGGCTGCTAGGTTCTGTTGTCAATCACCGTCTCCAAAAGTCTAAAAAAAAAAAGCTGGACAAGTAGTGACCGACAAAAAAGAACAGATCACCAGGTAAGCTCAGCTGTGAGGACAGTACTTTGTGCAGACTTACTGTGGAAGCAAAAAACGAGAACAAAGCATGGCAGTAAGAGTGAATCAGAGCCACAGCCTGGGGCCAGGGCGTGCCTGTGCTGGGAGCAAACATGGCAAGGACAATCTCAACAGCACCAAATGAAGGGAGCAAGGCTAGCACCCAAATGAAGGTGTACCAGCAGCCGGGTCACCCATGCTTCCTGGCATGCAGATTTGCAGGGTGGGCAACACAGAACCCAGGAGTCCCATCAGAAGAGACAGAACAGGCCTCTTGGGGATTGTGGAGGGTATGACCTAGACTGAAGAGTGATGGAATGGGAGTCCTGAAGTCCCCCCCTTTCTCTGCAGTGCCTTCCAAGTGCCATAGTTTGTATTCAGAAGCATCAGCCCAGCCCAACAGACTCAGTGGCTATGCCCAGAGGGAAGGGATGAATCAGGCAGGCAGCCTGACAGCTTCATCAGGCCTTCTTCAGATGGAGGTTTGGGGGGTGGGAGGAAGAAAGTTGTGCTGGGAATCTACTGCTTCCGCCTCCTCCCCACTCAGCCAACCCCTCTCTTCTGTCCTGGGCAGTAGTCCAGCCAGTGCGGGTGAGGGAGGAGATAGGGAGACATCAAACAAGGCCCTTCCACCTGCTACCCCAGGTCCCAGTCCCCAGAGGGACATCGTCTTTGATGCTTGACCGTTTATTCTTTCATCCAAAAACAGCAGGAGGTGTTCAAGTAGGGACCCAGAAACAGGAATGAAGAGCGGGGATTGGGAGTGGAGAAAAACATTCACTGGCCTTGGCTCCCCCAGCTGGCTGGTGTCAAGGGCTCCTAGTCTGAGATGACAGCCCAACTGGTCACTGGGCCAGTCTTATCCCCAAGCAGCTGCCACTGGAGTGCAGCTGGCCAGGCACTGCAACTCTGGCAATCCTTAACCATCTCCATCTGTAAGACAGGTGAAGATACTTGCCTCATGTATCACAGCTAGGGAGTGTGAGAAGAGGTTTCTGTTTTTCCAGTCTTGTCGCCCAGGCTGGAGTGCAATGGCGTGATCTAGGCTCACTGCAACCTCTGCCTCCTGGGTTCAAGCAATTCTCCTGCCTCAGCCTCCCAACTGTAACCCCAAGTATCTGGGAATACAGACGCCCACCACCATGCCCAGCTAATTTTTTTGTGTGTATTTTTAGTAGAGATGGGGTTTCACCATGTTGGCCAGGCTGGTCCTGAACTCCTGATCTCTGGTGATCTGCCCACCTCGGCCTCCCAAAGTGCTGGGATTACAGGCATGAGCCACTGCACCCAGCTGAGAAGAGATTTTTAAAACCAAGAATGACTGCACATTTGTCCTGAAACAGAACCACCTTGGGACCAGGAAAAACAGATGGTTTTCTATGTTAAGGCTGCCATAAATCGGAACCCCCTACAACATACAGACTTACCACATTCATCATTCCTGCTAAACTCTAGAAGGTGCGTGATGGCAGCATTAGGGATGAGAACAGGACATGGTCTGTCACCTGACAGAAGCCCCTAGGGCCCAACAGAGCAGGGCTTCCTTGTTTCTAGATGGAGAAACTTGGGCTCAGGCAGTCTGTAAATCAAAGAGACAGCTCCCCAGGAGCAGCCTGCCCTGTGCCTCCTCCAGGTCACACTAGGCCTTCAGCCGGCACAACCCTGAGGCGCATCCTAGCTCCACAAATCTCATCTATTGTTCAAGCTGCAGGGTAGAATCTTTTCCAGTTTTAGTAGCTTGTGGGAAAACAACAGCTAAAAACCAGAATGTTGAGGGAATGGAAGGGATGCTGACTAGGACAAGGCACAGCTGGGGCCAGGAGCATGGGGAAGTTTCTCAGGCCCCAAAACCACTCCCCCAGAGCCAAAGAGTAACACTGGCAAGGGAAACATGGCCAATGGGAGGGAGTTACTGACTGGCTCCCCTCAAGGATTCCAGGTCCCCTGGGCTAGTCACTTCCCTTTACTTCCCCCATGTCCCAGCAGGTAACACCGGCCAAGAACTGCATTTGCAGCAGCTGTTGGATGGATTAGGCAGCACAGACAGCAGCAGTGTGTGTGATCCCAGGGGACAGAAGCATCTCTCAGCAGGCAGCCATCTTCTGCAGACTCTGGGATTTTTCAAGAGTGAGCACACTGGCTACAAAGGAGTTTTCCTACACGAGGTCTTTGTCAAAGGAAGGGCTACAAAGTGTCCATTCAGCTCCTGGGGTTGAGGGCAAAGGGCCATGCTAAGCAGGAAAGTGTCCACAAATACCACCATGGATTAGCTGGCTGCAGGGTACATCTACAGTGGGTCATGTCACCGGGAGTAAGGACCTGTGCCCATATACTGAGAAGAGAGGAAAAGCCTTCCAGTCAGTCTATGAACACGGGTAACTTAACCAGCTTCAACAAGAGCCCAAACCCTTTTGCCCTGAGCAGCAGAGGGGTCCAATCTCCACCCCCTCTGCTCTCCCACTACACAACTGGAGAGAACATGGGACCAAGCAACCCTCAAACTGGATGGTGGTGGAGCTGACAACGCTTCAGAGGTCACCTGTCCACATCCCAGCGGCTCGGACCTCTGCCTAGGAGGGTGGGAGCTCAGCAACATTTCACTTCCTTAGTGGGATGCAGCTCAGGGCCCTCTTCATAGCACCCAGAGCTGTAGTTGCTACGGGCTCCCACCTCCCCAGATGCCCTACTGACAGCCAACTCAGAGCAGGTGTCTTTTAGCTAGTCCTTTCTGGAAGCGGGTACAAGAATACTCACACAAACCGAGCTGGCTCAACCCAGGCAAGAACACACAGGTCGGGATGTGGGCCTGGCCTTTTATGCAGCTGCCTAGTGCCATGACAGGGCCTACAGGCTCTCAGACAAATGACTGATAAGGCCAAATCCTTAACCACAGCTACTGTTTGCTGGGCATTGGTAAAAAGGTATCTACTATGAGTATTTACTCCATCCATCCCAATCCATCCCAATCCAGTCCAATCCATCTATCTGTCTAGCCATCCATCCAATCTATCTATTTAATCTATCTTTTGTATTGGCAGGGTCTCACTATGGTGCTCAGCTTAGTATTGAATTCCTGGGTTCAAACGATAATCTGACCTTGGCCTTCCAAAGTGCTGGATTACAGGCATGAGCCATCAAGTCCAACCCATTATTTCATTTTAACCCAAACTTACGGGGGCCTGAATCATTTTTCCCCCTTTAAAAACAGGATAAAATAACTGAGCTCAGAAGGGATGTGATTTTTCCAAGTCAGACAGCTAGGACTGCAAAGCTACAACTGAAACCCAGGTCTGACCAAAGCCCTTGCAATAATACACTCATCTTTCTTCCTGATAAGGGGTGGGCACCTCAGAAATCGGTTCATGGACCACCACATAACCTCCAATGGGAGTAAAGCACACAGCTTCTACCTATAACTGAAAAAAAGAGGCTCTCATGTGACCCCTGGATGTGAGAAAGGAAGCAGCATGTCATCCTGGGAGCTGCTGTCAACCATTTTGCCACCATTAGGGAAGCTGGCCAGAGAACAAAGCTAACATGCAGAAGGAGGCAATGGGAACAAACTACAGGGAAATAGAGCTGGAACCTTGATCAGGCTGCACTGGAAGACTGATTTTCCACTAGGCTTTTCTATATACAGTCGTTCCTTGTTATTCCTTTTTATCACAGGGGATTGGTTCTAGGATCACCACCCACTTACCACCCCACCAATACCAAAGTCCTTGAATGCTCAAATCCCTTACATAAAATGTAGTAGCACAGCTGATCCTTGAACAACACACATGAACTGCATGGGTCCACTCATATGCAGATTATCTCCTGCCTCTGCTGCCCTACACAGCAAGACAACCCCTCCCTCCACTTTCTCCTCAGCCTCCTCAGCAAGAAGACCCTTATGATCCACTTCTACTGAACACACAGGAAATACAGTTTCTCTTCCTTATGATTTTCTTAACATTTTATTTTCCTCTAGCTTACCTAAGAATACAGTATATAATAGAGATAGCACACAAAATATGTGTTAACTGACTTTATGTTATTGGTAAGGCTTCTAGTCAACAGCAGGCTATCTGTAGTTTTTGAGGAGTCAGAGTTATATACAGATTTCAACTGAATGGGGTGAGGGACAGCCCTAATCCCTGCATTGTTCAAGGTCACTTGTATTTGCATATAACCTATGCATATCCTCCCATATGCTTTAAATCATCTCTAGATTATCTGATACAATGTCAATACTCTGTACACGGTTGTTATACTGCATGTTCATTGTATTACTTTCTATTGTTTATGTTATCTTGAATGTTTTCAATCTGGTTGGCTGCTCATGGATGTGGAACCTGCAGATATGGAGGGCTGACTGTAAATGTGTTTCCTTTACTGTTTCAGTCAGTGAGATGTGTTTTCTGTTACTTGTATTTGAAAACATCTGACAAGGCTGATACAGAAGGTTTGAAGGTGTACAGCTAGGAAGGACCTTGGAATTACCTAAGCCTCTGATTACACAGATAAGAAAATGGAAACCGAAAGTCATCAAGTGATATGTCATGAAGTCACACACAGTTAGTACTTGAACTAAGATACAGAATCCTGGGTTCTGAGGAGACCTGGCTGTCACCTAATCTAAACTTACCCTGCTCCCACCCACAAGCAGACAGCCTAGGACAGAGCTAGTTGCTCAAGAGTAGTTAGCAGGTGGTGGAGGTTGGGGGAAGAGTAGCTAACCGGGCAGCAGAGGTTGGTCCCTGTGTTGCTACTCAGCTATTCAACCAGGCTGCTGGGCATCCCCCAGCAAACTTCATCTGCTCTTCAGGTAGCCTGGCTTCAAGCTGGGCTCAGTGGTGGCACCATCCCTCCTTGGGCATGGATAATGCTGTGCTAGCAACCCCCCTACTCCTAAAGGATGTGTGACTTCAGAGCAGAGGCCAAGGCCATGCAAGGTAGAGCGACCTGCTAACCAGAGGTGGGGGAGGCATGTGAGCTCAGAGCATTGGTCCTGGCCCGTCTCAGCCCTCAACCCTGTCACTGATGGAGAGATTTAACAATGGTCCAGAAGCTTAATCAGAAGCTGCTGCAGCAACAGCTAACAATGATTAAAAACCACCAGGCTTGCCAATAAGGGGTATGGGCTGGGGGTTAGTAAGAATTGGCACCCCACAGAACTTTCTTCCCAACCTGATTCATACCTACTACTTAACTTTGAACAAAGCTTCACAGATTCATTCCATGGGGGAATCCTGCTTTAAAAGAGAGATGCCTGTAGAATTTGGAGCATAGAAAAACCCAAAGAATTCACATTAGAAGAATTTTGGTTGTCACAGACAGCTTCACTAAAAGGTTTCTTTCCATACAGCTTCTCCTAACACATTAAAGACCTGGCTATTGTTACCTAAGAGGCAGGGAAGCTAATCCCTTAGGCACTTTAAGAGACTAAATTAACTTTAATGGTAATGGAAATATATAATTAGAAGGCTCCAAATCTGAATAATCTAGACTTTCAAAACCTCTGACCAATAGGCATCCAAGTCAGAAGAAGCCTGGCTCCAGACAGGCCTCCCCCAAACAGACCAGCAGAAGGATCAAACACCTCACAGTCGCCCACCCCACGCCTTTCAAAGCCTTGCACCCATCTTGGTCCAGCTATCCCAAGTTTGGCCAAGTCCCAGTGTGCAGGGCTCTGAGGTCAGGAGGACAACCTTTATCCTCCTCAGCCTCCCAAGAGAGGGCCTTGGTGGCCATCCTGACTGGCCACAAGAGCCTGAGCCACGTCCTGCAAGCAGAAAGTCACCTGTGAGACTGAGGGACACTATCACAAGATTGCAAAGTGCTATTTTTTGGCAGGCAGGAGATGGCGAGCTAGGGTGTGGTAATGGGTGATGGGGTGCTGCCTCAACTTGGGAGCTCACTGCAGTCTGGGCAGTTAAGACTGAGGCAGGACCCAGAGGACAAGAGGAACCTTCTGGTTTCCTCCCTAGTAGTTCAGCAATGCTGCACAGGCAGAAAAGGACGCAGGGACCATGACCTAAAGCCACAGCCTGGAACAGTGAGGGTCACACAGTGCCACTGCAGCCCCAGAATGGCCCTGAAGACAGCTGGGTGCAGACAAGGGTGATGCGGCAGCAGGCATGCACACAGAGGATGGGACGGGGCACCAGCACATGGGCTTGTCTGTCTGGCCCCGTCTCTGCCCCACCACTTCCAAGACACCTCCTATGGGGCCAGACAGCGTGTGGCTGTGGTTTCACAGACTCAGCTCCAGCACTCAGGCAGTGTTCTGAGCCGAAGAGCTCACTCAGGAGTGAGCACACAGGGCCCCTGTGGGCAGTGCAGTCTGGAACACCCACTCCCGCTTATCTGCTCTGCCTACGTGCAGAGGATGTTCTTCCCCATATTCCTTCATTGCCTGTTTTTGCCCAGAGGGAAAAATCATAGCGGGGTGATGGGAGGAGGGTTTCAGAAGTTTCAGAATGTTTTTCTTCTTAACAGACCTATTACTACCAAGGACGAAACTGAGTCTGAAAATCACATGGATGTGATGTGGCAGAGCTTGACTTGAATCTGGGATGGACTCCAAAGCTCACGCCCATTCTTCTAAATGCCCCTTTCTCCCTGGAATTCACTAAGGGCCTGAAGTCCCACACTGCTTTATTCGCTCCAGAAAGGCGAGACATTCTCAAAGCTTTAGAAAACAAAGCAATTTACAGGATTCTTTCGACGGGAGTATGAAGTGGAAAAAGTGGTAGGAAATGCTTTTCCGAAGTGCCAGACCAGTCCTCAGTCCTAGCCTCTGGCCCGTGCTCAGCTCTAAACTCACCTAGAAAGCACCATTCCTGCAGGACCCTTCAGCCACAGCCCTGGCACGGCCATCCTGGCTGAGCTGCTCCCTTTCCAGGTGTGCAGTCACCACCGTTTGTCCCAGCCACACACATGTAGCTCAGTTCCCTAACATCTGTTCTCACTGCTCCACCAATTCAGACTTGAGATGTGAGAGCCAGAAGGGACTCAGAATCTAGATCCATCTCTTCAATCACAATGGGAGGTGCGCCTAGGGGGCTGGGATCTGCCAAACGTAACAAGTGGAGGCAGTCCCTATTCCCCACCATCACATCACAGCCACAGCACTTCTGGGTTCCCCTGCATTCTGCTAGGGTTCGAGGAAGGAGTCTCAAACCACTCTACAAATCAGCCCTTGCTTTATTACCAAACACTAACCCATCCTCCAAATACTGGGCCTGCAAGCTTAGAAACCCCATCTTGAGACCCTAGCTCAGGTGCTGGGCCCCCGACCCTCCAGTCTTTTTAAGGGGGAAAGCTAGCCACTTCCAACAGCAAGGGCTTTGGAGCTCCTCACCTGGGTTTGGGGACCTCCAGGGGACTGCTACCCATCCTGAAAAAGTTATCAGAATGGTTTGAGGATGAGGAGCTGGAAGACCTGGCTTCCACCAGCCCCTGGTGGGAAGGCAAGCGGTCCTCTGAGGGTTGTGGCCGGTTCCAGAGGACACTCTGTGGAGAGGATGAGTGGCTCTTCCTCCTGCAGTGGAAGGAGCAGGGCTGTGAGCCAGGGGCCACTGCAGGCAAAGCCCTCTGCCCACCCTCACTGAATTTCAGGCCCAGGCTTTACTTCCACTGGGAAAACGTCACATAGGAGTGGGCAAACATTAGCACTCTCTCCAGCTCAGGGCCATGGGTAGCAGGGCTGGGTCTTTATGGAGGGTCTATGGCATCCAAATCACACCAGCCTACTGGCCTCGAAGTATGTGCTAGAAAATGACTCCTCACTGTTCAGTCACTGCCCACCTCCATATGTTATGCAAAATCTTTTTTTTTCCTTCTTTTTTTCCCCCTAAGAGACAGGGTCTTATTATGCTGCCCAGACTGATCTCGAACTCCTGGGCTCAAGTGATCCTCCTGCCTTGGCCTCCCAAAGTGCTGGGATTATAAATATGAGCCACCACTCAGGACTGTGCTATACAACATCTTGAGCCATATGTCTATAGTGAAAGTCATCAGGGTCTCAATTTCATGAAATTCTCAAAGGAGCTGACCTTCAAACAAGTTCCCAATTCCCTATCATCTTATACCCACCTTTTTGGTTTTCTTTTTCCAAAATGGCCCCCTATCTCCCCAACAAACGATACAATGGAGCTCCTCTAATACCAGCCTCCCAGCACCCCCCTGCCCTACCCTGCCCAGCCGCTTCTCTGTCCCACAGGGAGCCCTAGCCCTTTATGCTCCTGGGTCACCACAGGCAGTGCCCTTCACCAACCAGATGGCTGGCTTCCGAGGCCCAGTAGAGACAGCAGGAGCACGGAGCTATCTTCTCAGCTCTTCTGTTGGGGGCCCCCTTTGTTCTCGGGGCTCCAGCCTGACTCCCTGGTGCTGATGGCCCTGGGCCACAGCTGTGAGTGACCTTGGTCCCAGTCTGGCCCCTTACCAAGCTGCCTGAGTCGGCGCTCCTGCTGGGACCAACTCCACGGCCTCATAGGTGAAGCTCCCAGTGGCTCCTGGGGAATTCTCCATGACCAGGGAGAAGTCGCTGCCAAGGCTGGTGGTGCTGCCACGGTCCTTTCGTCCTAAAAGTAGCCAGTGCCATCAGTCAGCATGTTACCTTCTCCCACTACTGGTCCCTCACCTTTTCTATACCACATAACTTGGGGGAAAAAAAAAAACAACTCCTAGGACGAACAGTTCCTGCCTGATCTGTACTCGGGAAGATGCATGGAGGAAGGGAAGTCTGTTGGGGCCCAGGACTCACTCAGCATGCAGATGTCTTCCAGGGTGAAGCCTCCATCCCGGGCTGGCAAACTCTTCCTCCTAGAAACAGAAGCTGGAGCAGTAAATTCCAGATCTATCTGGGGTTTTATTGTCTCCCGTTCCTAATCCTGCCTGCTCTGGAAAGCAGCTCAACTCACTAGCAACTCATGGGGATGGGTCCTAGCCTAGGGAGTGTTGGGACACATGCTGCAAGGCTCTGTCCAACACACAGGTGCAGATTTTTTTTTTTTTTTTTTTTTTTGAGACGGAGTCTCGCTCTGTCGCCCAGGCTGGAGTGCAGTGGCCGGATCTCAGCTCACTGCAAGCCCCGCCTCCTGGGTTTACGCCATTCTCCTGCCTCAGCCTCCCGAGTAGCTGGGACTACAGGCGCCCGCCACCTCGCCCGGCTAGTTTTTTGTATTTTTTAGTAGAGACGGGGTTTCACCGTGTTAGCCAGGATGGTCTCGATCTCCTGACCTCGTGATCCGCCCGTCTCGGCCTCCCAAAGTGCTGGGATTACAGGCTTGAGCCACCGCGCCCGGCCCAGGTGCAGATTTCTGAGGCCAGCAAGGTCTGCATCCTCCTCATCAGCTTGTGCCCTGAGTGTTTGCGTTCAAATCTGGCCCAACATGCTTGTAGCTCGGATTAGGAAGGCAAACCAACTCAGGCAAGACCCCAACTCTCACAGGGGTCCTAAGGCAGTTGCCAGCCAAGACGCTTGCATTTCCCAGGCTGGAAGCAGCCTTCTGCCCCTTTGTAGGGGGCTGCAGTGTTCAGCCACACTTTCTGCTATAGGCCATGGAGGGCAAGAGTCAGCTTGAGCGCACTGGGAGTTGAGAGTCCTCCTACTCCTGGGCTGGCTTCTCCCTGCAGCAATGCACCTGTTCTCTTGGCCATCAGAGACCACTCATCTGTCCCAAAGCCTGTCTGCTAGTGTGACTCCAAGTTGACCCCAACATGGCCTTCCCTGCAGAAGAGCCTCTTCACCAGTGGCCTTCAGCAGGGACCGCTACCCTGCCCTCAGAGCGAACGCAGGAGGGAGCACCAGCCCAACAAGCAGGTAGGCAGGGCAGGAATGAGGTGGCCAGCCTCTGCCTGCCAGGGAGCAGCCCTTCTCAGAATGCCCTGGCCCAGCATGACACGTGCAGGCCTCCACTTACCTCTGGGTCTTCAGAGCAGAGAACTCCTCGGAGGTAATATGCTTCAAAAAATTGAAGCAGAAGAAGAAAATCTAAAGGAGAGACCAAAGAGCAATGCACAATGAGAAGAGCCGAGGAGGCAGAACTCCCAGGAGAGGGCAGCCAGCCACTCAGGTCAAGGCCCCTGCTGGACAGTGGCCCTGCTGTGGGACTCTGTGGGTGTTCTGGTCCATAAATGGTGTGGGTGGTACAGAGGCCTTGGCAGGGCCTGGCAGATGCACTTGGACCGGGGGAAGGCAGGAAGGGATTTCCTTCCTGGGACTGCCAGGGTTAAGCCAGCAATTTTTGTTGTTGTTGTTTGTTTTTTGAGACGGAGTCTTGCTCTGTCACCCAGGCTGGAGTGCAGTGGCACAATCTCGGCTCACTGCAAGCTCCGCCTCCCGGGTTCCCGCCATTCTCCTGCCTCAGCCTCCCGAGTAGCTGCGACTACAGGCACCCACCACCACACCTGGCTAATTTTTTGTATTTTTAGTAGTGACATGGTTTCACCGTGTTAGCCAGGATGGTCTCGATCTTCTGACCTCGTGATCCGCCCACCTTGGCCTCCCAAAGTGCTGGGATTACAGGCGTGAACCACCACACCCGGTCAGGCCAGCGATTTTTCAAACTATCGTCAAATTCAACATGTGTGTTCTCAGTGGTTAAAAAGGATAAATTGAAATGGTACCCTCTCCACTCTTCTAAGATTCCCAGGGAGAGACGCTAACAGGGAAGGACAGCTGCGGGAGAGACGACTTGGGCACAGGGAGAATAATGAACAAAGCAGGAACATAATGGAAGGCAAAGGAATCACATTTTTTAGGAGAGGCGCCCAAAAATACTGGTTCAGAACTAGAGGTGTGGGCAGCCTAGAGGTGTGGGCAGCCACTGTCTGGTCTAGAGCCTCCCTTGCTGAGAAGCTGTGAGGGTCAGGTCTTAAGCCTGAGACGGGCACAGGCAGGAGGCTCCTGACCCCACCCATATCCCCACCTCCATGAGCAATTATCTTCTTCCTTTCAGCCAGTGCCTAGCCTAGGGGCCTCCAGGAAGCACACACCAGGCTTCTGTTTCTGTGGTGATTCCCAAAGGCCTGGCCCATGGGCCCCTCCCTCAGAGAAATCCCCACTTGGCATCCCACGAGCCCTGTCAGTTTCTTCTCTCTGTGTGCCCAGGCAAGGAGCTTCCCCGCACAAGGAGAGGGTTGCCCAGGTCAGGTCAGTATGAAAATACTGTGTTACATAAGATTAAACAGGTGTTTTCACTGCAGACTTTGTAGTCTTTAATATGCTAATATGTTCCTCGAACCTCCAAGGTGAGGTGGGGAGATGACACAATCATGTTTAACTAATAGGCCTGGGGTTTTTGCTTTGGACACATCAGTGTCTGGATTGTCTCGGGGGTGGTAAACAAAAGGTCCTGAAGACGAACGCTGCAGTTGAGGAGAGCCTTTTGTCTACATGGAGAGATGCCAAGGGCTCAAACTCAGACACTACTTGGCTCAGCCCCACCCTCTGCAGGCAGATCTGGTCTGCTTTGTGGGGGTAGGGAGATTACAGGGAGGGTAGAATGTCCCGGAGCTCCGGGCAAGTCCCAGAATGAGAGGCTACAAAGAGGCTTCTTTAAGCACTGATTTCAATGCCAAAGTCACCGCCTCTGAGGAAGTTCATGGGGGCCTCTGAGGAATAGGCTTAGAGCTCTACAGCCCTGGCAGACACGGTAAGTGTTCAGAAGAAGAGATTTGGAAGGGGAGAGGAGCAGCTGAGACGGAGGAACAAAAGGAGGAGGCGCGAGATAAGATGCCCAGGAAGGAAGCAGCCTCACGAGGGTGAGAAAGATGAGAAACACACTTTGGGAAAATGGGGGAGTGGGGGCCAAAGAGAAGGAGCTGGCACTGTGGGACAGCTTCCGTGCTGGGCTTCTGGACTCATTCTCCTAGTGAGGCAGCACGCTTGACACCAGGAGACTCAAGGTGAAGCACATCACCCAAGGTCACCCAGGGAGTAAGGGGGCCAACTAGGGAACACACTCAGGGCCGACTCCAGACCTGCATGTGATGAAAACAGGCACTAACAGGTAAGGCCTGTGGAGAGTGGCTGACAGGATGGGGGCGCAGAGGTGGCGACGGGCATGGGGTAGAGAGTACTGAGCACATGGGAAGAGGAAGGAAGAGCAGGTCCAGAGGAGAGGGGACCTGGAGGCAACCATCAGGGGCAGGACCCTGCTGCCGGGCGTCCTGACATTGAAAAGTGGCTGAAGGGTGTGATGGGAGGGTGAGGAAGAGAAGTGCTGCTGCATTTTAGCTGCAGAGACGAGGGGCACAGAAAAGACTTGTAAGATGGTTCGAGAACTGAGCAGAGAAAACGAATGGCCTGTGAGAGGAAAGATCACAGGCAGCCAAGAAGCTTTGTAACTGCTCACCCCGACGTGTAGGCTTGTATTATCTCCACGGCACAGGCCCACGAGGCCCAGAACAGACAGCTACTGTGTGGGTGCTTGTCCTGCCATGCTGCCTCAGGAGGACAGGACAGGGGGCCACATCCCTGCATACCTGGGGCAAGGAGCTGTCCCTAAAACATGGAACTCAGACAGGCCACCCCCTACCCCTCTTTCAGTGCTGAGCTGCGCCCACAAATCATAGGTGGCACTCACCTCCTCCCCTTTGCTGAGCCGATCTACCAACATGTGCCTGAAAAAAATAGGGCGGAGAGGCAAAGTCAGCAGCACCAAGATGACAAGGCCAAGAGGACAGGGTCACCAGACACAGACTGTGTCACTGGCACCAGCATGGCAGATGGGGCCTGATCAGCAGCTTTGGTCCTTCTCAAGGGGTAGAATTATCCTTACCTCCAACCCCTGTCAAGGGAGCCACCACACAACTCACATACAGAAACTGTTACCAAGGCCCCAAAACCCGACTCCTGCAAAGGCTTACCCAAAGAGGAACCAGTCATAGGCCACAGTGAGGTAGAGGATCTCAGCGGGCTTCAGGGACGTGTGGATGAGCCCATCCTGGAAGAGACCACAGGAGATGTGACAGAGCCCTCTTCTTGTCCCCAGGAGCTAAACCATAACCAGACCCAGTGACAACGCAAGCTGACGAACACCCTGAAGGACAGGGTTAAACACATCTGCTCTGAGCAATGGCATCCCCTGCCTCAACCTGTCTGGAGACAATCCTAACACACCCAAAGAGCAGAGCGTGGTAGGGGCCCACTCATACTCACAGCCCATAAGGAAAGGCGCAGGAGGGAGATGAAGAGGGGGGTCCGATCCCAGCCTGAGATACAGTGTACCAGCAGCCCGCTGTCATCTACTCAGGAACCACAGGAGAGGATGCCCAGGAGAGAATCAGACATGGGCCGATGAGCAGGGAAGTACCACCACCCTGGCCTGGTGGAGAGAGCCAGGCCCCACCAGCTTCTGTCTTCCCCAGTGGCCTCCCCACAGCTCTTCTCCAGCCTAGTCCTAGAACGGGGTGAGTGGCAGGCATCTGGCTTTGTAGCCTCCTTTCTTCCTTTCTGGCTATAGTTCTCAGTGTACTTCTGGGGACACAGTGCAGCCTGCACAGTCCACTTTGCGCAGGTCATTTAGGAAGGGCTGACATCCCTACCCAGTTTCTCAGAGGGCACTACAAGTATTTTTTTGGGGGCGGGGAGTGGGCAGTGTGCAGGGCTGCATGAGTTGCAGGACAATGACTATCCCTGGCCAACTCCAACCACATGCTAGTACTACCTTCCCCATCCTCTAGTTTCTACAGCACCCAATATGCCAGACACACATTTCCAGAAGTGCTTTGAGGGGTAGGTACTGCCCCCAGCTAGAGAACCAGTGCCTGGCTCCAAGGGCTGGCATGTGACTTTGTGGCAACTCTCCCTCCAGTGACTAGTTCAAGGATGGGCACTTAACCCAAACTGGGCCAATGAGCATGAGCTCAGACTTTTACTGGAACTCCAGAGACTGAGGCAGTCTCCCCTGGTGGAGCTAAGATGGCGGAAGACAGGTCTGGAATGGCTGCCAGCCATGAGGCCAAGACAGTGGTTTTGAGAAACAGAGAAAGATTCTTTATGGTGTTCACCTGGCTCTGTTCTTGGGCCTTCTTGGTTCCATAAGCCAATGCATTTCCATTAGTTTGAGCAAGTGCAACTCCTACAGAAGTCCTGATTGCTACCAGGGATTTAGAGTCTGTCTGCTCTAGAGACATTGAGCAAGCCAGGCCCATCCCATCAAAACAGCCAAACTGGGTGGAGGACTCTGGAGAACAGGGCCTCTACAGGCTGTGTGCATCCGCTGAGCAGCCAGGATTGATTCTCTCATCTCATGCCTCATCTTTCTGAATGAGAGGCCCATCCTGGCCCCACACACAATGCTGATGAGCAATGCTGAGCCAGTGTGAAAATACCCTGTGCATGGCAGAGATGGTAATGAGTTCTTAATTTTGTTTTCCAGGATTTTGAGGACATGGAATAAAGCCACCAATGGACAAATCCCACCCAGCCTCTGGGATTCTAGGAACTCCCCAAATCCCTCTCCCACAGTGCAAAAGTTAGGTGTGCGACTCCAACAAACATACAGTTGAGGCAGAATGAACTGGGAACTCCCCAAGGGTGCAGTGGCTCGAGGGATCTGGAGGAGACAGACTCACCATCGCTGTTAACTAAGGAAAGCAGCAGCTTCAGGTAGTTTTGTGTTTGTTGCACCAGGTCCCAACACTGTTGGAGAAAATTGAGAAGAAAAGGGGTCTAAGAATGGACATTAACTCAGATTTAGAATTTAAAGTATTTAAAAAATAAAATGCCCAGAGTTATTCTGGGGCAACTACACAAGGCCCTTGGTCACAGACCACAGGTTTTGAATCCCAGATAATCTGGGACATTCATATTCCATCTCCAGCAGCTCCTACCACCTCTCCCTGCATCCCTCAGCCTGTGGACCCCCTACTCAGTGTGTTCTGACCCAATGTGAGTGAGGAACACAAAGGGATGCTGAGGCCAGGGTGATCCAGAGCCCCCTGCCCACATTAGGGTCCTCTAAGTGCTGGGCTCCTGGTGTGGCTGTCCAGGAATTCAGTACAGGTAAATGAAGAGCCCTGAGGCTGTGGCCAATGCCTCCAAATGGCCACATAAAAAGATTCATTGCTTCATTTGCCATCACATCATAGAAACTAAAACATCAACCTTTTCAAACATGCTTCATTTGCTTTTTATTGCTATTTACTGCATACTATCTTTTGATAAACAATAAATAAGGAGTCTAACAAGGAAAGTCTTTTTAAAAAGGAAGCTCATGAGGTGGGAGATGGGAAATTAAGCAAAAGTCCTTAAAGATGAGAACCTCTGTCCTAGCCCAAGTGCAAGGTTTAGTCCAGACCCTCTAAGAAACAGCCCACTCAGAATCTAGAACTCCATGGAAGGGCCTGACCCAGTTTTGCGGCACCCTCTTCCCTAGCTGGGGCAGCCTCTGTTCTCTTAAGATACAATTGCTTAGCAGTGTTCTGGGGCTGTGCAGAGAGGACGCATGCCAGCAAGACAGCACTTCCCAGGGGGAGGGGGAACACGGCACCTGTAATTGGAATGGCTTTCCCAGGAATTTAAAACAGGCTCATTTACCTGACCCTCCCACGCCCCTGGAGAGTTCTGACCCACTTTTAGTGGCTCCAGAGACAGGCGCTGCAGTGCTGTGCTAATAAAGTCATTATCAGTAGCTGCACAAGGGATCTCTCAACTCATCTGGCTCAACGTGTCAGACACACCATTGCCGATGGAGCAGTGATTCTCACAGGGCAAGGAAAAGCAGGAGAGGGAGGTAGGAGCTGCACTGCACCAAGCCCAGTGAGCATCAAGTGGGCTGGGGGATGACTGCAGCAGCCGGGGAGGGCAGGCCCCGCTAAGGACTAGAGAGCTGCGGAGTGCCAGCCAACATGATGGCTGTCTGGAGGAGATGCTGACCATCAGGGAGGGGCAGGAAGTTCCCAGGGCTGGGGAGGGCTGAGCTGGTAGAGGCCCAAGGTCACATGGCTGAGCTGAAGGCTAAATCAAGCCCTGCCAGACTCCAAAGTCCACATTCTTAATCATATGCTACACTGTAGTTACTCTTCCTATAACACCAGAGTAAGCAGCAGAAGTCTGAGGGGACTGCTCAAAGTGAGGACTGAGGAGATAAGCTTTAAAAAAAAAAAAAAAAAAAAAAAAAAAAACAAACAACAACTAGGCTCATGCCTGACTCTCTCATCCTATGTGCATCATGAAGTCGTCTCTGGGAGCTGAGTCGAATGCCATGCCTCTGCTTATGTTTCTATGCCTAGAGTACTCTTTCTCCCAGTTGGCAAACTCCTATTCATCCTTCAAAGGCCCAGACCAATTATCTTCTCTTTGGGGCTTCTGTGACCACTGCTGTAGACGATGGTTATGTTGTTGCCTATTTTCCTATTCTAATCTCCATGAGGGCAGAGGCTGCTTTGGCATCTCTAAGGCTTAGTGTTCAGGGACTAGGAGGTCACTGCAGAATGTTCCTTGCTGCCTGTTCATAGGTGGGGCAATGCTGAGTGCCTGAGGGGCAGCAGCCCCAGAGAGGGGTCTTAGTACACAGAAAGGGCATACCTCTATGGAATTCAATTCGGTTACATGGAGGGCAGCAAGACACATGTGTCCTGCCACAACTCCTCCTACCATTCATTCATTCATTCAGTGAGCCTCACACTGCATGCCTCCTGAAGGGCCTGGCACCAGGCACACAAGGGTGAATATGACCTCAGCCCTCATGGAGTCACAGGACAGGGGAGACAAAGCTAACCACCGCAGGCGTGCAACTAAAAGGAGACCTCTAGGATGCTGTGCGACCATGTGACTGGAGAGCCGAGCCTGATCTGTAGGGACATCAGGGAAGGCTTCTCAGAGGTAATGACATGAGACAGCATAAGCAACAGAGAAAGGAAACATGTGTTTCTGGCAGAGAAAACAGCATGTGTGAACCTGGAGAGGGTCGCCATTTTTTTTTTGAGATGGAGTCTCGCTCTGTCACCCAGGCTGGAGTGTAGTGGCGCGATCTCTGCTCACTGCAAGCTCCACCTCCCAGGTTCACGCCATTCTCCTGCCTCAGCCTCCTGAATAGCTGGGACTACAGGTGCCCACCACCACACCCGGCTAATTTTTTGTATTTTTTAGTGGAGACGGGGTTTCACCATGTTAGCCAGGATGATCTCGATCTCCTGACCTCGTGATCCGCCTGACTTGGCCTCCCAAAGTGCTGGGATTACAGGTGTGAGCCACCGTGCCCGGCCATGGGATGCCTTCTTAAGGAGCTGAAGGGAGGCAGTGGGGCTGCAGGAAGATCAGCTGGTCACAAGAACAGGCAAGACCAGACTGCATGGAGCTGGGTAGGCCATGTACAAGCTCTTACATTGTATTGTGAGGAAAATGGGAAGTCAGTGGTAGGTTTTAAGGCAGGGGTGACAATGATGGCCCTGCTCTATCATTTCAGTGGTTGCTATCTGAGCACTTCATTTCTAGTTACTCCTCAGTGAGGCCCCATACTCAGCTGTGAGATGCACTGAGACAGTGGTGGCCTGAGCTAGGCACTGCACGGGAGATGAGGGCAAGAAGGATTGCAGTTGCATCTGGGGCAGAGACTAGAGAACCAATGGGAGCTGGTGATGGATGTGGTGGCAGCAAAGAACTCAAGTTTCAGGTGTCAGCATCTGGGTAAACGGTGGCCATGGCCAACTCTACTCTGGACAGCGTAAGTCTGAGGGGCCACCTGAAGGGACAATGTGTGAAAGGTGATGCAGGTATGGATCAGAGAGGCCTGACTGTGGGCTCATGGCATGGATGATGGATAAGATCACCTAGGGAGATGGTGAAAAGGAACAGGGTACCAGCACCCCAGGGCTTTGCCGGCAGAAAGGGCAGAGCCCACATCCAGTGAAGGAAGAGGATGCTAGGAGCCCCAGTGAGATAAACAGGTTGAGCAACACCGAAGAGGTGGCCTCTTAGGAGGCACCTGCCTGACTGCTACACTCCAGCCCTGCTGCCTTCACGCCTGGAAGTTTATCAGTGTTCACTTCCCTGAGTTAGCCAGCTAGCAGCCTCTTCATAATTATCATTACAATCTGTCTGGTATTTCAGTTCAGGAGTCCCTTTCAAGCAGTGATCATATTTGAGCCTGGCACAACTCTGAAATAGGTACTGCCAACACCACTTTCAGGGGGAAGTGAGGTCATTTGTTCTAGGCCACAGAGCCTTGCAGGAAGGGCCAGGCAAGCTGGGACCTAGATCTAGGGCCTGCATCTACTAAGCAGAGTACCTCCTCACATGCACAGGACCCCTTCCTAAAGAGGTAAACATCCTTGGCGGGACCAGTGCCTGGAACTGTCACATCTCATTTGCTGAGTAGTTCATCAGATCCAGTTTGTACCTGCATAAGGAGAAAAAATGGTGCCGGAAGGGACCAGAAAGAGGGTGGTTTGGGGCAGAGTCTACTTGACCCCTGCATACAGCACATAAAGAAGGAAACCTGCCGGTTCTTTTATCTACTCAATCTGTCTAGACACAGCCTGGGACATGAGACCACAGCACAGGTAGCCCAAACCTGTTCCTTCTCCAGGCTTCCAGACCATAATAAACTGGCCTGCTTTCCTTCCCAGTGCTCCCTCTCTTGCAAACACCTGCATAGGGGAGACCTGACATCACCCTACTTCATACACTCAAACAGTTGCTGTGAGCATAAACGTTGTGATTAGGGGCTGGATATATACAGAGAAAACAAGATGGACTTTGCTGCTATCAGGACAACAAGAGTACTGACATTGGTGATGGGTTGCTTAACATAGCCAGGTCAGCCTTTCAAAGAGAGAGATCTCAAGGCTAGGTGGGAGCTGTCTAGACCTGGGGACAGGGGAAACTAGCAGGGAGGGAAAATGTTTTCTGTTGCTCACTGGCTCAGTCTTTCAAGTTCTAGGCTCTGTGCCTGCTTCTGTGCTGGGATACACAAACTGTGGGTCCCTGTCCTCCAGGATTTCAGGGAAGCAGATCTCTAAATCAGTGACTACAGCTCAGTGGAAAATTCCATGATGGATGTGCCCAGGGGGTTAATGGGAATATAGATGCAGGCATCCAACTCGCCAGGGATAAGGAAGAGGCAGATCAGGGAAGTCTTCCTGAAGCAGACACTTGAGCCAAAGCCTGAAGGGCAGTATGTCAGCCAGACAAGAGGAAGCTGAGAGGTGGCAGCCAGGCAGAGGCACAGGACATGGGAAAGGTCGCAGAAAAACAAAACTACTTGTTCTGTTTGAAGCAAGTGACAAGCAAAGCTACTGGCAGCCTTCACACCGTGTGGGCTAAGTAAGGGTAGAGAAATGTTTCCAGTAAGACTAGGGGCCCCTTCCATGGTGTGCAGTGACGGAGAAGAGCATGGTGGAAGTAATTTTAACGTTTCTATAATCAAATGAGGTCAGGCAGCTCTGTACTTCCTCTGGCTGAACACACGTTTAAAAGGAAAAATGTAAAAGTAACTAAAGCCCAGATCTGGAATAGCAGACTCTATGAGATCCTCTGGAAACAGAACTCCCTGGTGGATGCAAATCTTTGAATGAGTCACGTTCAGAAAGCTTTGATTTTCTGGGACATGAGCAAATCAAGGGATAGTTGAACGGACACACAATTCCTCCTTTCTGAGAGGTCAGAGGGCCAAAGGCATCTGAGGGCACAAACCAGCCCATCAGGCAAACACATGAGGACCTTGTGGGGCAGACGTCAGGGGTCTTCTTGGTCCCCACTCCCTTATCCTGCCCTCAATGCTTGAGTCAGGTCCCTCACCTGATACTGGCTCCAGTCAATGTTCAGAGAGTGAGTCAGGAAGTCAGGGATGCTCAGTGGGGCATCAACGTAGTCCTGGGGACAGAAAGACTCCTGTGAGATGTGGGTTGGCCACCAGAGGAGGCTAAGGTGATGGGGAAGCTTGCAGTCCTGAGGCTGTGACTACCACAGGCAGCGCTTGCCTTCTCTGGGCCAGATACCTGTGCTACCCGGGAGTGACAGCTTAAAAATCAATGTGACCAGATCATTACAGCTGAGTAGAGTTTTCAGTCGGACATTTGATGTTTGTTGCTGAAACATGCAAGATCAATATGTGTTCAGCTTCCAGCAGGTTTTCCATGGGCTGCCCCTACAGGCTGGGGAAGGCAAAGAATGCTGCCCCCAGCTTTCACACAGAGAGTACAGAAAGAAGGGCTTTTCCTATCTTGTTTCTGAAAAATTCCCTTAAACAAAAGACAAATAAAGGGGAGAGGAAAGTATAATGATGAAAATTTAACATGTATATACAAGGAGAAGAGGGAGAGAAAGAAAGAAACAATCAGGGGAGAAAGGAAAGAGGGAGTTACTTTCCCCCAAAAGACTGCTTGCTGTTCTCCTTGGTCTTCCTTTACAAAGAAACATAAGACCCAATTTGATGTATGTTATTGCTCATACCTGCTTCCAGTTAAATATGAGCCCTTCTGCCATGTAATCCCGATCTTTATATTCCTTGAAAAATTCACAGCCTGGAAAAGAAGGGCAGAGTTATGACACTTCCCTTCCCAGCCCAAAGTCTTCTGAGATAGCTCTGGCCAGACCCAGGTCCCTGAGTGCTGTGGAGAGGGGGCCGCCAGCTCACACTTCTCCAAACTAGTGGCTCCAGTGAGGCCAAGGCTGACATGGGTGGGCAAAAGCCAGAGGCGAGCCTCTAGAGTCCCTCTGGTTTCCTGGCTGCATGCCTTTTCCACGAGGCACCGTGTGCTCTCAGCCTCTTTGTAACTTTCTCCATCTATGCTCAGGGGTCACCAGTCACTTCCCCCACATTGCAAGTCCCTTTGTCCTACAGGTCTCTGTAGTGCCAATCCCAGTAAACAAACGCATGACTCACAACGTGAGCCACTGCAGCCTAGCTGCAGAGGATCACTCTTCCTCATCTCTAAAATGGGGGCAAATAATGCTAGCCTTGCAGGCTTTTAGTGAAGACTAAACATCCTAACATACTGGAAAGGCCCATGGACAGTGCCTAAAACCTGGTGTTCAAGAGACACTGCCATGCCCAACAAAGCAAAGAGGTACTTTTCTATATTATTTGGTGGAAAAATCATAAGTAATTCCACCAGGACAAGCCCTCAGGAATAGAGAGAGAAACACTGGAGAGAATAGGGCTTTGGCAACATTCCCAGCTTAAAATCTCAGCTTTTTACTTAACACTGTAACGCTGAACAAGTTGTTTAATGTCTCAAAGCCTTGATTTTCTCATTTGTAAAATGGCTGTTTAAGGATGACAGAATACATATAAAACACGTAGCACAGCACTGATCCAAGTGGCACTCAAATGGCAGCACACCATTGTCATCACACTGCCACTGCAATAAGAGCCCACAGTGCCAGCCCACAGCTTGACGTCAACTACTTTGCTCTGCACTTGGGGTTGGCTGCCTTGGTCACAGAGAATGAGTTGTGCCCCCAGGCTGTGGCCTGCCCCTGCTGAGTCTGACCATAGCACAGTGAGCATCTGGTCCTCCAAGAGCTCCTGGTGGCTTCAAGAAATACCGTGGGAGAAGGCACTTGGCTAGCTTGCAGTTATTCTCAGCACCTCAATCAGGACCTCTACACAAACTTCAGAGGGCATGTAGCTTTGGCCACACCTCCAAGTCTGGTGAGGTCCCAGAGGCAAGAAAACAATCATCCAAATTCAGGGGAAGTAGCTGCAAGGATTCACATGGAATGTCGCAGCAATTCTTGGGCCAAGTTCCTGTCTGAGGCCACCTCAGGGAAGATAGGAAAGCTTCCCTGGAGACCCAGTCCATGTTTTCCAGAATTGTCTTTCATTCCATACACACCCTGCACTCTAATCCCCAGGCCTCAAGAAGTCTGGAAACAATCCTCAGTCATTATACTTTAGCCTATTCTTGGGAGCCTCACTGGGAGAAAGAAGAATTACAGATCTCAGACAGAGGCCCTGAGTTATCAGCCCAGGTTTAGAAGAGACACCAATTATCTCTCAGAGCTCTTGTGAAGTGCTGTTTTCCCAACTCTAGCTGCTCAAATCAACACTGCAAGCCTTAGGCTGAGTTCAGACCCACCTCTGATACAGAAGCAGTTTTTGTGAGAAACAGAATTAAAACAGACTCTACTCAGGGCAGTGCCTGATGCTCATTACCTGAATAGGCTTCTGAACCACTGTCAGGCAAGAGGAGAGGGACCAAAAGCAGGATGAGAAGAGCCATTCACTCAAGGAGGAAACAGATTAGATTTGTGCTGCAGAATTTGGGCCCATCTATTTTGGTGTGCTGAAAGAAATGATCCCAGAATACTTCTCATTTCCAAGGGCCCAAGATAGAGTGACACAGCTAGAACTGAGACTACTGAGTACCTGTTTGAGCCTCAAAGTCATCATAGGGCTCAACTGAGATTCCTCAAACAGCATCAAAGTGCAGCTCATGACTTGGTTTGGATAATAGTAATTTTATTTATTTTTTCTTATTATAAATTAAGAGAAATATGTTTTTTTAAAAAAAAAACACAAGAACACAAGTCTATCAAATAAAAAGTGATTCTTCTGTTCCCCTTATTTGGGTGTGTAATGGTGTCTCACCCCATCTCCAGCTTTTTTATTTTTATTGATCCTCATTACCCTCCCTAACACACATACACTGTCAGATGCAGTACATACAAATTTTGGTCTCTTTTGATGTCTTTTTTATGTTTTTGTTTTTATTTTTGTTTTGAGACGGAGTTTCGCTCTTGTTGCCCAGACTGGAGTGCAATGGCACAATCTCGGCTCACTGCAATCTCCACCTCCCGGGTTCAAGTGATTCTCCTGCCTCAGCCTCCCGAGTAGCTGGGATTACAGGCATGCACCAGCCTCCCGAGTAGCTGGGATTACGGGCATGCACCACCACGCTCGGCTAATTTTGTATTTTTAGTAGAGATGGGGTTTCTCCATGTTTGTCAGGCTGGTCTTGAACTCCCGACCTCAGGTGATCTGCCTGCCTTGGCGTCCCAAAGTGCTGGGATTATAGGTGTGAGCCACTGCGCCCAGCTTTTGGTGCCTTTTACAACAAAAAAAGTTTTGGGGAAAGCATTCAGTCATCTTAACATTTTGGCACACTTCCTTTCAAGCCTTTTTTTGTAAGCACGTTTTCCTTTACTTAGTTGAGAGTATACTATGTGATTCTGTATCCTGCTTATCTTAAGCTCTGTGATGTTTTCCGTATCAAAAAGTGTAAGCATTTTCTATTTTTTTTCTTTTTCTTTTTTTCAGTAGAGACAGAGTGTCGCTGTTTCCCAGGCTGGTCTTGAACTCCTGGGCTCAAGCAATCTTACTGCCTAGGCCTCCCAAAGTGCTGAGATTAAAGGCGTGAGCCACTGTGCCCAGCCGATTTCCGATTCTTCTATGACTATACTATATTTCATTCTACTGATGGATGTTCCATCATTCAATCATTATTCTGATTAGTGAAAACATTTCTTGTTTTGCTATTACAAATAGACACCATGAAGAACGTCCTCAACACCAAGTGGCTGAATTACAGCCTAATGACCAATTATTAGAAAAATACCTGGGTTAAAGGGTGATAACATTTTGGGAGTCTTGTAACAAGTTGCCAAACTATAGCAGAAAGGACACTGCGCTACTATTTTGGAGCAATGGTATTTATACTTCTAGCAAAACTATTTTTTCCAAACCAAGTCCTACTTGAAACCTAAATTTAAATGAAGTAATGCCTGGTTCCTCAGGCAGTGCAAATCTGCAGAGTTCAGTCTGTGGAACCCCCGAAGCATCTCCTGGGAGCTGGAAACTATGTCTGAAAACTAGCTATGGAGTTACCCAATGGTTCCAGTGTGGACCCCCTTAGGTAGGATACTCCCATCAGTGTGGGTCTGATACTGCCAAGCTCACTCCAGCATCATTATCATCATCATCATCTGCATCAGCCCAAACTTGCTTTTAGGGAAGGGGAGGTTCCCTGAGGCTTTCCCAACTACTCATCATTGGGCCTTATTTACAGGACACCTGTTATGGAGTGGTCCGGGACTTCACTCTGAAATAAGCACCATTATCTTCATTTTATTAAGGAAGAAACTGATGCTCAGAAGGGTTACAGGACTTGTTCAAGGAGACACAGTGCTAGGGCTGGGATTCCTGCCCAGTTCTATGTGGCACCAAACACTATGCTAGCAGAGAACAGTGAACAGACTCAGGAGAGGTTGCAGGAGGCAGGGGAAGTCCCCTGCAGAGGTGCCGGGTTACCAGGGGCTGGAGTTTGGATACCACCATCTTGCACATGATGAGGACACCCCTCCTACAAGGCACTAGATGAACCTGCCTGCCCTTGCTCATGGCTATGTGGCCCCAAGATTGAGGAGATAAGGTCCAACACAAGACTGAAGGCAGATGCTGGTGCTGAGACACAGGAGAGAGGTTTTAAGGAGAAAGAGTATATTACTCCCTGTTGTCTGCTGACAACATCTTGCACTGATGTTAGAGCTTCTTGCCCTCCCTTGCTGAACAGGCAGGTATTGCCAGAAAGCTTGAATGCTACAAACTAGACTAACAGCTTTAATATCCACTGTAGAGAATATAGCCCTGGCCACAGGTTGCACACACTTTTATGTGCCAGGGACAAATGCAGCTTTGTGGATACCAATGTGCTTTGCAACATGGTGTGGCCACTGTCCAGTTACTGGGAACATAGCAATTATGTGTTCTTCTACCACCAGAATAGCCTTGCCTGGGGCAATTTCCATAAATAACTCAATCACTTCAAGACATGCACCCAAAGTGTGACATCCACTCAGGCTAGAGCAGCAAGTATAGTTGCTGACACAGAGTACTAATAATGTTAATTTACACTTAAATGGTATTTTCATGCACAGACCACTTTCATATAAATCAAAACTGAGCTAAATTGTTCCAAGTTCCTGAGAAAACTTGAGGCTTGGAGGGGTGAAGTACTTCACTCAAGGCTGTGGCTAGGACCAGTGACAGTGCTCAATCCCTAGACCCCTTGAGTGGAAAGCCCCTTCCCCAGGACACTATCCTACGCTTAGTGTGGCCTGTGACTAGGAACTAAAATATCCTACGCTGCCTGATGCAAACCCTCCAGGAAAGCTTCCAGTGTAACTAAGTAGAGAGGGCTTGCTCATGGCCCCCTAGGTCGCCAGTCCTAGGATGCCCGCCACTAGAAGAGAGCCCCCTACCTGGATACGGGATGGAGAGGAGAGTGAAGTCGGCATAGCGCTGGGCTTTGTCCACCTTCTCAGAGGAGGTTACACTACAAGACAAGGACACAAGGTGTTACAGTGTCGCAACACACACACCATTCCCCAAATAAGGGTTATAATCACAAATGAAGCTTCTGCTAAAAAAGTATTCTTCAATGTTAATAATTCCCTTCAGCAGTGCCTACTTTGTACAATTAAGAACTACAACTTTGGGCCGGGCGCGGTGGCTCAAGCCTGTAATCCCAG
>NW_012106208.1:546605-553725 GCF_000951045.1 Mandrillus leucophaeus
AAAAAAAAAAAAAAAAAAGAACTACAACTTTGGCCAGGTGCGGTGGCTGGAGGTCAAGTTCCCAACATGGAGAAACCCCATCAAGACCAGCCTGGACAACATGGTTAAACACTCTCTCTACCAAAAATATAAAAAATTAGCTGGGTGTGGTGGTGCGCTCCTGTAATCCCAGCTACTCTGGAAGCTGAAGCAGAAGAATTGCTTGAACCCAGGAGGCAGAGGTTACAGTGAGCCAAGATCGTGCCACTGAACTCCAGCCGGGGTGAGAGGGTGAGGCTCCAACTCAAAAAAAGAACTCTACCTTCTCTGACCCCACGATGCACAGTGTAGCCACTCTGACCCAGGAGTGAGATGAGAGCCAAATAATATGATCCTATGGGAAAGCTTTTTCCTGCTCTCCTGTCTTCTCTAATAGTCACTGAGCCCACTTCTAAACAGGGTGAACAAACAGCATCTGAAAATAAACACTGGGGACTCTGACAGATAAAGGAAGGGAGGAATAAGGCAATATTCAGATCTCAGATAGGTGAGCCCTAATTTTAGCCTCAGTATGCCTTATTTTCTAAGATCACCTTTTAGGATCATTTAAAAACATTTAAAAATCATTTAAAAAACAAAATTTGGGAAAAGCTCCTACAGTCTCATCACTAACCCAGGCTCTATTTTTTAGTTTTGACTTCTTATATTTGAATTTGGTTCATATGTGTTATTTTTATATGACAGCAGTCACTGAAGTAAAATTTGAATATATGCTGATTTTTTTGTTCAATTTTAAAAGAAATTTAGGACCAGGCACAATGGCTCATACTTGTAATTCCAGCACTCTGGGAGGCTGAGGCAGGAGAATTGCTTAAAGGCCACATGTTTGAGACCCCCTTAGACAACAAAGACTCCATCTCTATGAAAAATAAATTTTAAAAATTAAGAGATTCTAATCTGCCACACATGGCATAGAACTTGGAGCCAGAAAAAAAAAAAAAAAAAAGATTTGATAAGGAAGAGAAAGTGGCAGCAGAGCACTGGGTAGAGACTGATGGCTGCCACAGTCACTAACGTACAACCTGAGCAAGCTACTTCATCTCTCTGTGCTTCAGTATCTGTAGAAGGGGGACACTGATACCTGTTTTGTAGGGCTGTCTGAAGATACAGTGAGAGAATGTACAGAAAGCCCTTTGTAAGAAGGCCAGCATGCAGTGACAGCTACATACTAATGCCAGCCCTACAAATCTGTACACACTGCCTCTGCTCATTTTGTGGCCCCTGTACTTACTTCATGCCAAACTTCACCTTCTTGTTCTCCACCATCAGGTCACAGATGTATTTGACTGACAGGTATCGAAGCAGCTTGATGTCATAGCCTCTGACCTTATCAAAAAGATGCGTGTCACCACTTCTGAAATAAAGAGTCAGAGGAAGAAGTTACATAGCATGTTCACTCAGAGGAGCCAGGGAGTGGGCACTCATTCAGGGAAGTATGGATGTCACTCTTCTCCAGAAGCTGGGGCGTGTGCTAGGTGGACGCATGGGTGCCAAACAGGACAACTGGTTTCAGAGAGGTTGCAGGAAAGGTGACTTTCTAAGAGATTATCCCCATCTCTGGGATGTATTTCAAAGAGGAGCAATTTGCTGGTGGAAATGGAAAAGGACTTTCTGGCATTGCTTGACATTAAGCCAGAGGACTCAAGATAATCTCAGGGTTCTAAAAAGCAGCAGGCTGGTGGCTGATAGAATCTTTCCATTTCCATTAGAACTGATCTCCTTCCGCCGCCTCCTTTTCCCCCATTTATGACCATTTTTAGCCACATGACTTGCTCATAATGTAACAGTCTGAAATTCTTGTAGAGATAAAGTTTTTAGAGCTATTTTATCAACTGACTATGAAATACTAGCAAGTAAATTCCCTCTACCTAGCAGGCCAATGAAGCAAAGAGAAAGATAAAAATTTTAATGCTCAGTGCTGCCTTTTGATCAGCCCTGCAGATATAGGCAGAAGTAGAAAGCATAAACAGTCACCATTACTTTTTTATTTTTTTAATCCACACTGCTTTGTTGTCCCCAGTAGTTTTCTTGCCAAGAACAGTATATGCTGAAGATGGTGACCTGGCTGGGCAGAGGTCACCTGATCTAGGGAGAAAAGCCAAACATTCTTGAGCACAAGCCAGAGCCGCTGCTTTCAGAGCTAACAGGCAGAACCTGAGCATAGCAAGATGCCCTTTCATGAACTGAACTATGATTTGGGAAGCTGATCTTAACTAGGGTGCTTGTGTGCATTCCAGAGATGCTTGACACCAGTTAAAGACTTTCCATGTGGTACAGACCATGCAAAGGAGCTTTTCTAAAATAACCTGTAGCATTGTTTTCTAAAAACATTTGGAAAGGGGATAGGAAGAGTATGAACCAGCCCATTTCCTCCTTTTATAGGGATTCAAACTCCTGTTCCATACCAACCATGCAGCTGTGACACATCTGGTCTCCAAATGTGCCTTCCAGGCTAGACCTCATGTCTCCTACTTATGGACTGTAGCCCTTGCCCTGGGCCTTAGTACCAGGTGTACTGGGTGAGATGTGGCAAGTTGGTAGTCAGCATCACAGCTGCAAACTGGCAACTCTGTGGGGCTTTTAAACAAATATAGATGTCTGGGCCCTATTCTCAGGCCTGCAGTACCAGGAACCCCAAGAGTGGGATGTTCTCTGTGAATCCAGATGTGCACTCAGTGGACTTCAACAGCCCTATTTCAGGGGCACAGACTTGGCAGACAGAAGGGAAAGAAGCTAATCCACTCACCTGAACCAGTGACAAATACACATGGACAATGTGAACATGGCCATCTCTGGCCAGACACCCCGTCCCCAACACAAGCCCCTGACCACAGCAACTCAGCACTGACCGAAGAGCACAGTCCTCCTCCGTGACGTCCTCCACATCTGCCCAGGCATCATCTGCACCCCCTGCCAGAGAAACCTATCTGTCAGTACTGAGGCTGGTGACCCAGGGCTCCACACAGGGGCCTCCTCACCAGCCTCCTTCCCCATAGTGCCAAGGGTGGGCTGGGCCAACATGGCTCTACCCTTAAGGAAACACTATGCCCCTATATGTCTGGTAGTCTTCACCTCTAAGGTGAACTCCTATTTGTCTCCTGGTCCCTGATCAAAGGCAGGCCCCTGATCTCCACCCAGCTCACTGAGACCCCCTACCTATTCTACTGTGGCCATGGGTGGCTATTCTTTTGTTTTGGGATGGAGTCTCACTCTGTCGCCCAGGCTGGAGTGCAGTGGCGTGATCTCGGCTCACTGCAAGTTCCGGCTCCCAGGTTCAAGTGTTTCTCCTGCCTCAGCCTCCCGAGTAGCTGGGACTACAGGCGTGCACCACCACGCCCAGCTAATTTTCTGTATTTTTTTAGTTAGCCAGGATGGTCTTGAACTCCTGACCTTGTGATCTGCCCTCCTTGGCCTCCCAAAGTGTTGGAATTACAGACGTGAGCCACGGCGCCCAGCCCAGGTAGCTATTCTCTATGACTGGCTTCTCATTCTACATCAGAGGATGCTGTTCAACATTCACCTGAGAAAAAATAGTTGTAGCCTGAGCGTCCATACAGCTCTCCCCATCCAGCCAGTGTGGCCGACCTGCAAATGTGCTGGGAGAGAAACAGCATTTTCAGGGTCAGATGGTTTTCTGAAGCATGCACAGTTGAAGGAACACCTGGGACTCTTCTGATTCTTCCAGGCCAGCATAATGGGCCCAGCACTCCCCCAAGTTTTATCAGCATCAAGGCTGCCACAATCAGTCAGAAGATCCCTAGTACTTAATTCACAACCTCTACTGAGGCAGTCTCACTCCCAAACAAGAGGCGCCAGTGTTACCAACAGGATCGCATCAAATTGGGTGGTTGTTGCATGTGTACCACGTGCTGGACGTGGTACTGAAAAACCCGCCATCTTCTCACTGAATTTTCACAACAAGCCCATGAGGGAGATGTGGCAGGTGGCATGTATTATTGCTGTTACACAGACGAAGAAAAGAAAAACAGGCTAAAGGAGGTTAAGTGATATGTAAGGTCATATAACGAGAGGTAAGCTAGGATTTGATCCAAACCCACTGACCCCTAAAGCCTATGTGCTTACTGTGATTTGGAACTGTTCAGTGTAGAGAGGAACAACCTTTCTAGTGGGGCTGGGTGAGAAATGTTTTAGAGCTTTCTTTTCCTCATCACTGAAGGGATCACTGTAAGAGAATTCTAGAAACCAGGCAACTGGCACAAACTTCAATATCTAATTGTAAGGTTACTTGTTTAAATAAATAGTGTTTGCTGAAATGTGGTAGGGTGGGGAGAATGGGAGGAGATACCTGGTGATGGGAAGGCAAACCAGCCCAGAATTTAGCTAAAGGCTAGGAGAACATGGCCCCGTTACACTGCAATGGGGAAGTTGTGAGGTGACAGACAAGGAGTGAAGCTCACTGCTAAACGGGTCACACAATGTGCAAATGGAAAGTGGATCCCTGGAAGATTGCCAAGTACCATCTGAAGGCTTCTTCTCTACCTGTGACATAATGAGAAGGAAAGTTTTGTTGCTACAGCAAAGAGTTGTGCATGGGAACAACTAGGTCACTTTCTGGCTCTCCCTGAGGTAGCAGCAGCCTAGGGGTGGGGACAGCAATAGAAAAGCTACCTGGGACAGAGTGAGGGGCTTTACTGGTGCTGGGGCAAGAGCTGGTTTGTGGAGAGGTTATCCTGGAAACCCACTGAGGAAGCCTATCAAGGGCTGGCATTCCTGCTGGCCTAAGTAGGATGTACTCCAGTGGGGGCCACTTAAATTTCTGTGGGTCTAAAAGCAATTTGAAAATCTGATAAAAACTATCAACTATCTCCTGAAAAAAAATATATATATATACACATCATAATCTACTTACATTTCCAGGGATTTCTGGACTCTCTCAAGCCCACTGATGAACCCATCCCCAGACCCTGTTAAAAGCCCTTGCTTTAAGGAATCAGTCAAGTAGTGAGGAGCAAAGTGGATGCTTCTGCAGGAAAGGGCTGAGGACCTCTAAGACTCCAAAGAAAAGGGGTAAGTCTGATTTCCTCAAGACGTTGGCAGGGTGTGTGGCTGCCTGTTCCACTGGCATTTGTATAATGTCCACCCTCCCCACTTCATCTAAGCTGCTGGCAGCTGACCTCACTCTCCTTTGCATTATTTCTGTTAAATCTTTCAGTGAAGATAGCTGCCTTCTTTTTGGCTGTTGAGTAGAGACCCTTTTTCTGTTCCCAATTCTTCTTCCACATCCCTTCTATTGATCTTGTCTTTTTAGTAACTGAGGCAGCCAGACCTAGGCCAGCAAAACCCCAGAGTCAGATGGAGAAGGACAAGTTGGCCAAGTCCCCAAGTGGGGCACCAGCCTCTTCAGGAAGGCCCCTGGGGGAGGGTTGACTCCTCTTGATAGACACCTGCCTCATGATTGTGACTTATAACCCATCATCTCTGCCCTTTAAGCTGGCTCCTGACTGAAAACGCAAGATCTACCCTGAATGCTATCCATTTACCTAGTTAGGAATGGCCTCTAATTCTGTCTGTGGAAAAGTACTCTGGATGATTTGCTAATTTAGTAACCTCTGACCTCTGCTCCCCACCTCTTAAACAAAAAGAAAGATGAATTGTTCCCGTTTCAGTGGTCTAACAAAGCCAGACACAAGTGTTTGGGGAGAAAATGGTATGAGAACTTACCGCTCAATGCTTGAACTGAATTTTGAAAAATTATTTAAATATTTTACTTAACCCATCATATCCAAGACATGTCAACATGTAATCACTTTTAAAATGAATATTTTACATTTTTCTATTAAATCTTCAAAATTTGATGCGTATTTTACACTTAAAGCATATCTTAAGTAGGATGTGAAACTTTGGCCATTGGCCAGGTGTGGTGGCTCTTGCCTGTAATCCCAGCACTTTGGCCAGAGTGGGCAGATCACTTGAAGCCAGGAGTCTGAGACCAGCCTGGCCAACATGGTGAAACTCAGTCTCTACTAAAAAGACAAAAATTAGCCAGGTGTGGAGGCATGTGCCTGTAATTCCAGCTACTTGGGAGGCTGAGGCACAAGAATCGCTAGAGCCTGGGAGGCAGATGGCATCACTCCAGCTTGGGCAACAGAGACTGTCTCAAAAAAAAAAAAAACAAAAAACTTTGGGCATTTTAAGGGAAATGTGGGCCCATTTCAAAGTTATTTTTAACAATGACAAACTTTTATACTGCTTCAAGCCTTAAAAATTAAATTGAAATGAAGTAAAATATAACCCTTAGTTTCTCAGTTGCACTAGCCGCGCTGAACTGCGTTTTGAAGGAAGCAGAACACAAGCATTTCTTTTTTCTTACACGTTAGATTCAGGGGTACACGTCCAAGTTTGTTACATGGATATATTGTGTAATGCTGGGGTTTAGGCTTCTATTTAACTCATCACCCAAATGGTGAACATAGTACCCAATAGGTATTCTTCAACCCTTGCCTCCTCCTCCTCCTGTCTCCCCTTTTTGGAGTCCCCGGTGTCTATTGTTTCCACCTTTACGACCACGCGTACCTGTTGTTTAGCTCCCACTTATGAATGAGAACATGCGGTATTTGATTTTCTGTTTCTGCTGGAAGTACTTAAGTTTTAAAAATATTTGTGGGTACATTTATTTATTTATGGGGTACATGAGATTTTTTTTTTGTTTTGAGACAGAGTCTGGCACTGTCACCCAGGCTGGAGTACAATGGCATGATCTTGGCTCACTGCAATTTCTGCCTCCCGGGTTCAAGCAATTCTCCTGGCTCAGCCTCCGGAGTAGCTGGGACTACAAGCGCCCGCCACCACACCTGGCTAATTTTTTGTATTTTTATTAGAGATGGGGTTTCACTATGTTGGCCAGGCTGGTCTCGAACTCCTGACCTCATGATCTGCCTAACTCAGCCTCCCAAAGTGCTGGGATTACAGGCGTGGGCCACCGCGCCCGGCTGATATTTTGATACAGGCATACCATGCATAACAATCACATCGGTGTAAATGGGGTTCCATCACCTCAAGAATTTATCCTCTATGTTACACACAATCCAATTATACTCTTATTTTATTTATTTATTTATTT
>NW_012106208.1:554217-558600 GCF_000951045.1 Mandrillus leucophaeus
AGGTCAGGAGATCGAGACCATCCTGGCTAACACGGTGAAACCCCGTCTCTACTAGAAAATACAAAAAGCTGGCCGGGCAAGGTGGCGGGCGCCTGTAGTCCCAGCTACTCGGAAGGCTGAGGCAGGAGAATGGCGTAAACCTGGGAAGCGGAGCTTGCAGTGAGCTGAGATCCGGCCACTGCACTCCAGCCCGGGCGACAGAGCGAGACTCCGTCTCAAAAAAACAAAAAAAAAACAAAAAAAAAACCATAATGACCTCTATCCATGCTGATACAAATGACAGGATCTCATTATTTTTCACAGCTGAATGGTACTCCATTGCATACATGTACCGTATTTTCTTTATCATCTGTTGGACATTTAGGTTGTAGAAGCAAGCATTTCTTAACACACCTCTCTTTCTTCCTCAACCTGGCAGAGGCTGGTGCCCCTAAAGTAGTGTTGGTAATAATAATGCTGCCACCATCATACTAGTTCCTAAGTGCCTGCTGTGAGCCACGTGTCTGACCTAACACAGGCCTCTCTGCTACAAGACTTCTCAGAGCCTTAACTATATCAACATACATTTAACAATCTACTTTATGAATCTAGTATGCAGTATTTCTAATTCTTATTTGACAGGGAATGCTTTTCACAAGCATATCCTTAAACTGCTGTTCCATAGAAACACTGGTAAACACTGGTTGGAGTATCTCCTGTGCAACTTCTAATGACGAGCACTGTGCTGTACAGGGTGGTACTTTTTAAAATGAAGCTGCAGGCCAGGCGTGGTGGCTCACGCCTGTAGTTCTAGCACTTTGGGAGGCCAAGGCGGGCGGATTACCTGAGATCAGCAGTTCAAGAGCAGCCTGGCCAACATGGCGAAACCCCGTCTCTACTAAAAATACAAAAATTAGCTGGGTGTGGTGGCACACTCCTGTACTTCCAGCTACTCGGGAGGCTGAGGCAGGAGAACCGCTTGAACCTGGGAGGTGGAGGTTGCAGTGAGCCAAGTTGGGGCCACTGCACTCCAGTCTGGCAACAGAGAGAGACTCCATCTCAAAAAAAAAAAAAAGCTCCAATAACTTTCAGGAACATGAAAATTTTCCAAAGTGGCAACAGCTTTAAGAAGATCAATTTCTAGCGCCTAACTTCCATACATACTTCTGAAAACTGATCTGCCAAAGAAAGCCTTTGGCAGAGTCTCCCTTCCTTCCTCCCCTTTCCCAATTTACAAAAAAGGCATAGCAGGGACTGAGACAACAGTCAAGACTCTCCCCACTGCCCTGCCCTTGACCACTGAGGCACTCACATACCGGCTAAATGAACAGACTGAATTCTGCTCCCTTCCACTCTGAGGCTCTCTGTATGTCAGTCCACTCCTCCTGGACCAATTTTCCCCCAGTTGCTACTTGCATTCAGTATTTCCCTGCTCAAACATCACAATGGCTCTCCAAGCAAACACAGCCACCTCCCTGCTCAGCCTGCAGCCTTCCTCATTCAATTCCCTTCATCCTCTGCCCTGATGTGTACCCTGTACTTAGGGAAGTTACTTAGTCACTCTGAGCCTTTGTTTCATCTGCAATGAAATGGGCACATCCCTTACACCGAAAGATAAGTAAAATGAAACCATACTGGGGAGCCAAATTAACAAAAGTCCTTAGAATATAAGCTCCATGAGAATAACGACTTTTGTCTGCTTTACATGATGTATTTTAAGGCCTGAAGCAGTGTCTGGCACACAACATACAATAAATACTTGGTGAATTATATATTACAAACAATATATATGAACTCATTTGATTTAATCTAATCCATAAACCTTTGAAATAGGTGATTATTATTCTCATTTTATAGGAGAGGAAAAGGAGGCTTTGCATAGGCAGGAAATAAGAGTCAGGATCTGAATCCAGGCAGTCTGGCTCTAGAACATGGGGTGGGGTACGCTGGTGTGACCATCCCTTCCCTATCTAGAACCATCCTTCAGTCAGAATTGGTCTGTTTCTCTGGACTGCTTCCCACAACACCAGGCACCCAGTAATCACCCAATGCTTGGCTACTAAATGTTGAGGGAAAAAAAGACCCTATACTTTGCATTAAGTCAGCTACTCCAGAAGAGTCTTGGAACATGAAGCTATGGTATGGGCCTTACCTTGCCCTTGAACAGGATTACTGGGCAGACGAACCGTCCTCTGCACCGGGCCATCTTGCTGCGGTGGATGAGGTCTTGCAACTTGCTCACCTGTACGGTACTCTCAAACCTAACACACAGGCAAGAGAAGCAGGTCAAGCTGACTTTGAAGTGGGAACTTTGTGTATATTTGTTTATTCACACAGACCCCCCATACCAGATCTGTGTATATAATGCTTGCTTGAAATTAAATGTCATTCCGAAATTTTATATCATCTATCGTCCGTCCGTCCGTCCATCCATCCATCCATCTTTTTTTTGAGACAGACTGACTGTCTGTCTATCTATCTATCTATCTATCTATCTATCTATCTATCTATCTATCTATCTATCTATCTATCTATCTATCTATTTTTTTGAGACAGAGTTTCACTGCTGTTGCCCAGGCTGGAGTGCAGTGGCACAATCTTGGCTCACCATGACCTCCACCTCCCGGGTTCAAGTGATTCTCCTGCCTCAGCCTCCCGAGTAGCTGTGACTACAGGTGTGAGCCACCACACCTGGGTAATTTTTTATTTTTGGTAGAGACAGGGTTTCACCATGTTGGCCAGGCTGGTCTCAAACTCCTGACCTCAGGTGATCTGCCCACTTCGGCCTCCCAAATTGCTGGGATTACAGGCATGAGATATATTAAGTTTTTCAGGAAAAGAAAAAAGTGCTAATTACAGGTATTAAAACTTAAATCACTCTGATTTCTGAACCTTTAAGATTACAAAAAAAAAAAGGTGAGCTAAACTGAAGACACACAAAATTCAAAAATATACACAGAAAACTGGATCTTATGTCTGGGTTTTCCAATTTTTAACTCCCAGGATAAGACCTGATGCCCTGGGGACCCTCTCTGGAAATCACAGGACTATTTTTTTGAGTATTTATCTATTTTTTACATAACTCTAAATATAGATTTTTGTGATCTTTTAGAGCAAGCAGTCCCCAAGCCCTGGGCCCCAGACCAGTACGAGTCCGTGCCCCATTAGGAACCAGGAGGTGAGCAGGGTGCAAGTGAGCATTACCGTCTGACTTCCACCTCCTGTCAGATCATCAGTGGTGGCATTACATTCTCATAGGAGCTCGAACCCTAGTGTGAACTCCTCATGTGAGGGATTCAGGTTGCAGAGAATCTAATGCCTCACGATCTGAGGTGGAATAGTTTCATCTGAAATCATTTTCCCCCGCCTGCCATGAAAAAATTGTTTTCCACGAAACCAGTCCCTGGTGTCAAAAAGGTTGGGGAGTGCTGTTTCAGAGGGCAGAATGAGATAACGTTTCTTGGTCCACATGGCTCTAGGCCTCTGCTTTCACAGTCCATATGGCCAACAGCACACAGAGCAAAGGAGGTATAAGAGAAGCCAGGTGTGACACAGGGATGTGTAGTAGTTAACGCACTGGGCTTGGTAAGTGAGCTTCTAGAACATGAGTCAGGTTTAGAAGTGAGCTCCAGCAAGTCACACCCATATCAAATCACACTTCCCTAAAATAAGGGTTCACTCTCACCTACCAACCTTTGGCAAAGCTCACATCAGCCAGTCAGAGCTTCTGGTAGCAAGAGAAATAAGAGGCAGGAAAGTTAGAGCAGGAAGCTTTCCCAGCTATGCAGAGAAACCCAGCAGAAGGAAGGAAAGACACTCATGTTCCTTCCCTAAAAGGGTTGAGCTTTCAGACCAACTCCTAGAGGGAATTTAATTCCTTTCACATCCTAATCCTTCTAGGAATCTGCATGTTATTACACAGCTTCTCTTGTACACATGCACTTAAATATTATCTCAGAAGGAATAAATCAGTGAGTCCCACATACTTGCAGTACCTCTCTAAATGTATCTGGATGCTGTTAGGGTTAATAAAAACTCAAAGTCTTTAAAATACTGCCGAATTCTTACTTAAAATATATCTAGGGGCCAGGCATGGTGGCTTACACCTGTAATCCTAGTGCTTTGGGAGGCCAAGTCGGGCAGATCACTTGAGGTCAGGGGTTCAAAACCAGCCTGGCCAACATGGTGAAACCCCATCTCTACTAAAAATACAAAAAAATTAGCCGGGTGTGGTGTCAGGCACCTGTAATCCCAGCTACATGGGAGGCTAAGGCAGGAGAATTGCTTGAATCCAGGAGGTGGAGGTTGCAGTGAGCCGAGATTGCACCACTATAATTCAGCCTGGGTGACAGAACGAGACTCCATCTCCAAAAAAAAAAAAAAAAAAAAATATATATATATATA
>NW_012106208.1:559100-563034 GCF_000951045.1 Mandrillus leucophaeus
CAACCCACCAGGCAGGCCTAGGCACACAAGCTGACAGAGAACCAGAGTGTGCTGCCTTCCCCTCACCCAGTTTCTCTATGAAATCAAAAGGCACCTCAGTACCAATTAATTGCCTAACTAGACTCCACGAGAACATAAAACCGAGCGCCTTTAGTACTGCCACAGTGGCCTTCCTCCCACTTACTTGGCCCATGGCCAATGTCACAGATCTGGTCAGCACCATATGTTGCAACTGACTCTCACTCAGCTCATACCAGCCCTCTGAATCCTGCCTACATCTGATTTTCCCAGGTTGAGTTCTATCCTCAAAACCAAGCTACATTTCTCAGGCTAAACTTCTGTTAAAAACAAACAAACAAACAAAAAACCCCTGATGGAGGACACATCAGCAGTTTCCTCTAGGGAGGTCTTTTAATGTAATGACCCAGCTTTTCTTGTTAGGCCGGCCAGTGGTTCCTTTACCGGTTCCCCTATATCAAGTGCCAATTCAGTTTCTGGTCAGGCAGAGTGGCTCATGCCTGTAATCCCAACACTTGGGGAGGCTCAGGCGGCAGATTGCCTGAGGTCAGGAGGTAAAGACCAGTCTGGTCAACATGGTGAAACCCCGTCTACACTAAAACTACAAAAATTAGCCAGGCGTGGTGGCACGCACCTGTAATCCCAGCTACTCGGGAGGCTGAGGCAGGAAAACTGCTTGAACCCAGGAGGCAGAGGTTGCAGGGACCAGATTGCGCCACTGCACTCCAGTCTGGGCAACAGAATGAGACTCCGTTGTAAAAAAAAAAAATAAAATAAAATAAAGAAGCAATTCAGTTTCTGTTCTCTCACTAGTTCCTGTTTTTATTTTTACTATCTCTTGTTCTTAGGATTCTTTTACTGCAGTGCTAAGCACTGAGCTGTGTCTGGCACATAATACTCACATTTGAAGGGATAAATGTAGGCTTCCGTATTTACATTTGTAATGTATGCACTGAAATTTCTGGCAAGATGTTACCAGGTAGTGAGATTTTGTTTTTTTTTTTCCCAACAAGGTCTTCCTCTGTTGCCCAGGCTGTAGTGCAGAGGTGCCATGGTTCACTGCAGCTGACCTCCTGGGCTCAGGTGATCCTCCCACCTTAGGCTCCCAGGGAGCTGGGACTTCAGGCACATGGCATGACACTTGGCTAATGCTTTGTTATTTTTCGTAGCGACAAGGTGTCATCATGTTGCCCAGACTGTTTAATTCAGTCTATTTTTTATTCAGTGTATTCAGTTTAATTCAGTCTCAAACTCCTGGGCTCAAGTGAAATGCCTCAGGTAACTAGGCCTCCAAGTAACTAGGATTATAGGCAAGAGCTACCATGCCCAGTCAAATACAGAAGAAAATGCTGTTATCGCCTATTTCCAATAGGAAGCTTTCCCAGACAGGCATCACACTTACCAAACTATGTGGGTTATTCCTATGATGTGCCCCAAAACTTTCTGAGATGTTACTGCTGATATTATTTAATAGATAAGAGGCACAAAGTAGAGCTTACACCCACATTATCTCACTCAGTCCTCACTTACCCAATTTTACAGATGAGGTAGTTTAATGAGATGAAATCTCTAGCCCAAAGTCACAGAACAGGTAAACAGGGTAGCTGAGATTCTAAACCCTGGTGGGTAGCCACTGGGCCCATGGTTTTAACCACTATCCCACAGGGCCTCACCTGTAGTTCCCCTAATTCCAGCTCTTATTAACAGTTATTGTTTCTTTATTGGACTCTGTTTCCCACTAGACCTACTGGTAAGGACTTCATCTATTTGGCATCCAACTTGATCCCTGAGGTCTACTATACAGCAGCAGCTGAATGAACACTGTTGACAAACATGTCTTGGCTATTCAGGGATCCCTGTCCAGGCTTCTATTCCCAGATGATGAACCAAATTGGAGAGGTTCCTTAACAGGACCAAAACATTGCTTAAATCCAATTCTACCCTGTTTAATTCAGTCTATTTTTTATTCAGTCTATTCAGTTTAATTCAGCATCATAGTAACAGCCAAGCCAGACAGTAAAAAAGCAAAAAATTCTATTTCTTCCCACCCAAACACACCCGAAGTCCCCCCTTTCAACAAGTAGGCATCACCCACTCAATATCACTTCAGTAACACTTTAAGGCCTTGCAAGGAGTGCAAAGTAAAAGCAAACTCCAACAAGCTCCTCTAAGGTTAATGATGTTCCATAGGGGCCTTGGCCTGACTGTGAGGTTCTGCTAGACAAGGTGGGAGAGCCGTGGTGGTGAAAGAAAAGGCAGACAGGTATAGAGTCAGGAAACATAGCTTTTAACCCCACTCTGCTTACTACCTCTGTGATCTTGGGAAAAGGCAAATTACTTCTCTGGGCTTCAACTTCATCTATGTAAAACCTCAATACCTGCCAAACAGCAGGTACTCAATAAATATTAGTTTCTTTCTCTTTAAGGGATCAACACTAAACTTGTTTCCTTCCAGGAAAAGCTTCTACTAGGCAACCACGACTAGGTTCCTCAATGTACTATTATGTTACTGAAGGGTAACATTTGGTATTACCTGAGAGCTTGTTAGAATATGCCGAATGTCAGGCCCAACTCAGGTCTACTGAATCTCTGCATTGTAGAAAGATCCCCAGTTGATTCACTCATAAAATGAACATAGAAAAGAACCACTCTGTTGGGTGTGGTGGCACATACCTCTAATCCCAACACTTTGAAAGGCCAAGGTGAAGAAATCTGTTGAGCTCAGGAGACCCACCTGGGCAATGTAGTGAGACCTCGTCTCTACTAAAAATTTTAAAAAATCCGCTGGGAGGGGTGGTATGTGCCCATATTCCCAGCTACTTGGAAGGCTGAGGTGGGAGAATCACTTGAGCCCAGGTGATCAAGGCTGCAGCAAGCCATGATTGTGCCACTGCATTCCAGACCCCATCTTAATTAAAAACAAAAACAAAAAAACCCATCTTGATTACAGTTGAGCTTAATATCAGAATGTCATCATCAGGGCACAGAGGTAAAACCACCAGACAGCCAGCACCAAAGAGGGTAGGAAGAAGGGGATGGAAGAGGACGGCAAGGCAAAAACAAACAAAACAAAACAAAACCCTCTTGTTCAGAAACTTTAGCTTAAAGGTTTATGGAAACTAAGTTTACAGGGCCGGGCGCAGTGGCTCGCACCTGTAATCCAGCACTTTGGGAGGCCATGGCAGGCGGATTGTTTGAGCCCAGGAGTTGAGACTAGCCTGGCCATTATGGCAAAACCCATCTCTACTAAGATACAAAAATTAGCCAGGCATGGTGCCACGCACCTGTAATTTCAGCTACTTGGGAGGCTGATGCACAAGAATCCCTTGAACCCAGGAGGTGGAGGTTGCAGTGAGCCAAGATCACACCACTGCACTCCAGCCTGGGCAACTGAGCAAGATTCTGCCTTAAAAAAAAAAAAAAAAAGAAGAAGAAACGAAGTTTACCTAATTCTGGAAGGAGGAATTAAGTTAGAGCTAAGAACCATAAATAATGGGGCTAAAACAAACCCCAATTCTTTAGGCTTGGTGATCCTGAGTTCTTAGGTTATATGACTGAGAATGTGATACAATTTCTGTGATCTGTTTACAAGAGTCCTTAACATTCTTTTCTTAGAGAACCCCACTACAACCTTGTGAAATGGGCACTCTTTTTTTTTATTTTCTTGAGACGGAGTCTCGCTCTGTCGCCAGGCTGGAGTGCAGTAGTGCGATCTTGGCTCATCGCAATATCCGCTTCCTGGGTTCAAGTGATTCTCCTGTCTCAGCCTCCTGAGTAGCTGGGATTACAGGCATGTGCCACCATACCCAGCTAACTTTTGTATATTTAGTAGAGATGGGGTTTCACCATGTTGGCCAGGATGGTCTCAATCTCCTGACCTCATGATATGCCCACCTTGACCTCCCAAAGTGCTGGG
>NW_012106208.1:566230-566789 GCF_000951045.1 Mandrillus leucophaeus
TCGCCAGGCTGGACTGCAATGGTCTCCACTCACTGCAACCTCTGCCTCCCGGGTTCAAGCAATTCTCCTGCCTCAGCCTCCCGAGTAGCTGGGATTACAGGTGTGGGCGGTGCCACCATGACCAGCTAATTTTTTGTATTTTTAGTAGAGACAGGGTTTCACCATGCTGGCCAGGCTGGTCTCTAACTCCTGACCTCATGATCCGCCTGCCAAAAGTGCTGGGATTACAGGCGTGAGCCACCACACCCAGCCAACAAAAATTTTTTAATAACGATGGGGGTCCATGTTTCCAGGCTGCTCTTGAACTCCTGGGCTGAAGCAATCTACCTGCCTCGGCCTACCAAAGTGCTAGGATTACAGGCGTGAGCCACTGTACTGGCCTTCTTCCCCATTCTTTAGCTATAGACTAGTACCTACAAGCTCTATTCCATACAATCAGTAAAAGCTGTAAAGTTTCCTTATACACAACTCGCTTGTGAAATAGAAGAGCTCCCCCTACAATTACTTGTTTTGTTCACAGTTCAGAGAAAAACACAACAGGAAAAAAGACATAAGAACT
>NW_012106208.1:569689-571845 GCF_000951045.1 Mandrillus leucophaeus
TAGTGCATTCGAATCACCTGGACATCATGTTCTGCTGAGATTCCGGCTCAATGGCTCTGGAGCCTGAGCTTCTGCGTTTCTAACAAGTTATTGAGTGCACTGCTAGCCTTGCTTTGAGTAGCAAGGGGCTATTGCACTATGCAGCATGACTGCTGCGGTACTCCTCACAACATTTCACCCACGGGGCCAGGATTTCACAGATAGTGCTGACAACAGCTCCTGAAATTCCCTTAAATTCAGCAGGAAGTAGGGAGATTAGGGGAGCAAACTTTGAGATCAACATATAGCACTTCCTAGAGCCCCATGCTCTGAGTACTTATCAATATCAAATAACTACACCATTTACTGACTAACTACAGGCCACATCCTGCACCAAGCATTCTGTGTCTGCTCTGGTACAAATTGTTATCCCACGTAAGGTACTCAGCTCTTGGTAGGTTCACCATAAATGGTAGCTTTTATTTCTAATTCTTACAACGTACATGTCAGGCTTTATCAGCCCTATTTATCCTCTGGACTGCACTACCACTTTTCTAAAATTTTAGTTAGTCCTTAAAAGGACTAATTAACATGAGGTAGAGAATTACCAAAAAGAAAACTAAGGACAAAGCAGTTAAATACCTTGCCCAGCATCAGTTGCATAGCCAGCAAAAGGGGAATCCAGGATGTGAACTCAAGCAGTCTGATTCTAGACCTCAGGGTCCTAAGTGCTACATATGGTAAACGCGGGTAAGCCTGTCTTGACAGTGTACCTCCCACCCACACTCTCTAAAAAAGGGACACTGATATTCAGAGAAGTGAAGTGTGAAGTCAACTGTCTTAGGACAATGAGCTCTAGGGTGGAAGTGAAACAGAAATCAAGGGCTGTTACTCCCAATCCCTCATTCTATGCCATGCCACCTTGTCAGTCTGACTTGTCCAACCTTGAAGTAAATAAAAATGCCAATGAGGCTTAACACCTGGGGAAAGTGAGTCTGCCCTGCCCAGCTACCGACTTCCTAGCCACACGGATTAGCTGCCACGGACTACCCAGACATGCACACTATGGTCACATGATGCTCACGTGTCTTTCTCCTTCTCAGAACTCTCATACTCCAGGAACACGATGTGCCGGGGATAGTGGCCGCAGATATCCCCGTTTGTGTTTGGAATCACGCTGAAACAGTAGTCTCGGCCAAACAGCTCCAGACATCTCTTCTCAATGCGTTCAACCTGCACAGAGAAGGAGACCAGAACACAAAGAGAATTATGGGGTTCTGAGGGTGAGAATTAGGAGGTCCATGGCCTGAGAGGTCACTGGGAAAGACATGTACCTCAGTGATAATTATTCTGTGCTGGGAAGATGTGATGCTAGGCCACAGGCCCCATATGTAGTTCATTAACCCATATATTGTATGCTTCAGGAAGGATTCTTAATTCCCTAACAATGAATCCGAAATTGTGGGTGTTGAGCATTTGGAGGAGAGGATTACATCTTTCATTAGATTCAAAGAAGTCTACAACCCATAAAACATACGAACTCTTGGTCCAGGTTACTGAAACTGCCACTAATCCACTACCTTCCTTGGTTAGCTTCCTATTCTTTTATTTATTTATTTATTTATTTTTTATTTTATTTTATTTTTTTGAGATGGAGTCTCGCTCTGTCGCCCAGGCTGGAGTGCAGTGGTGCAATCTCAGCTCACTGCAGCCTCTGCATCCTGGGTTCAAGTGATTCTCCTGTCTCACCTCGAGTAGCTGGGATTACAGGTGCACAGAACCACGCCTGGTTAATTTTTCTATTTTTAGTAGAGACGGGGGTTTCACCATGTTGGCCAGGCTGGTTTCAAACTCCTGACCTCAGATGACCCACCCACCTTGGCCTCCCAAAGTGCTGGGATTACAGGCGTGAGCTAACGCACCCGGCCTTTATTTTTTTAAAAGACAGAGTCTCACTCTGTCGTCCAGGCTGGAGTGCAGTGGCACGATCTCAGTTCACTGCAACCTCAGCCGCCTGGGTTTCAAGTGAGCATATTTGGCTAATTTTCATATTTTTAGTAGAGATGGGGTTTCACCATGTTGGCCAGGCTGGTGTTGAACTCCTGATCTCAAGTGATCCGCCTACCTCAGCCTCCCAGGTGTGAGCCACCGCACCTGGCCTCTTCCCTTTTTTTTTT
>NW_012106208.1:573400-574740 GCF_000951045.1 Mandrillus leucophaeus
GGCTCACACCTGTAATCCCAGCACTTTGGGAGGCTGAGGTAGGCGGATCACCTGAGCTGAGGAGTTCAAGACCAGCCCGGCCAACATGGGGAAACTCCATCTCTACTAAAAACTACAATAATCAGCTGGGCGTGGTGGTGGGGTCCTGTAATCCCAGCTACTTGGGAAGTTGAGGCAGGAAGAATTGCTTGAACTGGGGAGGCGGAGGATGCTAATTCTGACTTGGTAGGACTGGGTGGGACTAAGGAATCTCTATTTTCACAAAGTACCCCACAAGCATAAATTTTAAAAGTACCCCAGATGATAATTAAACAGGTGGTCCCCAGACTACACTTGGAAAAATTACTTGGCCATTTGGAAAGTGAGCAAGTCCAATCCTTACTGAAGTCTTCCCTGGGTTATTTCAGAGACTACCAGATGCCAACTACTGAATCGCAACTCAGGGTAACCTCTGGGGCCAAATCAGAGTTCTGTGGTGCAGGATGGAACAGAGTTCCACTGGAAAACTTGGTGCTAAAGCGGCCAAAACCACGTGGGGGAACGAGATGGCAGGGTCAGCAAGATTCCCACCGCACTGCCAGCCAGTGCTTAGGGTGGGGATGGCCTGAGCTAACAGGAAGCCCTCCAGGTCTGGCGATAAGACGACTGGGTGGAAATCCCAAAGGGAGGAAAAAGAGGAACTGAGACCTGCTTTTGATGAAGGAACTGAGTGGGAGTGTGGGTTGTCTTCTTGCTGTATAAGGGAAGAAAAGGGATGGGCCTAAGTTAAGCTGAGACCTTATAAGGGGGCAACACACTGGGTTCACCTCCTGGCTCCATTCTGACCTCTGACCCTGAGGAATCGTCTCCCTATTTTTCTTAGATTCGAGGGCTTTTTCCCTGACACAACTCATCCTATGGCACCTGAAGCAGGGAATAGGCCTTCCTTAGGTCCTCCTCTCTGATCTTTGAACCTAGCCCCTCAGCTTCATCTCTCACCTTCAGACCCCTTCTCAAACAAAAAGGACCTCTTTGCTGGGCTCCTTTTGACCCCAGTTCCTCCTTTTATGGTTGTCAAGTCCGACTCTTACACTCTGGTTCCAGACCCTGGAGAACTCTCTCTCCTCTTCCTCAGCGGCGAGGTACCACTCCTACCTTTCTCTCACCCCTGGTCTCAGCCTTTCCTCTGTAACTCCCCAAGTTAGGGGCCTTCCCCAGCTCATCGCGCCTCCAGTCTCACCTTAGAGCCGCCGGTCCCGCTGCCGTCCTTGGCCCGGTACTGAGTCCGGGAGAACTCCTCCAGCAGCTCCCCAAGCCCCGGCTCCTGTGGCGGCGGGTTGCCCGAAGAGGCCGAGGACCCC
>NW_012106208.1:576320-577867 GCF_000951045.1 Mandrillus leucophaeus
AAAAAAAAAAAAAAAAAAAAAAAGCCTCTCATTATTATTATTATTATTAGAATATTTCAGACATTCGCAAAAGTGGAGACAATAGTATAATGAACCCTCATGTACTGGTTTTGAACAATAATCAACATCTGCTTATTTATCCTGTTTAAGCAATCCCTTCCTATCCAGGAAATTATTTTAAAGCAAATTCCAGACATCACATTATTTCATCTGTGAATACTTAAGCATTAATCACAACAGATTAGTGCTTCAAAAAAATACATAAAAAATACAAGGCTATTAACATACCTAAGAAAATTCACAATATTCCTTAATGTGGTCTAATACCCAGTCTGGGTTTCATTTTCTCAGATTGTCTCACAAATGTAACGAAAGTAATTCGTTTTTGGTAAACTTTTAATAGAAGTATGATATACATATAGTATGATATACACCAGCACCCCGGAAGCCCCCTCCTGACCACTTTCAGTCACTATCTACCCACTCACCAACAACCACCCACCACCCTACCCTCCCTACCCCCAGATAATCACTATCCTGGCTTCTAAAGTTTTAATACAGTAGATTGGCTTTTAATTTAATTTTTTTTTTTTTTTTAGAAACAGGGTTTCACCCTATTGCCTAAGCTGGAGTACAGTGGCATGATCATGGCTCACTGCAGCCTCCAACTACTGGCCTCAAGCAATCCTCCTGCCTCAGCCTCCCAAGTAACTGTGACTACAGGCATGTGCCACCACACCCAGCTACTTTTTAAATTTTTTTGTAGAGACCAAGTCTCACCATGTTGCCCAGGTGACAAACTCCTGCGCTCAGGCAATCCTCCCGCCTCTGCCTCCCAAAATGCTGGGATTACAGGTTTGAGCCACTACTCCTGGCCTAGTAGATATTTTCCAACAAATCTATATACACATTTATCTTAAACACCTAGGAATGGAATGACTGGATTATATGGTGTTAAAGAAAAATTACAGGCCGGGCATGGTGGCTAATGCCTGTAATCCCAGCACTTTGGAAGGCCAAGGTAAACTGATTACCTGAGCCCAGGACTTCCAGATGAGCCTGGGCAACATGGCGAGACCCCCCATCTCTACAAGCAAATCAACGAGGTGTGGTGGCGCACATTGAGAGGCTACTTGGGAGGCTAAGGTGGGAGAGGATCCCTTGAGCCAGGGAGGTTGAGGCTGCAGTGAGCTGTGATTACGAAACTGTACTTCAATCTAGGTGACAGAGTGAGACTCTTGAGACTCTGTCTCAAAAAGAAAATAAATTTTAAAAAATTATAGAAGGCCATTATTTTGGACAAGGCACCTGCACTAGATCCTAACAAACAAGACTAAGAACCAAAATGGAGTAATTCCTGCTAAAGTTACATTTTACCAAGCTGAAACTTAATTATGTGACCGTCAGAGAAATCTGGAGAACAGATATTTCCCCAACAGGCCACTTTCAATAAGCATGACAATGAATTTTCCTCTGCCCATAATCCTTACAACAAAAGTAACCTGATGTTAATCAATGTTATTCTTCTTCTTTTTTTTTTTTTTTTT
>NW_012106208.1:579707-580990 GCF_000951045.1 Mandrillus leucophaeus
CCGGCCCATAGCACCTGCCTGCACCAACTCCGACACCAGAACCTCCGGAACCGCCTCAGCCACCGCCTTCTACCTCCACTTCCGGCCCCGCCCCGTCCCGCCGGATGTTTACTCCGGCCCTGGCCAATCGGAGCTCGGGACCCGCGCCCCGCCTACGATTACTGGCCCACCCCCGGCGCGGAGCGATCCTTATAGCCTCCAGGGAGGCCACTCGCAGACACCGCGTGATCCGCCCCAAGGGGTTTCCCCTGGGGAAACCGGACTCAACCATTGGGCTGCCGGGGGATGGGGGTAGCAGGAAGGAACCATTGAAAAGAACCAGAGGAAAAGCGGAATGAATAATTACAGGGAAGCCGAGCGTGGTGGCTCACACCTGTCATCCCAGCACTTTGGGAGGCTGAGGCAGGCGGATCACTTAAGGCCAGGAGTTCGAGACCAGGCTGGCCAACATGGTGAAACCCCATCTCTACTAAAAATAAAAAAATTAGCCGGGCATGGTGACACCCACCTGTAATCCCAACTACTTGGGAGGCTGAGGCAGGAGAATCGCTTGAACCCATGAGGTGGAGGTTGCAGTGAGCCAAAATCGAGCCACTGCACTCCAGCTTGGGTGACAGAGCAATACTCTGTCTTAAGAAAAAAAAAAAATACAGGGAGAGGAGGAGGAAACACTTGGAGGCAACAAATCAGTACTAGAAACCATAATGGCAGTGGTTACAATATTAAAACACATTTCAGCAGGCCGAAGTGTCTCACGCCTGTAATCCCAGCACTTTGGTAGGCCGAGGCAGGCAGATTACGAGGTCAGGCATTCGAGACCAGTCTGGTCAACATAGTGAAATCCCGTCTCTACTAAAAATACAAAAAGTAGCCGGGCATGGTGGCCCGCGCCTCTAATCCCAGCTACTCAGGAGGCTGAGGCAGGAGAATCGCTTGAACCCCGGAGGTGGAGGCTGCAGTGAGCCGAGATCGCGCCACTGCACTAGAGCCTGGGTGACAGAGTGAGACTCCGTCTCAAAGACAAAAACAAAAACACAACATTTCATTAAACTCTTTTCTCCCCCTGCTGCTCACAACATCCCTGTGAGTACAGTGCATTATATCATCAACCCTATTTTATTGAGGTAGAAACTGGGAGTCAGGGGTGAAGCGACTGCCTTGAAATTCTGTGATGAAAAGCCTCTCAGGCCGGGCGCGGTGGCTCAAGCCTGTAATCCCAGCACTTTGGGAGGCCGAGACGGGCGGATCACGAGGTCAGGAGATCGAGACCATCCTGGCTAACA
>NW_012106208.1:584026-585750 GCF_000951045.1 Mandrillus leucophaeus
AGTAGCATGATTTATAATCCTTTAGGTGTATACCCAGTAATGTGATTGCTGGGTCAAATGGTATTTCTAGTTCTAGATCCTTGAGGGATCGTCACACTGTCTTCTACAATGGTTGAACTAATTTACACTTCCACCAACAGTGTAAAAGCATTCCTATTTCTCCACATCCTCTCCAGCATCCGTTGTTTCCTGACTTTTTAATGATCGCCATTCTAACTGGCATGAGATGGTACCTCATTGTGGTTTCAATTTGCATTTCTCTGATGACCATTCATGATGAGCATTTTTTCATGCCTGTTGGCTGCATAAATGTTTTCTTTTGAGAAGTGTCTGTTCATATCCTTTGCCCACCTTTTGATGGGGTTTTTTGTTTTTTTCTTGTACATTTGTTTAAGTTCTTTGTAGATTCTGGATATTAGCCCTTTGTCAGATGGATAGATTGCAAAAATTTTCTCCCATTCTCTAGGTTGCCTGTTCACTCTGATGATAGTTTCTTTTGCTGTGCAGAAGCTCTTTAGTTTAATTAGATCCCATTTGTCTATGTTGGCTTTTGTTGCCATTGCTTTTGGTGCTTTAGTCATGAAGTCTTTGCCTCCCATCTTGCTTCTAACCTCCAAGTTGTCCTTGTTCACTCCAGGGCGTAGGCTGAACTAACTTTGGGAGGAACTTAGTTTACAGTTTAAAACAAAAATGATAACATCCCTTTCCCATAACAAACCCCCTTCTTGCCTGGGGACTAGAGTGCCATTGTAGGATTTAACAAATTAGCCATAAGATTAGAAATTACCGTTTAGGAGTCACACAGCTGGAGGCTACAAGACTCTGACCCTCCCCAAATTGCTCCTGGGGACATCACTATTGTAAACCTAAGACCAGTGTCTGAGATATTTTGCAGACACTGCACTTGATGGATCAGCTGGTACCACCCAGACTGATAAACTGGCTTATCTGATCTTGTGGCTCCCATCCAGGAACTTACTCAGCACAAGAAGACTCTCTGTGAGTTCATCTTTGACCTGACCAATCAGTGCTCCTGGCTCACTAATTTTCCCCACCCACCAAGTTGTCCTTAAACACTCTGATCCCAGAAGGCTTAGGGAGACTGATTTGAGTAATAATAAAACTATGTTCTCCCGCACAGCCGCCTCTGTGTGAATTATTCTTTCTCTATTGCAGTTCTCTGCCTTTTTTTTTTTTTTTGAAGCGGAGTTTCAGTCTTGTTGCCCAGGCTGGACTGCCATGGCGAGATCTCGGCTCACCACAACCTCCACCTCCTGGGTTCAAGCTATTCTCTTGCCTCAGCCTCCAGAGTAGCTGGGATTACAGGCATTTGCCACCAAGCCCGGCTAATTTTGTATTTTTAGTAGTGACAGGGTTTCTTCATGTTGGTGAGGCTGATCTGGAACTTCCGACCTCAGGCGATTCGCCTGCCTCACTTACCCTCCCAAAGTGCTGGGATTATAGGCGTTAGCCACTGCACCTGGACCCCCAGATTTATCAACTGATCTTGATAAATCAGTTCTGTTTAGGCAGCAGGCAAGGTGAACCCATTGGACGGTTACAAATTTGGGGACTTGTCTGAGATTGCCCTTGTGGCTACCTGCTTGTGGTTTGGTAGCCCCCCTCTCCCCCGATAGATCCAGAGGCCAGCCCAAGCGGCTGCCTAGTTCTCTCGGACTAGGGGTTGACTCTGGTATTTTTTTTTTTTTTTTTTTTTGAGACGG
>NW_012106208.1:588149-590061 GCF_000951045.1 Mandrillus leucophaeus
AAATTAGCCAGGCGTGGTGGTGAATGCCTGTAATCCCAGCTATTCAGGAGGCTGAGGCAGGAGAATCACTTGAACCCAGGAGGCGGACGTTGCAGTGAGCAGAGATCATGCCACTGCACTCCAGCCTGGGTGACAGAGGGAGACTCCAACTCAAAAAATAATAATAAAATAAAATAAAAATAAAGCCAATTAAGATCTTTAAGTTGCAATTTTGTCTTTTGACAACAGTCAAAGAGTAACTTTCTAAGAGTTTTCCCGTGACATTTACATTGCCTCCTGCAAGTTAGTAGCGTTCCAGTTGCCCTGCATCCTTGTCAATACTTGGTAAATTTTGTTTTAGTTTTTCTGGTGAGAATGGACTGGTATTTCTTTTGTTTTTTCCTCATACTAGTTTATACTTTGGAAGAATGTAGTGGTATCTTATTGTGCTTTTGTTGTTGTTGAGACAGGGGCTTGCTCTGTCCCCCAGGCTGTAGTGCAGTGGCTTGATCACAGCTCACTGCAGCCTCCACGCCTGGGCCCAAGCAATTCTCCTACCTGAGCTTCCTGAGTAGCTGGAACCACAGACATGTGCCACCGCACCCAACTAATTTTTTAATTATCTGTAGAGACAAGGTTTTGCTATGTTGCCCAGTTTGATCTTGAACTCCTGGGCTCAAGTGAACCTTCCACCTCAGCCTCCCAAAGTGCTATAATTACAGGTATAAGCCACTGGTGCCCAGCCCTACTGTGCTTTTAAAAAATCAACTTTATTGAGGTATGAGTACGTAGAATAAAATTCATCCTCTTTAATTGTACATTTTGATGGGTGTTGCCAAATTATAAAATCACCAGTGTAATTAAGATATTGAACATATATATCACCTCCAGAAAGTTCCACTGAGTCCCATCTCAGTCCATTCCACCCCTACCCCCAGCCCCAGGCAACAACTGATTTCTTTTCTGTCACTAGCCTTCCTATAAATGGAATTATACCCTGTGTATTCTGTGTCTGGCTTCTTTCAGCATAGCTAATTTTGGTTTTAATTTGCATTTCCCTGATTAATGAAGTTGATCACCTTTTCACATATTTATTGCTCATTTGAATATACTCTTGGGTAGTGCTTGTTAACATCCTTTGCCCATTTTTCTAGCGGGTTGTCTGTATTTTTATTATAAATTTGTAGAAGAGGTTTGAATATTCTGGACATGAGTTCTTTTGAAATCGCCACTACAAAATTGTAACCGTGAAATAGATTTGACCTAACCAACTCCATCTTGCTTCTTTTTTTAAAAAAAAATTGTTATTATTACACTTTAAGATCTAGGGTACATGTGCATAACATGCAGTTTTGTTACATAGGTATACAAGTGCCATGCTGGTTTGCTGCACCCATCAACTCATCATCTACATTAGGTATTTCTCCTAACGCTATCCCTCCCCCAGTCCCCCACCCCCCAACAAGCCCCAGTGTGTGATGTTCCCCTCCCTGTGTCCATGTGTTCTCATTGTTCAACTCCCACTTACTAGTGAGAACATGCGGTGTTTGGTTTTCTGTCCTTGTGATATTTTGCTGAGAATGATGGTTTCCAGCTTCACCCCTGTCCCTGAAAAGAACATGAACTCATCCTTTTTTACGGCTGCATAATATTTAATGGTGTATATGTGCCACATTTTCTTTATCCAGTCTATTATTGATGGACATTTGGGTTGTTTCCAAGTCTTTGCTATTGTGAATAGTGCCTTAATAAATATACATGTGCATATGTCTTCATAGTAGCATGATTTATAATCCTTTAGGTGTATACCCAGTAATGTGATTGCTGGGTCAAATGGTATTTCTAGTTCTAGATCCTTGAGGGATCGTCACACTGTCTTCTACAATGGTTGAACTAATTTACACTTCCACCAACAGTGTAAAAGCATTCCTAT
>NW_012106208.1:591892-598577 GCF_000951045.1 Mandrillus leucophaeus
TTTTTGAGACGGAGTCTCTCTCTGTTGCCCAGGCTGGAGTGCAGTGGCGCCATCTCGGCTCATTGCAAGCTCCGCCTCCCGGGTTCACGCCATTCTCCTACCTCAGCCGCCTGAGTGGCTGGGACTACAGGCACCCGCCACCACGCCCAGCTAATTTTTTTGTGTTTTTTGGTAGAGACGGGGTTTCACCGTGTTAGCCAGGATGGCCTCGATCTCCTGACCTCGTGATCTGCCCGCCTCAGCCTCCCAAAGTGCTGGAATTACAGGCGTGAGTCACCCGCGCCTGGCCTGCATGGATTTAATTGCAGTGGAGAAATAGTCCTGGGGAGAGGTCCCATAACTGTAGCCCTATCAAAAGGTGTCTGTCTGTAGCCCCATGGTGGAGTATCTGTAGTCCCAAGAGTGTTTGTCTAATAGCTCCACCACAGATAGTCTGTCTCGGTTTGGCTCCTTCAGGGGTCTCAGTTTGTCTGTTGCTCCATTGTGGAGTGTCTGTCTTGGTTTGGCTCCTGGTGGGGGTTTCAGTTGGCTCTTCCTAACTAGTAGGAAGAGACTTGGTTCAGGAGACTTCTCAATCAGGAAGATTTCGGGGAGATTTCTCAGATGGAGAATAGGAGAATAGTTTGGAAGGGATACTTTTGGAGTTCTTGGTTAAGGATATGATTTGGAAGGCCTTCTCTCTGTCTCGTCTTTATGTATGTGTTTGTATATGTGGAGGGCATCTCAAAAGGAGTTTCTGACAGAAGTCCAGCAGGCCTAACTCAGAGAACCCTCCTATTAGTCTGTTAACATTCATTGAGCCCTGGAGAAAGCTCAGCAGGCCTGTCTCTGTGTGACTATCCACTCTTCACCTTGCCCAGAGATCACCCATTGTGAGTTACCTTTCAGAGCTCATTCCTCCCCACCCGGAGTGGATCAAAAACAACAGGGACCAACAGGAGAAAGTTTGCGTATTGCCAGGCTGATACTGGGTGCTGAAAGAGGTGACTAGTGTCTGTTGTATTATACATATTTTGCTGGGGTGGAAAACGTTAATTCGGTTCCCCATGCAGCCTGTTGGACAACATCTTGCAAATTGGAGAATCATTTGCCTATGGTTCCACGAAGCAGAAAAGGATGATTTTATTTTGTAACCGGGCTTGGTCCCCCATAGCTATGGCATAGTGAAGAAGGTCATCAAAAGCCGCTCCGTTCTTCTGGAAGCTGCAGCAGAGAAAAGGGACCCAGAAAGTTGGTATGTCAGCAAAAAGGGTAATAATTCTTAGCAGCCAAATTTCTGGTCTTTCTTTCTCTCTCTCTCTCTGTATGTGTGTAAACGATAAACGTCATTATTTGTGTCCTCTACAAGTGTTTAATTAATAGAAAAATAAAGGATTTGTGAGACTAGTCTTAGGCTGTAGCAAATCTGATGCAGTTTGTACTAAAAATGTGTCTTTCTGTAATGGAGAGAGGGGTATCACAGGATAGAACATGAGCTTAGGATCCCTGTAAGACTCTATAAGACTATTTTTCAAGCCACCCTAGCAGGCTGGTCAGTTACAAACTTTGCTGCAGGTCCCTGAAACCAATACCAGACAAAATTTATCTTTCTTGTTTTATGTCACTAAGAGTTTAACCTTAGGCTGGGCGTGGTGGCTCATGCCTGTAATCCTAGCACTTTGGGAGGCCCAGGAGGGTGGATCCCCTGAGGCCTGGCAAACATGGTGAAACCCTGTCTCTACTAAAACTACAAAAATTACCCAGGGATGTTGGCAGGCGCCTGTAATCCCAGCTACTCGGGAGGTTGAGGCACCAGAATTGCTTGAACCCAGGAGATAGAGGTTGCAGTGAGCTGACATCATGCCACTGCACTCCAACCTGGGCAACAGAGTAAGATGCTGTCTCCAAAAAAAAAAAGAGCTTAACCTTGTGACCATGTAGGGATACTTTCTCTTGGTTCTCTTGGTTTCCACCATCCAGAGCACAGGAAAATTTGGGGTTCATGTCATAGCTCTAAAAATTATCTTGAGCAGGCTGGGCGCAGTGGCCCATGCCTGGAATCCCAGCACTTTGGGAGGCCAGGGCAGGTGGATTACCTTAGTTCAGGAGTTCGAGACCAGTCTGGCCAACATAGTGAAACCCTGCTAGACGTGGTGATGGGCACCTATAATCCCAGCTACTCGGGAGGCTGAGGCAGAAGAATCCCTTGAACCGGGAGGCGGAGGTTGCAGTAAGCAGAGATATAACCACTGCACTCTAGCCCGGGTGGCAGAGATTCTGTCTCAAAAAAAAAAAAAAAAAAAATTATCTTGAGCAGTTAAAGCTCTTTCCAAGCTTGAAATTGGTTGCTGTAGACTTCTTCTGGGAAAAACAATAGAAACTGTTTGATGTTATGTAGGTCAGTAGCTAAGGCTTTGTCTTTTGACAATTGTGGCCTGGGTTCAGTTCTTAACTTCCAGAATGATTCCTTTCTGGTTTGTTATTTGTGTAACTTTGCCCTTTATTGAGGATTTTTTTTAAACCCCATGGATAGCTTCTGATTTTCTGTTTTGGATTTTCCTTTCTCCAAACTACCCTTGAGAGAGAGAGACAGAGAGAAAGAAAAGAAAGAGAGAGAGAGGAAGGAAGGAAGGAAGGAAGGAAGGAAGGAAGGAAGGAAGGAAGGAAGGAAAGAGAGAGAAAGAAAGAGGCTTACCATCTCTTTGAGACACCTTATGCGTCCATGGTTAAGTTATAAACTTAGTTAAAGCATATTAATTTCATGTGGGAAGTTACCTGTGGTAGAATTCAAAAGCCAGAAATACTGGGTACCCTGGTAATAAGATACTGAAAATGATTTTTTTTTTTTCTTTTTTTTTTTTAGAAAAAAGAGGCCGGGCGCGGTGGCTCAAGCCTGTAATCCCAGCACTTTGGGAGGCCGAGACGGGCGGATCACAAGGTCAGGAGATCGAGACCATCCTGGCGAACACGGTGAAACCCCGTCTCTACTAAAAATACATAAAAAACTAGCCGGGCGAGGTGGCGGGCGCCTGTAGTCCCAGCCACTCGGGAGGCTGAGGCAGGAGAATGGAGTAAACCCGGGAGGCGGAGCTTGCAGTGAGCTGAGATCCGGCCACTGCACTCCAGCCTGGGCTACAGAGCGAGACTCCGTCTCAAAAAAAAAAAAAAAAAGAAAAAAAAAAGAAAAAAGAGCTCTGTGGTTAAACCCAGCTTAATTAAAAATGGATAACCAAGCCATATGTATTTAAAAGGAATTTATCTTTTTCCTCTTCTTGAATCATGTTTTTCTGAAAAACAGTTTTTTTCTTTTCAGGTGACTGAATTGTTCTCCATTTTGTCTTTTTGTCCCTCTTGATGCCCACATGAGAGAATCTAACATAAATTCTAACAACCTGGGACTCCTGGGGAAAAGCAGAGGAGGCGCCACAGATCCCATTCTGGGAAAAAACCTCAGATTTCCTCACAGAAGCCTAGAAATTAAAAGAGAATAGATCCTTCTCAAAATCTAAGGCTCTGTTCTGTTTCGCATTGCATTAGCTGATGGTTTTGGCTTTTGTGGGTATCAGAAATTACTTTGCATTATGAAAGAAACTTGGTATGTAATAACTAGGTAGGAAATATGCTTTTGAGGATGGCTAATGGCACTTATAGGGGGATATTCCGTTTTGATGTTTCGATTAGGGAAACACACTCTTGGCCATTAAAAGATAGGGAAACATCCCCAACCTGCACTGAGAGATGAGACTCCCACAGGGGACGGGCTGATTAGAAAATGGGCTAATTTACTATGGGTTGTTTTGCAATGTTTTGCTCAGCAGAAGCACTGCACTGTCTTCTCTTACAGTATTTCCCTCCTTTTGGGGATCCAGGATACAGTATATACCCTGAATTTTTCGGATCTATCTTTGCCTTCCAGCTGTGCCTGCTTATTAGGTCCTAGAAACTGAATGCTTTCCTGGCCCTGTTCCTCCAAGGGCTCCACCCCAAAGTCAGTAATCCAGTTAAGAAATTGGCAAATGAAAAATCTTACAAGTGCTGAATCTTCTGTTCATCTGTGTATTTATTTATTTATTTTTATATTTTTTTGAGATGGAGTCTCTTTCTGCCAACCAGACTGGAGTTCAATGGTGTGACCTTGGCTCACTGCAACCTCCACCTCCCGGGTTCCAGTGATTCTCCTGCCTCAGCCTCCCGAGTAGCTGGGATTACAGGTGCCCACCATCATGCCCAGCTAATATTTGTATTTTTGGTAGAGATGAGGTTTTACCATATTAACCAGGCTGGTCTCGAACTCCTGACCTCAGGTGATCCACCAGCCTCGGCCTCGCAAAGTGCTGTGATTACAGGCATGAGCCACTGCGCCCGGCCAGAAAAATAGAAACTTTAATGCCTTTTTGTTCATGTTACTTTAGTAGTCTTTTAGAAATAAACACAGTTTTCAAGATTATTTGTAAAATAAAAATGTCTTCAAATTTTAGACATTTGACCTAGATTAAAGTCAGATATGAGATTTGCTAAATGCTTTAAGGTCATAAACTATTTCTTTGACTTTTGAAAATTGTTCAGTTGCTGGGCGCGGTGGCTTACATCTATAATCCCATCACTTTGGGAGGCCGAGGCGGGTGAAACACCTAAGTCTAGGAGTTCGAGTCCAGCCTGGCCAATATGGCGAAACCCTGTCTCTACTAAATATACAAAAATTATCCAGTCATTGTGGCGCATGCGTGTAATCCCAGCTACTTGGGAGGCTGAGGCAGGAGAATTGCTTGAACCCAGGAGGTGGAGGTTGCAGTGAGCCGAGATCGTGCCACTGCACTCCAGCCTGAGCGAAAGAGCAAGACTCTGTCTCCAAAAAAAAAGTCCGTTGCTGAGAAAATTGTTTGATTTACCTACTTTGGAGCATTAGATTCTAGATGAGGCCTGGGGACATGTGGAGAGCCATGCCCCTAGCTATGCTGCAAAGGGCCAGACATTATCTGTATTTCCGTCTGATGTCCTAGGCTCTACACCTAGTACATAATTAAAATTGCTTATTTATCAGGTTTTTCATCAAAATAAAAGTTGCTAAGAGTTAACATTGTAACATGTAATCGAGACTACTGGAGAAACAGTTTTACATACAAGGTGTATAGGGAAAGTAGAATGTGTTTTTGGTTAAAGAGTATGAGAAGGCAAGGTAATATGGCTTTTGATAAAGGGAATGTAATTTTGTCTACTTCAGAGGGTTTTAAAGTTTGTCTTAACCTAGAAGAGTAATGGGACAAAAAGAAGGTTCTGTGGGTGTAAACAAGTTGACTAAAATTTGAAGGGGATTTCTTTTTTTTTTTTTTTGCCCTAAGTTGAAGATAAAATAAAAGCACACTAATGCGGGGTCAGAATCTGGGCCCATGTGTTCAAATAACAGGGTTTTCTTAGAAAATTGATCTGCTGTTTAACAGAAAATTGTAAAAGGTTCTAAAAAGTTTATGAAAATCTTACCTTATGGTCAAACTAATTAAAACTGGATAGATTTATAAAAGTTTATTTAAAAACTTGCCTTAGTATTGAAGATGCACTAATGCAAACATAAATTTGGTTTTCTCTTTTGAAAAAGATTTTTTATGTAATATTAAAAGATAAAGGGCCAGGCCCTGTGGCTCAGGCCTGTAATTCCACCACTTTGGGAGGACGAGGCACGTGGATCACCTGAGGTCAGGAGTTCGAGGCCAGCCTGGCCAACATGGTGAAACCCCAACTCTACTAAAAATACAAAAATGAGTCGGGCGTGGTGGCGGGCGCCTGTAGTCCCAGCTACTCAGGAGGCTGAGGTAGGAGAATCGCTTGAACCCAGGAGGCAGAGGTTGTGGTGAGTCAAGATCGCGCCATTGTGCTCCAGCCTGGGCAATGGAGTGAGACTCTATCTAAAAAAAAAAAAAAAATCATGAAAGGTTTTTGTTCACCCCTTCGGGTAAATGGCAGGGAAAAAAGAGGGTAGAGAAAAGAGGAGACGGATTCAGCTGGCCTCATACTATCTTCATTGGGTCTTGTTTGGAAAGCTAACTGTCTCTTTTTTTTTTTTTTTTTTTTTTTTTGAGATGATGTCTCGCTCTGCACCCAGGCTGGAGTGCAATGGCATGGTCTCGGCTCACTGCAACCTCCACCTGCCAGGTTCAAGTGATTCCTCCACACCCGGCTAATTTTTGTGCTTTTAGTAGAGACATGGTTTCACCATGTTGACCGGGCTAGGCTGTCTCTTTTATCAGAGTAAAGGTTTTTGCCTTTAAAAAAATTTTTTTTTTTTTTTGAGACGGATTCTCACTCTGTCGCCCAGGCTGGAATGCAGTGTTGCAATCTTGGCTCACTGAAAGGTCCACCTCCCGGGTTCATGCCACTTTCCTGCCTGAGCCTCCTGAGTAGCTGGGACTACAGGCGACCACAACCACACCCGGCAAATTTTTTCTATTTTTGGTAGAGATGGGGTTTCACTGTGTTAGCCAGGATGGTCTCGATCTCCTGACCTTGTGATCTGCCCACCCCGGTCTCCCAAAGTGCTGGGATTACAGGCATGAGCCATTGCGCCCAGCAAAAAAATTTTTTTGACTTACTAGTTTGGATAAATGAATAATGTGTGATTCTACTTTGTGATATCCAGTGTTTTAAACTTTCTATATTTGAAAAACTTTCCAAAATCAAATATAAAGTATGTCACGTGGGGAAAAGAAAGAGA
>NW_012106208.1:598842-600015 GCF_000951045.1 Mandrillus leucophaeus
GGTTTAACGGATTTTGGGCTGTGCAGGGTGTGCTTTGTTAAACAAGTGCCTGAAGGCAGTATGCTTGTGAAAAGTCATCACCATTCTCTTAATCTCAAGTACCCAGGGACACATACACTGCCAAAGGTCACAGGGACCTCTGCCTAGGAAAGCTAGGTATTGTCCAAGGTTTCTCCCCATGTGATAGTCTGGGGAGAGAAAGACCCCATCGTCCCCCAGCCTGACACCCGTGAAGGGTCTGTGCTGAGGAGGACCAGTACAAGAGGAAAGAAGGCCTCTTGGCAGTTGAGATAGAGAAAGCATCTGTCTCCTGCCCGTCCCTGGGCAATGAAACATCTCGGTGTAAAACCCGATTGTATGTTCTGTTCACTGAGAAAGGAGAAAACCGCCTTAGGGTGAAATGCTGCTCTTTATGCACTAAAAAGGTTTGTGGAGATGTTTGTATATGCATATCAAGGCACAGCACTTTTCCTTAAACTTACTCAGGTCACACAGATCTTTATTCATATGTCTTACTGCTGACCTTCTTACGATGATCCTATTATCCTGCCACTTCCCTTTTTCTAAGATGGTAAAGATAATGATCAATAAATGCTGAGGGAACTCAGAGACTGGTGCCGGCCTGGGTCCTCTGTAAGCTGAGTGCCAGTCCCCTGGGCCCACTTTTTCTTTCTCCACACTTTGTATCTGTGTTTCATTTCTCAAGTCTCTAGTTCCACCTAATGAGAAACGCCCACAGGTGTGGAGGGGTAGGCCACCCCTTCATGTCATTTTCTGACCTATTTAATCCTTCAGACATTAGGTCACCTGAAGCCCAAAAATGTCATCTTTGGCTTATTTGGTATAAAAATCATACAGGCAGCATTGTCAAATATGAAATGGTATATGGCTTTCTTTGAGCTATATTTGTATAAATATGATATCAGTATGTGCTCCAAAATTATGAGAAACTTCTGTAATTCTGATATGATTTAGTGTATGTTATTAGTAATTATAATTAATGTAAAATTGTTGTATGCCACAGAAGTAACCAAAACCACTAGTGAATTTTAGCTTTAATAGTGGCTATCCTAAGACTTGTCGGCCGGGCGCGGTGGCTCAAGCCTGTAATCCCAGCACTTTGGGAGGCCGAGACGGGCGGATCACGAGGTCAGGAGATCGAGACCATCCTGG
>NW_012106208.1:604980-627742 GCF_000951045.1 Mandrillus leucophaeus
AAAAAAAAAAAAAAAAATTGTTTTATTGGGTCTGGGCTCAGTGACTCACGCCTGTGATCCCAGCACTTCGGGAGGCCAAGGCGGGTGGCTCACGAGGTCAGGAGATGGAGACCTTCCTGGCTAACACGGTGAAACCCGGCCTCTACTGAAAAAATACAAAAAAAATTAGCCGGGCATGGTGGCGTGCATCCGTAGTCCCAGCTACTCAGGAGGCTGAGGCAGGAGAATGGTGTGAACCCAGGAGGCGGAGCTTCCAGTGAGCAGAGATCGTGCTGGGCAACAGAGCGAGACTCCATCTCAAAAAAAAAAAAAAAAAGTTTTACTGGCCAAGTGCGATGGCTCACGCCTGTAATCCCAACACTTTGGGATGCTGTGGGTGGATCACGAGGTCAGGAGATCGAGACCATCCTGGCTAACATGGTGAAACCCCGTCTCTACTGAAAATACAAAAAATAAGCCCAGTGTGGTGGCGGGCGCCTGTAGTCTCAGCTACTCAGGAGGCTGAGGCAGGAGAATGGGGTGAACCCAGGAGGCGGAGCTTGCAGTGAGCCGAGATGGTGCCACTGCACTCCAGCCTGGGCAACAGAGCAAGACTCCATCTCAAAAAACAAAAAGTTTTATCTGGGATTCCTATGGAACAGAGTTCCATCAAAACCAATTTTAAAAACCTATGTGAAAAATAACTGTTCTTGCTGCAGTTTATGCAAATAATCAGGCCAAGTTCAGTAAGACTAAAGTTTATTTTGCAAACAAATCAGTTCTATCATTTGTTTTTAATAAAAATGGGAACTGGAGAGTGAAACATTATGCTTCAAAAGAAAAACTATAGTGCACCTGTTGTTAGTTGTTCTTGAGTTTTTTTTCTGAAGTTTAGACTAAATCCTGAATTATTTGTGGCCTGCAAGTCCCCAGTCTAATGCTTTCAAATCTTTACTTTTTTTTTTTTTTTTGAGACAGAGTCTCGCTCTGTTGCCCGGGCTGGAGTGCAGTGGCCGGATCTCAGCTCACTTCAAGCTCCGCCTCCCGGGTTTAGGCCATTCTCCTGCCTCAGCCTCCCAAGTAGCTGGGACTATAGGCGCCCGCCACCTCGCACGGCTAGTTTTTTGTATTTTTTAGTAGAGACAGGGTTTCACCGTGTTAGCCAGGATGGTCTCGATCTCATGACCTCCTGATCTGCCTGTCTCGGCCTCCCAAAGTGCTGGGATTACATGCTTGAGCCACCGTGCCTGGCCCAAATCTTTACTTTTAAATCTGGGAGTTGCACTCCTTACCCTAGTACTCATTATTTACCATTATAGTACATTGTTCCCTTAAATATGGTACTAAAGGTATAGATGACAGTACTAACCCCTTTGCCATGCAAACCTTGGAACCCCAGCCAGGCCTGCATGAGTACATTCAGTTACAAAGTGGTTCCACTCCTCTCACCTTGGGGTCAACACCTACCCCACTATGCCCTGATCAACAGGAAGAAGTTAGAGCAAGCTTCACCCTTTTTCCATCTTCATTAGCCAACACCTTAAGATTAACGTGTTATAAAACCCAAAGGGATGGATCGAAACCACCATTGCAAAATTGTAATTGAGACAAGTGAAAGAGATCTGACCTTCAACCAACTCCATCTTGCTTCTAACCACCAAGCTGTCCTTGTTCACTCCTGGGTGTAGGCCAGACTACCTTTGGGAGGAACTTAGTTTATAGTTTAGTTTTCAAACAAAGACGATAAAACAGCCCTTTCCCAAAACAAACTCCCTTCCTGTCTGGGGACTAGACTGCCTTTGCAGGACTAACAAATTAGCCACAAGATTAGAAATTATGGTTTAGGAGTTATGTGACTGAAGGCTGCAAGATTCTAAACCTCCCCAGATTGCTCCTGGGGATGACATCACTATTGTAAAAACTAGGATCAGTGCTTAAGATATTTTGCAGCCCCTGCACACAGTGGCTTAGCTGGCACCACCCAGATCAATAAACTGGCTCATCTGATCTTGTGGCCCCCACCCAGGAACTTACTCAGAACAAGAAGACAGCTTCGACTCCCTATGATTTCATCTCTGACCTGATCAATCAGCACTCCCGGCTCACTGGCTTCCCCCCACCCACCAAGCTGTCCTTAAAAACTCTGATCCCTGAATGCTCGGGGAGACTGATTTGAGTGATACTAAAGTTCTGGTCTTCCACATAGCCAGTTCTGTGTGAATTACTCTTTATTGCAATTTCCCTGTCTTGATAAATGGGCTCTGTCTAGGCAGTGGGCAAGGCGAGCCCATTGGATGGGTACATGGTGGTGAAATATATATATGGTAAATATCTCCTCTCATTCTGGCTTGTCTTTTCACTCTCCTAATGTGCCCTTTGAGAAACACAGTACTTAGTTTTAATGTAGTTCAATTTATCCATTATTTTTTCTTTTATTTTGGTTTTGTTTTTTCTTTTTGTCTTTTTACCTGTAATGACATTTTTCTTTTACAGTCAGTACTTTATGTGTCAAGATTAAGAAATCTTTGCAACCCCAAGGTTTTGTATTTTCCTAAACTTTTCTCTTAGAAAAAGTGAGTGTCATTTGATTTATATTTAGGTCTATGATGATCTATATGGAATTCTTTTCTTTCTTGTGTGTGTGTCTTTTGCTTTTTCCTTTTTGTGAAGAATGAGGTGGAACTGTTTTTCTCTTAGCCAAAGTTTATGTATTTATTTAGTTACTTATTTTGTAGAGACAGGGACCTATTATGTTGCTCATGCTGGTCTCAAACATGCTCAAGCAGTCCTCCCATCTTGGCTTCACAGCCCACAGTCAGCTTTGGTTTATGCTACACCAGTAATTGTCAAACTTGAATGTGCAGGAATCACCTGTAAGAATCTTATTAAAATATATATTTTGATTTAGAAAGTCTAGGGTAGGACCTGAACTGCATTTTGTGTGTGTGTGTGTTTTTGAGACAGGGTCCCTCTGTGTCACCGAGGCTGGAGCGCAGTAGCACGATCACAGCTCCACTGTAGCCATGACTTTCTGGGCTCAAGTGATCCTCCCACCTCAGCCACCCAAGTAGCTGGGACTACAAGCACATGCCACCATGACTGGCTAACTTTTTGTGTTTTTTTGTAGAGATAGGGTCTCCCTATGTTGCCCAGGCTGGTCTCCAACTCCTGGACTCAAGCAATCTGCCCGCCCTGGGTTCCCAGAATGCTGGGATTACAGGCATGAGCCACGGTGCCGGCCTGAGCTTCATTTCTTATAAATTCACAGATGATGTCATGGCTCCTGGTTCACAGATTACATTTTGAGTAGCATAGGGTTGGAAACAGCTGTTAACAATCACAGCATTTGTTGGGCATGGTGAGTCACGCTTGTAATCCCAGCATTTTGGGAGGCCAAGGCGAGCAGATCACCTGAGGTCGGGAGTTCAAGACCAGCCTGACAAACATGGAGAAACCCCGTCTCTACTAAAAATGCAAAATTAACTGGGCATGGTGGCACATGCCTAAAGTCCCAGCCACTCAGGAGGCTGAGGCAAGAGAATCGCTTGAACCCAGGAGGTGGAGGTTGCGGTGAGCCAACATCCTGCCATTGGACTCCAGCCTGGGCAGCAAGAGCAAGTCTCCATCTCAAAAAAACCAACCAACCAAACAAAAAAAAACAGCATTTGGCCTAGCATGGTGGCTCACGCCTGTAATCTTAACAGTTTGGGAGGCTGAGGCGGGTGGATCACTTGAGGTCAGGAGTTTGAGACCAGCCTGGCCAACAGTACGAAACCCCGCCTGTACTAAAAATACAAAACCTAACCGGGTGTGGTGGTTCACGCCTGTAATCCCAGCTACTCGGGAGGCTGAGGCAGGAGACTTGCCTGAACCCGGGAGGTGGAGGTTGCAGTGAATTGAGATTGCGCTGCTGCACTCCAGTGTGGGTGACAGAGTGAGACTCCCTCTAAAAAACAAAAAACAAAAAAACACTGCATTGAGTTTTTATTCCTTCTCAGCAGGTTCTGCTATAAGTAAATGGTTCTTATTTTGCAATGTATCAAGATCTTCATTCTCAAAGAAATCAGTAAGTAAAATTTCTACTAAAAGCCCCTGTTCGATGATGCAGATGAAATGAAACCTCTTTCAACTCAGGACCGCCCCTCTCCATTGTCTTTTACCTAGGATTGTGTCAGAGTTCCAGGGTGCTCACATGCTTGTGTAGTGCACTCCCATATTGCATCAGGATTGGCCTGTGTAACTAATAGAATACAGGGGACTTGACCATGTTGTGAATGTTTTGGGCGAGGGTAATGAAAATGTTATAAAATTGTGGCAATGGCTGCACAGCTCTGTGAATATACTAAAAACTTTTGAATTATGCACTTTAGATAGGTGAATTATAGCATGTGAGTATATACAAAATATACACATTATAGCACATTATTTGAATTTAATAAAGATGTTATTAAAAAACAAATTCATTTACGGTGTTAAAAATGAGAATAGGGGCTGGGCATGGTGGCTGAATCCTGTAATCCCAGTACTTTGGGAGGGTGAGCCTGGTGGACCATCTAAGGTCAGGAGTTTGAGACCAGGCTGTCCAACATGGTGAAACACCGTCTCTGCTAAAAATACAAAAATTAACCCAGGTGTGGTGGCAGGCATCTGTAATCTTAGCTACTCAGGAGGCCCAGATATGAGAATCGCTGGCACCCAGGAGGCGGAGGTTGCAGTGAGCTGAGATCCCGCCACGCCACTGTACTCCAGCCTGTGTAGTACGAGTGAGACTCTGACCCCCACCAAAAAAAAAAAAAAAATCAAAATAGGGATTTTTCCTGGAGTAAGGGATTATTGGTTCAGAAAGGATATAAGAGAAACTTTGGGGTGCTGGAAATGTTTTATAACTTGATTTTGGTGGCAATTACATAGTTATATAACTATGAGAAAATAATCAGATGTACACTTAAGATTTGTTCACTTTTAGGCCAGGTGCGGTGGCTCACGCCTGTAATCCCAGCACTTTGGGAGGCCGAGGCGGGGGGATCACGAGGTCAGGAGATCGAGACCATCCTGGCTAACACGGTCAAACCCCGTCTCTACTAAAAATGCAAAAAATTAGCCGGGCGTGGCAGCGGGCACCTGTGGTCCCAGATACTTGGGAGGCTGAGGCAGGAGAATGGTGCAAACCTAGGAGATGGAGCTTGCAGTGAGCCGAGATTGCGCCACTGCACTCCAGCCTGGGCGACTGAGCAAGACTCCGTCTCAAAAAAAAAAAAAAAAAAGATTTGTTCACTTTTATGTAGGAATACTATGCCTCAATATATTTTTTTTTTTGAGACAGGGTTTCACTCCCGTCTCCCAGGCTGGAGTGCAATGATGCTATCTCGGCTTACTGTAACTTCTGTCTTCCAGGATCAAGCGATTCTCTTGCCTCAGCCTCCCAAGTAGCTGGGATGAAAGGTGCACACCACAGTGCCCCGCTAATTTTTTTTTTTTTTTCCTTCATGAAGACAGGTTTTTGTCATGTTGTCATGGCTGGTCTCAAACTTCTAGGCTCAAGTGATCTGCCCACCTTGGCCTCCCAAAGTGTTTAGATTACAGCCTGGGTGATAGAGTGAGACTCTATCTCAAAAAAAAAAAAAAAAAAGAAGACAAAAATGTTTTCTGGCCAAAACAAACCTGAGAGAATTAGTCTTGAGCCATAAGAAATATTTACAGGAGTTGTCCGGGCTAAAGGACACTGATAGGAAGCATGGAACTACAGAAAGGAATGAAGAGTGTAAGAATGGGTAAGTAATGTGGAGGAAAAGCAACAAATATTAGACTGGGCGTGGTGGCTCACACCTGTAATCCCAGCACTTGGGGAGGCTGAGGCGCGCAGATCACTTGAGGCCGGGAGTTCGAGACCAGCCTGGCCAACATGGTGAAACCCTGTATCCACTAAAAATACAACAATTAGCTGGGCGTGGTGGTGCGCACCTGTAATCCCAGCTACTGGGGAGGCTGAGGCCAGACAATTGCTCGAACCCAGGAGGCAGAGGTTGCAGTGAGCCAAGATTGGGCCACTGCACTCCAGCCTGGGTGGCAGAGTGAGACGCCATCTCAAAAAAAAAAGTGTATATATATTTAAAAAAGCTGGGCTCGCGGTGGCTCATGCCTGTATTCCCCAGCACTTTGGGAGGTTAAGGTGGGAAAATTGCTTGAGTCCAGGAGTTTGAGACCAGCCTGGGCAGCAAAATGAGACTCCATCTCTACAGAAAATTTAAAAATTAGCTGGGTGTGGTGGTGCATGCCTGTGGTCCAAGCTATTCCAGAGGCTGAGGCAGGAGTGAGGCAGGAGGCAGGACTCCACTCCAAAGGTGGGGCTTGGACACTGGACCAATCTGAGGACAGTTAAAACAGGGACAGGATGGAAGCGGCTTTCCAAAAGACATGCCCACCAGTGTGCCATGTCAGTTTACTATTGCCGTGGCAACACCTGGACGTTACTGCCCCTTTCCATAGCAATGACCTGATTACCCAAAAGTTACTACCCCTTCCCAAGAAATTTCTGCATAAACCTCCCCTTAATTTCTATGTAATTGAAAATGGTATGAATGTGACCACAGAACTCCCCTGAGCTTCTACTCTCAGTACACTGCCTATGGGGTGTGTGCCCTGCTCTGCAGGAGCAGTCATGGAGCTACAACGCTGCCCAAGTTACAACACTGCTGCTTCAATAAAGCTGTTTTTTTCTACCCTAGCACTGGCTCGCCCCAGAGAAGTCAAGAGCCCCGTGGGCTAAGCCCCACTTTAGGACTTGCTTTTCCTGCATCAGCAGGATTGCTTGAGCCCAGGAGTTTGAGACCAGCCTAGGCAACAGAGTGAGATCTTCCATCTCTACAAAAAAACTTTTTGTTAATTGGCTGGGATTACTTGGCAAAATAAAACCACAATGAGATAACACTTCACAATTACTAGAATGGTTAAAATAAAAAAGGCAATACTAAATGTTGCCAAGGAAGTACAGCTGGAACCCTCACACACTGCTGAAGGATGTTAACAATACCTTTGGAGAACTGTTTATAAAATTAATTGAACATCTACCCTGTGACTCAGCAATTTTGCTCCTAGATATTTATACAAGAGAAATGAAGGCTGGGCACGGTGGCTCACACCTGTAATCCCAGCACTTTGGGAGGCCGAGGCAGGTGGATCACCTGAGGTCACGAGTTCCAGAGCAGCCTGGCCAATATGGTGAAAACCCAACTCTTAAAAATACAAAAATTAGCCAGATGTGGTGGTGTGCACCTGTAATCTCAGCTACTCAGGAGGCTGAGGCAGGAGAATCGCTTGAACCTGGGAGGCAGAGGTTGCAGTGAGCCAAGATTGCACCACTGCACTTTCGCCTGGGCAATAGAGCAAGACTCTGTCTCAAAACAACAACAAAAAAAAAGGCCAGGTGCAGTGGCTCACATCTGTAATCCCAGCACTTTGGGAGGCTGAGACGGGCAGATCACGAGGTCAGGAGATCGAGACTATCCTGGCTAACATGGTGAAACCTCGTCTCTACTAAAAATACAAAGAATTAGGCAGGCCCCTGGTGGCGGGCGCCTGTAGTCCCAGCTACTCAGGAGGCTGAGGCAGGAGAATCGCTGGAACCCGGGGGGCGGAGCTTGCAGTGAGCCGAGATCACCACTGCGTTTACTCCAGCCTGGGCGACAGAGCGAGACTCCATCTCAAAAAAAAAAAAAAGAGAGAAAGTATATGTCCACATCCACACAATGACTTATACAAAAATGTTTATGGCAACTTTATTTAAAAAGCCCCAAATGGGAAAAGAAAAAGAAAAAGAAAAAAGAAAATAAAATTCAAAACAAGCCCCAAATGGGAAATAACCCAAATGTTCATCAAAAGGAGAATGGGTAAACAAACAAACCATGGTATATGCATACAATGTAATATCATCTAACAATCAAAAAGAATGAGCTATTGATACACTCATCCACATTTTTAAAAGAACCCATTGTGTTAATGAAAGAAGGAGGCCTAATGGGTACTTACTGTGTGGCTCCATTTATATGAAACTCAAGGACAGACAAAACTGTTCTATGGTGATGGAAATCAGAAAGTGGAGATAGAAGAGGGAAATTAACCCAGAAAATAAATGATACACTGTTTATATGAGCACATTCTAAATATATACACTGAGAAGTTGAAAATAAAAGTTTAAGAAAAGATACACCATGTAGATACTAACCAAAAGGAAGCCACTGTGTTTATATTAACACAAGCAGCATTGCAAGAGATAAAAGAGGGATGTTTCCTTTAGGAGTGGTGGCTCAAGCCTGTAATCCCAGTACTTTAGGAGGCCGAAGTGGGCAGACCACTTGAGCTCAGGAGTTTGAGACCAGTCAAATGCAGACCTTTTCCAGGCATTTTGCTTCCCAAAATAAAATTGTAGTTCTATTCCTGAAAAGTAGATATTGTAGGAGAATGGGTGTTGTGCAGGCAATTATCATTCACTGTCAGAAAGTTCAGAATGCAAAGAAATAGACACCAGATACTGTAGGCTTCCTGACACAATGCAATAGAAGTCATAGTACCACCTATTAAATAGTCTTTAAAAAATTAAATCTCAATTTAATTAAGACTTCAGATATTTCTTTCATACCACGGAAATATCGGGATAGAGGAACAAGTTAAATGACACCAACAGGAAACAGCCAGCCAAATCCTCTAGAGAGTAGGACATTTTACCAGACAACTGATCTCATTTCTTCAACAAGTCAATGACAGGATAAAAAAAGAGGAGGCAGGGCTGGGTGTGGTGGTTCATGCCTATAATCCCAGCACTTTGGGATGTCAAGGCAGGCAGATCACTTGAGGTCAGGAGATCAAGACCAGCCTGGCCAACACGGCAAAATCCTGTCTCTACTGATAATACAAAAATTAGCTGGGCAGAGTGGAGGCTGAGAGAGAATTGCTTGAAGCCAGGAGGTGGAGGCTGTAGTGAGCTGAGATTGTGCCACTGCACTCTGGCCTGAGTGACAGAGTGAGACTATGTCTCAAAAAAAGAAAAAAAAAAAAAGGAGAAGGCTACACTTTAAATTGAAAGACACTTAAAATATGCTTCAATGGTAGAACAACCTAATATAATAAGACCTATTTAAATCCTGATTTGAACAAACTAACTATAGAAATATACTTTACAATATCTCAGGGACATTAGAATATGGACTAGGTTTTAGGAACGACATTAAGGAATTTAATTTTGCTTGACTGCTAAATAATAGTTATTTATCAAATGTTCTTATTTTAAAGATGCAGCCTTAGGTTTTGTGAGGAGGAGTGAAAAGATACACTGTTTGGGATTTATTTTAAAATACTGTAGCCAAGAAAAAGTGGGGGAGAGGCACAGGGAGTGTTAGATGAAACAAGTATAGTGAAATATTGATGGTTGTTTAAGCTGGATGACAGATATTGTTTTCCTAATAAGTTTAAAGAAAAAGAATAAAAGGAGGGTTTGTAACTAAACATTCTTGTTTTGTTTTTTAGAAACAAGATCTCACTACGTTGCCCAGGCTATTCTTGAACTCCTGGGCTCAAGTGATACTCCTGCCTTAGCTTACTGAGTATTGGGACTACAGGCATGTGCCACCATGCCCAGCTAATTAAAAAAAAAGACTTTTTTTTTTTGTGGAAACAGGGTCTCACTATGTTATTCAGACTGATCTCAAACTCCTGGCCTCAAGTGATCCTCCTGCCTCAGCCTCCCAAAATGCTGGGATTACAGGCATGAGCCACTGTGCCCAGCCAGTATACAGTCTTTATCTTCTACTCAGGATCACCATTATGTAATAATCAGATGTCACCCCTACTGGAGTCTCAGCTGTCGATTGGTGAGGTCTGCTCTGTGAGTCATCTTACAGACTGAGCTGAGCCTGACACTGTCGCATCTTTTCAGGAGATGTATTCATTTGTGAGGGCTGCCATAACAAAGTCTCACAAACTGAGAGTCTCAGAACAACAGAAATTTATTTGTCTCAAAATTCTGGAGTCTCAAAATTCAAAATCAAGGTGTTAGCAGGGCCATGCTCCCTCTGAAACTGTAGGGAGAAGATCCTTTCTTGCCTCTCCCTGGCTTCAGGTGATTTGCTGGCAATCTTGGATATTCCTTAGCTTGTGAGTGCTTTGCTCCAATCCCTTCTTCACATTATGGCTGTCTTCCTTCTATGTGTGTCTGCCCCATATCCAAATTTCCATTTCTTTTTTTCTGTTTTGCTTCTGGCACCATGCATTCTGAATTCAGTCGAATTCAGACTGCGTTCATAAGGACCTACATAATAATCTCATTTTAACTTGATTATCTCTGTAAAGACCCTATTACCAAATAAGGTCACACTGCAGGTTCGGACTCTTTAAGGTATCTTTTTTTGGGAAGTTGGGGGAGGACACTATTCAACTGAGAAAAGAAAAACAGCTCAGGCCAGTTTGAGCTATGTGAGGTTTGCAACATTTATCAGGCCCAGAGAGACCTGAATATTGTACTTCAGCCAGGCTCCTCCCTTCCTCCCTTCCTCTCACTAATGCCCGGGGGCAATTGTTTAAAGGCATTTTGTTCTTGAGCAGCTGCCTCATGCATTATCTTCATGTTCCTGAGATTCGAGATACAAAGAACAAGGAATAGCTAAAGGATAATTTATGTTGGCTGGCCCCTGTGGCTCACACCTCTAATCTCAGCACTTTGGAGGCTGAGGCAGGAGGATTGCTTGAGGCCAAGAGTTTGAGACCAGTCCAGGCAACATGGTGAAACCATGTCTCTACAAAAAATACAAAAAATTAACTGGGTGTGGTGGCACGCACCTGTAGTCCTAGCTACTGAGAAGACTGAGATGGGAGGACTGCTTGAGCCCAGGAAATCAAGGCTGCAGTGAGCCATGATTGCATCACTGCACTCCGACCTTGACAACAGAGCAAGACTCTACCTTAAAAAAAAAAAAGTTTGTCATTTTAATGTAAATTATTGGTAAACAATTTAGGAACTGCCCCTCTTCTTTTCCTTTAGATGCCTACTTGTAGGCCCAGCATGGTGGCTGACGCCTGTAACCCCAGCACTTTGGGAGGTCAAGGTGGGCGGATCACTTGAGGTCAGGAGTTTGAGACCAGCCTGGCCAACATGGTGAAACTCCATCTCTACCTGAAAATACAAAAATTAGCTAGGCGTGATGGCAGTTTCTGTAATCCCAGGTACTAGTTGGGATTACAGGAGGCTGAGGCAGGAGAATCACTTGAACCTGGGAGGCGGAGATTGCAGTGAGCCGAGATGGCACCACTGCACTCCAGCCTAGGCAACAGAGTTGAGACTCCATCTCAAAACTAAAAAAAAAAAAACAGAAAAAAAAAGTGCCTACTTGTAACAGCTGCTAATCAGAGTGAATGTTCAGGGCAGCGTGAATCTATGCTTCCAGGTTGCAGCCCTCAAACTGGACCTAAATAACCTTTCTACTTATACTGATTTTTCTTTTTTTCCTTTAGGTTGACAGCACAAAGGTTTATCCTCATTGCACTCTGTGGACTGCATCAGATCCCTGCTTTTCCCATTTGACATGTTCACTTTCTCTTATATCCCAAGAGGACTGACAAGGATGGCGTTTAGTTCTCACTTTCCTTTCTCCTTTGGGGCACTGAGCTGTAAGCTCCTTCTATTCTCTGAATGAAATATTATGAAGATGCAACCAAACAAATTTTTCTTTTTTTTGAGACAGAGTCTTGCTCTGTTGCCCAGACTGGAGAGCAGTGTCATGATCTTGGCTTACTGCAACCTCCACCTCCTGGGTTCATGCAATTCTCATACCGAAGCCTCCAAAGTAGCTAGGACTACAGGCACATACCACCATGTCCAGATACTTTTTTGTATTTTTTGGTAGAGATGGTGTTTCACCATGCTGCCCAGGCTGGTCTCAAACTCCTGGCCTCAAGTGATCTGCCCCCCTTGGCCTCCCAAACTACTGGGATTACAGGCATAAGCCACTGTGCCCAGCCACAAACAAAAATTCTAATAACACAGAGAAAAAAGGAGACAGAAGGGTACATCATTCTTTTGCACCTGCCCTTTATAACTTAGGTTATTTAATGGGGATGGAACACCTTGAGCCAGCAGTGCTGTGCTCTTCTGGTGGCAGCTTGTGGAGTCTGTCTGCCCCCACGATAAGGAAGCAAATGGCCAAGGAGTCCCCTCTCCTGCTCTGCAGGTTGTTTAAGACTCCCCTGACTCCACATGCCTTGGTCACATGTATCAGCCAAAGTCCCTGTAGGAAGTGGACAACATGTTTAAATTTGGATGAATGGGCTGGGTGCAGTGGCTCACGTCTGTAATTCCAGCACTTTGAGAGGCCGAGGTGGGTGGATTACGAGGTCAAGAGATCGAGACCGTCCTGGCCAACATGGTAAAACCCCATCTCTATCAAAAATACAAAAATTAGCTGGGGGTGGTGGCGCATGCCTATAGTCCCAGCTACTCTCGAGGTTGAGGCAGGAGAATCACTTGAACCTGGAAGACAGAGGTTGCAGTGAGCCGAGATTGCACCACTGCACTCCAGTCTAGTGACAGAGTGAGACTCTGTCTCAAAATAATCATAGTAATAATAATTTGAATGAATGGAAGAAAACCTGATAAAGGTACTAGCTACAAAGGTGTGAGTCAGGTGTAGGGAAAACAGAAGTGTGGTGCCTGTGACTAGTGATGGCAGCAGTTGATGCAGCATTTTTTTGGTGCTGCTTTGCCAGCCAGAGATCTCCACAGCCAGCGACAACCCTACCTGGGTGGGAGGCACACTGCCCACTCAGCTTTGCAGGTTGCACTTGGCTTGCACCCCAGCCTGGATCCCGCACTCACTGTGGGATCCATGCTTAGCCTGCAGCTGGGCTAGGCATCCCGTGACCTGCTTCTGCCTTGGGCATCAGTGTTTGGACAAAGGGAACACAGTGGCACCCAAAAGCTTTGGTGATGCCAGCAACTGCAGAACCCCAAAGAGGCAGTTACAGCAGGTTACAGCTCTGGCTTGGGGAAACCCCAAGGTCTGGCTCCCCAGAAGGGTCATGGCTCTTCTCTCCTTCCTACCACCTGCAGCCCAGCACATAAGAGTGAGGACAGAGCATGTCTGAGCCCATTTGTGTTACAGCTCGGTCAGTCCCACTGATCCACTCTGGCCTGCAACTCCTGGGTTGACCCAGCACTGCTTCTGCTTCCCATTATGTGAGGTGTCCCCCTGGCATCAGCAGAGGGCAGAGAGCTACAGTGTTACGGCCCTTTCTGTACTTACATTTGATGGGTCCCGGGTTCTTGTCCTGCACCCAAGAAGAATGAGGTTATGCTGACAACTGGAGGGTGAGGGAGAAGAATTTTATTGAGCAATGACACAGCTTTCAGCAGAGAGGGGACCCAAAGTGGGCAGCCCCTACCCAAAAGTGGGTAGTCCCCCACCCAAAGGCAAGTAGTCCTAAAGTGTGGCTGAGTCTGGGGTTTTTATGGGCTCAGAATTGGGGGATGTGTGCTGATTGGTTTGTGAGTATGCAAAAAAGGCTAAAAAAAGGCACCACTCAAAGATGGGCATGACAGTGTAAAAAACCAATTAGGGAAGAGTAAGCATATATAAAATGGGTGAAGGGTGGGGATCAATGAAGGGAAAGTGCACCAAATGGTTCTCAATCCAGTTCATGGATTTATCAGAGACTTGTAAGTTGGTTTTCAGGCTTTAAACTCTCTTTGGCTTGAAGGCTGGGTTTCACCAGGGACTTGCCCCTATCTACCTAAGAATTTGTCACTCTCCTGCCACTATCACTGTTACCATCCCCATAGCTAAGGGCATGCAGTGAACAGTTATGTGAGCCATATAGAGAGGCAGCCTTGATGGGTCAAGACCCGGCCAGCTCAAGGTGACCTGGGGAGGAAACTGGGGAGACAGATACCCCCACCTTAATCTCATTCCTCCCTCCACTCCCCTCTCAGTTCTTCCCTTTGACTGAACAGCACTGGAAGGCAGAGGGCATGGAAGTCTTTAATCAGGCCCATGGAGGTCAGTGTCCAAGAACTGCAGAGAGTAGCAGGGGAGGGTGGAGAGTGGATCTGCAGGGGAAGATAGAAGATATTAGGCCCATTTTCTCTCTGGAAAACTGCAGTCCCCTCCCCTGTGCTCTTTCAACTCCAAAGCTGACTCCCTCTTCCCAAACCATCTTTTACTCAGGCACCAGAGTGATCTTTCTGAAAAACAGGTCAGATCAAATCACAGTCTCTTTAAAAACAGCATTCCACCACCTGTTTTTGGATGAAGACTCCTTAGCCTATTATAAGTCTCTTTCCCACACGGGCCCTGCTAACCTTTGGAAAGGCATGTGCTTCCTAGAGGCAGGCGCTGGGCCCAGCAGCAAGGGGTGGATAAAGATCATCCCAAACTAGTCATGGTGGTTTGATTCCCTCAATTATGACTCAGGTATGGGCAGATAACACACTCCTGGCCAACGAAACACAAGGGGAAGTCTGCTGGGGGCTTCTGAGAAAGGTTTCCTTGTTGGTAGAAAAAGATGCCATTTCTTCTTCATTTGGAAGTTATCATGCATGGAATTGAAGGAGGCATCTTACAACCATGAGGACAGCTAAGACATGTGGTGGTGGACAGACCAAAGACATGAAGAGAATCTGGGTCCTTAATGGTATCTCAGAGTTGCTGACTTAACCAATCTGGACACCATCTACCTCTCCTCATCTTACAAGATCTACTAAACTGTCTTTAAAATATCCTAATTTAATCAATATGTCAGGCACTGTCAATTTTTGTGCCTTTGGATAGATTGGTGTCCTTTGACTGGAATGCCTTTATTGTGCTTAATGCATGAACTATGCATCCAACAGAATCCCCCTCCATTGTCATCTTTCCTGTAGAACCCTCTTTTCTGCCTTTGGGGGTTGAGTTACTGCCTCCTTTGTAACTCCTATGTGTGCCTATGACATAGAAATTGGCTTTGTCTAGTTTTTTTTCCCTTGTTCCTCCTTTAACCAAGTCATTGCATTCTGAAGGCTTGGGTTTATCTTGTCCCAAGGACAATTAACTGGCTTAAAAAAAGTTTTTATGAAGGAACTTTTTGAACGTCATATTTAAAAGTAAAAAGAATAAAAAAATCTGCCTGCAATTGGTTCCTTCCGGTGGGTTCTTGGTCTCGCTGACTTCAGGAATGAAGTAGCGGATCCTCACGGTGAGTGTTACAGTTCTTAAAGATGGTGTGTCTGCAGTTTTTTTCTTTCAGACGTTCAAATGTGTCCAGAGTTTCTTCCTCCCAGTGAGTTCTTGGTCTCCCTGACTTCAGGAGTGAAACCACAGACCTTCACGATGAGTGTTACAGCTCTTAAAGTTGGTGCATCCGGAGTTCTTCGTTCCTCCTGGTGGGTTCTTGGTCTCGCTGGCTTCAGGAGTGAAGCTGCAGACCTTTGTGGTGAGTGTTACAGCTCATAAGGGTAGCGCAAACCCAAAGCAAGCAGTAGCAAGACTTATTGTGAACAGCAAAACATCAAGGCCTCGGAACAGCAAAACAACATACCCTCCACAGGGTGGAAAGCGATCTGAGCAGGTTGCCTGCTGGCTCCGGTGGCCAGCTTTTATTCCCTTATTTGGCCCCGCCCATGTCCTGCTTATTGGTCCACTTTACAGAGCGTTGATTGGTCCATTTTACAGAGTGCCGATTGGTCCGTTTTTACAGAGTGCTGATTGGTGTGTTTACAAACCTTTAGCTACACACAGAGCGCTCATTAGTGTGTTTACAATCCTTTAGCTAGACAGAAAAGTTCTCCAAGTCCTCACCCCACCCAGAAGCCCAGCCGGTTTCACCTCTCAAGGTGACTCATATGGATCCATCACCCATCCTTAATAATAATCAATATTTTGTCAGTCTTATTTCCTTTATCCCCACACTTAAAAAAAAAAAAAATTACGGCGGGGTGGCTCAAGCCTGTAATCCCAGCACTTTGGGAGGCCGAGACGGGCAGATCACGAGGTCAGGAGATGGAGACCATCCTGGCTAACATGGTGAAACCCCATCTCTACTAAAAAATACAAAAAACTAGCCGGGCGAGGTGGCGGGCGCCTGTAGTCCCAGCTACTCGGGAGGCTGAGGCGGGAGAATGGCGTAAACCTGGGAGGCAGAGCTTGCAGTGAGCTGAGATCCGGCCACTGCACTCCAGCCTGGGTGACAGAGCGAGACTCCGTCTCAAAAAAAAAAAAAAAAAAAAAAAAAAAACTAGAGTATTTTAAAGCATGTCTTTGGCATCATATAATTTCACCCATTAATATTTCAGAATACATTTTTAAATAGTAAGTTGAAGTTAAAAACAAACCTTGATGATTGGAGCTTTTGCTTTTTAAAGCTTGATGTAATGGTTTATTAACTTATTTAACAAACATTTACAAGCTCCCACTGGGCGCCAGGCCCTTTCTTGGCTCTGCTGGTGTTGTGACAAACAAGGAAGAGAAAACCCCCATTTTCGTGGAGCTAGACAAGGAAACACACTATGAACAAGATAATTTAAGAGAGTGATCAACAAAATGAGGAAATAAGACAGGGTCACGTGTCCATGACTGGGACAGGGAGGATATTTGTCTTTCTGTACCTGGCTTATTTCACTTAGCCTAATGTCCTCCGGTTACTTGCTGCTTCTGTGCCAAAAAGTACCTGCCTCCAAGGGCCGTGGGAAGGAAGAAATGGTTAAACAGATCTGGAGCACTGGTTACAGACCCGGGCACCTAGTTAGAGCACAACACATGTGGGAAGGAAAAAGCAAAACCTTTCTGAGGAGGCAACTTTTGAGCTGAAACCTGAACGAGGAGAAGGAATAGCTCCTTGAAGATCTGCACAGAGCCTTGGAATGTTGAAAAAGCAGGAGAAAAGGCCCTGAGGCAGAGCTGAAGAGACCAGAATGAGAAGAACCAAGCCATGGTTTGTTTTTTTTTTTTTTTTCCTTTTTTCCACATGTTCTAACAAGTCACAGTTTTTTTGTTTTTGTTTTTGTTTTGTTTTTTTTTTTGAGGAAGGGTCTCATTCAGTTGCCTAAGCTGGAGTACAGTGGCACGATCTCGGCTCAATGCAACCTCTGCCTTCCGGGCTCAAGCGATTCTCCTGCCTTAGTCTCCTGGGTAGTTGGGATTACAGGCACACGCCACCACACCCAGCTAATTTTTTGTAGTTTTAGTAGAGACGGGGTTTCACTATGTTGGCCAGGCTGGTCTTGAACTCCTGGTCTCAAGTGATCTGCTGGCCTCAGTCTCCCAAAGTGCTGGGATTGCAAGAATGAGCCACCACGCCCGGCCCTAGCCACAGTTTTATATGACTGAAAGTCAACACAGTCTTAAAGGTGACTGAAGTTAATTATTGTGAATTGTCTGTCTCAGTGTTTTGTTCAGAGTTGTGATTTTCAAATATTAAAATGATACATAATTTATAAATAATTGAGTATTCTATTAAATTTATTTTTCTTGCTATCCTGTCAGAAACATTATTATGTTAAGTCAAGTTATTCACCTAATTTGTGTTCTATTGACAGTAATGATTATAAAGTCAAAAATTACTTTTAAATTACATAAAATGTGAATCTATTTTCATTAAGTGTAATTAAAGTAAATGTGAAATATTACAATTTAAAAGTTGTTTATTTGTTTTCCCAAAAGTTATTTCTCTTCTAAAATATGCAAAATTGTCTGGGCTACAAAAATAACTTAAAATATGCAAAATTATTAAAATTAAAAGGCAAGTAGAATTATAATAAATGAACGTTAAATTTCAAAATTAAAGTTTTAAAAAATCTGAATTTATTTTTTGAAAGTTTAGTTAAATATGATTAGTGCTTTTTCTTTTTTCTTTTGAGACAGGGTCTTGCTCTGTCACCCAGGCTGGAGTGCAGTGGTACGAACACAGCTCACTGCAGCCTCAAACTCCTGGGCTCAAGAGATCCTCCTGCCTCAGCCTCCCAAGTAGCTGAGACCACAGGTGCATGCCACCACATTCAGATGATTTTTAAATTTTTTGTAGAGATAGGGTCTCTCTGTGTTGCCCAGGCTGGTCTCAAACTCCTGGTCTCAAGCAATCCTCCTGCCTTGGCCTCTCAAAGAGCTGGGATTACAGGCATGAGTTACTGCACCTAGCTTTCCTTTATCTTTTTTTAGAGAAGGGAATCTCACTATATTGCTCAGGCTGGAGTGCAGTGGCTATTCATAGGCATAATCATAGCACACTGTTGCCTCTAATTCCTGGCTTCAGGGGATCCTCTTGCCTCAGCCTCCTGTGAGTAGCTGGGACTATAGGCACGCACCACTGTACCCAGCTAAATATTTTTAGAAACCTAAAACCATTTGCAGTTCTGCTTGCAATGCCAGTGCCCATCTAGCTGCCAATGTAAATAACTGGTATCACGTTTCACTCACATTATATCTAGACAAACTGGTATGCAAAGTTAAGAGTAGTAACATTCTCAATATTGCAAAATATTCCTCAGTTACCATGTGTAATGCTTGTGAGTATAGAACTAATTTGTGAGTACTTCTAGAACCACAAATTGGAATATAGAGAGTAGTGAGAATTGTACATCTGACACAATGGGGGACAATGCTTCATTGTGCAAGAGTCTACTGGAAGAACAGAAAACCAAATACCACATGTTCTCACTTATAAGTGGGAGCTAACATTGAGCACACATGGTCACAAAGAAGAGAACAATAGGTTGGGCGTGGTAGCTCACACCTGTAATCCCAGCACCCTGGGAGACAGAGGCAGGTGGATCACCTGAGGTCAGGAGTTCAAGACCAGCCTGGCCAACATGGTGAAAACCCTGTCTCTACTAAAAATTCAAAAAAATTAGCCAGATGTGGTGGCCTGCGCCTGTAGTCCCAGCTATTCTCGGGAGGCTGAGGCGGGAGAATTGCTGAAACCCGGGATGTGGAGGTTGCACTCCAGCCTGGGTGACAGAGTGAGACTCTGTCTCAAAAAAAAAAAAAAAAAAAAAAAGAAAAGAAAAAAGAAAAGAAAAAATAAGAGAACAATAGATATTGGGGCCTATTTAAGGGTGGAGGATGGGAGGAGGGTGGGGATTGAAAAATTACCTATAGATATTATCATGCTGATTACCTGGGTGACAAAATTACCTGTGACATGCAGTTTACTTGTGTAACAAATGTGCACCTGTACCCCTTGAATCTAAAAATAAAAGTTGGAAAGAAAAAAATCTATTGCAGGTATTCTTTCTGAAGGGATGGATTTGGTAAATTTTTAATTCATATGTCTTTTCTCTTATCCAAGTGATTCCACCACTCAAATCCTCCCCATACCCTAAAACAGTGTCTGTCTTGAATGTAAGCAGTGGCACAACCAATTGAAAGGCATTTGAATGCAGTCATCTTTTCTTTTTCTTTTTTTCTTTTCTTTTTTTTGTTGTTTTTTAGAGACAGGGTCTCACTCTGTGGCCCAGTCTGGAGTGCAGTGGCACAATCATGGCTTGCTGGAGCATGAACCTCCTGGACTCAAGCAAGCCCCCCATCTCGGCCCCCCTCGTAGCTGGGACTACATGCGTGCACCAGCACACTTGGCTAGTTTTTGTATTTTCATAGAGATGGGGTTTTGCCATGTTGCCCAGGCTGGTCTCAAACTCCTGGGCTCAAGTCATCTGCCTGCCTCGGCCTCCCAAAGTACCGGGATTACAGGTGTGAGCCACCATGCCCAACCTTGTCTTTAGAAATGTAGATAAGCATTTCCCTGGGGCCTGAATGGGATTGGTCCTGAGAGTGGATATTTAGGGTTATAGGTTGAATGGTGCCAGTGCTGAGCACCAGATCACAAATGACAGAAGTGGCTTTACATAAATTTCACATATGCGTTTGTGAGATATGGAGCCCTCTAGAGCAGGAGCCAAGAGCAAGGGTCCCTCTCTCCTTGTTCTAAGGAGATACTGCCATCTAGGAGTACCAGGCAAAGGCTGGAAGGAAGGAAGGCAGCCCAGAGTCTAGTGTAGGGAGCAGTGACTAGTCCACAACCTCAGATCTGGGGTACAGGAAGGCCGTATGTAGCAGAAGTCGCTGCTCCTGGGAAACCCTCAAAGACCAGCAAGCGCCACTGAGACATGTTTTCCTCATGAGTTCTAATCCTACCATTGGGAGATTTCAACACACTAAACACACACATTTCAACATGATTTGGGAGCAACTGAATGCTGGCGTTGTCAATGGTTTGTTAATCAGTCGACTAGTTAAGCAAGCACATATGCAGTGCCACTATGAGCCTGGCATAGTGCTCATAATGCACTATGTGCACTATGCTGGGCCTGGAAGGGAGCATTGCACAAGGTTAGGGAGTTCCTTGTTCACAGTCTTGCAGGCAAGGCAGACAACAAATTCAGTGGGTAGACTTCCCAGGAAGAGCAGTTTGAGTCATATAGGAATGGATGGTTCTTCTGAAATCTCATCTACAGCAAATGTGGAATAGGAGACTGAGTTCCCCAGTGGATATCTCTCTCAGGACAGCTTCCTGAATCAGGGAGGGAATTAGCTCTCCAGCCAGACTGATTTATGTTCTCAAGTTAATATTGCTAAATGGCATCCCCAGAGACAGTCTGCCGGAATTTCATTTGTATTGCTAATCAAGGGACTGTCTGGTGTACTACTTAATAACAAGCTCCACTCTGATAATTTCTGATCTCAAGATGGATGTTTTAGGCCCAGTTGATGCCCAGAAAATTACTTTCCTGATCCTCAAGTCTGATCCTTACAAATAACTGGGATGAGGAGAATGGAGGCAGAATGGCTCAAAGAAAAGAGCAGGGACTTTAGAGTCAGGCAGACCTGGAAGTGCTGGGCTTCTAGGCTGTGTGACCTTGAGCAAGCCATTTCTATTCTCTGAGCTTCAGTTTCCTCATCTGTAAAATGGGGACATTGGTATCTGTATCAGGCCATTCTTGCATTGCTATAAATACCTGAGACTGGGTAATCTATAAAGAAAAGAGGTTTACTTGGCTCACAGTTCTGCAGGCTTTATAGGAAGCAAGGTGCTGGTACCTGCTTAGCTTTTAGGGAAGCCTTAGGAAGTTTACAGTCATGGAGAAGGCAAAGGGGGAGCAGGCATGTCACATAGTAAAAGCAGGAGAGAGAGAGTGAGTGAGTGTTGGTGGGTGGGGGGTGGCGGTGGGTGCCACACATTTTTAAATGACCAGATCTTTATCTGGTCACTATCATGAAGATAGCATCAACCCATGACACATGTGCCTCCATGATCCAAACACCTCCCACCAGGCCCCCACCTCCAGGATTGAGGATTACAATTCAACATGAGATTTGGGTAGGGACAAATATCCAAACTAAATCAGCATCTATTTCACTGGGTCAGTGAAAGGACTAAAGGCAACAATGCATTGTAAAGACCCAACATGAGGCAGGCAAAAACAAATGTTTCGGCCCAGTGCAGTGGCTCATGCTTGTAATCCCAGCACTTTGAGAGGCCGAGGCAGGCAGATCATCTGAGGTTAGGAGTTTGAGACCAGCCTGGCCATTATGGTGAAACCCTATTTCTACTAAAAACACAAAAATTAGCCGGGCGTAGTGGCAGGTGCCTGTAATTCCAGCTAGTCAGGAGGCTGAGGCAGGAGAATCGCTTGAACCCAGGAGGCGGAGGTTGCAGTGAGCTGAGATCACGCCACTGCACTCCAGCCTGGCGACAGAGCTAGACTCTGTCTAAAAAAAAAAACAAAAAAGAAAAGAAAGTCTAACATCATTCATGATAAAAACCTGTCAGTAGATTAGGAACAGAAGGGAATATCCTCAACCTGATAATTGACATCAACAAAATACCTACATCTAACATCATATTTAATGGTAAGAGACAGTGCTTTTCCACTGAGAAAGAGAACAAGGTAAGGATATCTGTTCTTGTCACTCCTATTCAACATTGTAATGGAACATTACAATAAGATTATAAAAAAGCATACAGATTGAAAAGGAAGAAATAAAACTGTACTCACAGACTACATAATCGTCTATACAGAAAATCTCAAAGAATCTGCAAAAATGTCCTGCTATAAGTAATAAGCAACTTAGCAAGATCACAAGATATGTGGTCAATATAAACATCAATATTAGTTCTGTACACTAACAATGAAAATTGGGGCAGGGAGTGATGGCTCACGCCTGTAATCCCAGCACTTTGGGAGGCCAAGACTTTGGGATCACGAGGTCAGGAGATGGAGACCATCCTGGCTAACACGGTGAAACCCCGTCTCTACTAAAAATTAAATTAGCCAGGCGTGGTGGTGGGCGCCTGTAATCCCAGCTACTAGGGAGGCAGAGGCAGGAGAATGGTGTGAACCCAGGAGGCAGAGCTTGCAGTGAGCCGAGATGGTGCCACTGCACTCCAGCCTGGACGACAGAGCGAGACTCTGTCTCAAAAAAAAAAAAGGAAAATTGGAACTTGAAATGTTAAAAGCCGGCTGGGTGTGGTGGCTCATGCCTGTAGTCCTAGCACTTTGGGAGGCTGAGGCGGGTGGATCACAATGTTGGGAGTTCAAGACCAGCCTGGCCAACATGGTGAAACCTCATCTCTACTAAACATACAAAAAAATTAGCTGGATATGGTGGCATGAGCCTATAGTCCCAGCTACTCGGGAGGCTGAGGCAGGAGAATCACTTGAACCTGGGAGGTGGAGGTCACAGTGAGCGGAGGTCTCAGTGAGCCGAGATCACACCACTGCACTCCAGCCTGGGCAACAGAGCAATACTCTGTCTCAAAAAAAAAAAAAAAA
>NW_012106208.1:627792-629155 GCF_000951045.1 Mandrillus leucophaeus
AAAAAAAAAAGGAGAAGAAGAAATGTAAAAACCATTGTGGCCAGGCACAGTGGCTCACACCTGTAATTCCAGCACTTTGGGAGGCTGAGACAGGTGGATCATGAGGTCAGGAGTTTGAGACCATCCTGGCTAACATGGTGAAACCCCATCTCTACTAAAAATACAAAAAATTAGCCAGGCAGGGTGGCAGGTGCTGGTAGTCCCAGCTATTCAGGAGGCTGAGGCAGGAGAATGGCATGAACCCGGGAGGTGGAGCTTGCAGTGAGCCAAGATGGTGCCACTGCACTGTAATCTGGGCAACAGAGTGAGACTGTCTCAAAAAAAAAACAAAAAACAAAAACATTGTAATGTGAAGTACCATTGAAATGTAAAGTACCATTGCCAGTTGCAGTGGCTTATGCCTGTAATCCTGGCACTTTGGGAGGCTGAGGTGGGTGGACTGCTTGACCTAGGAGTTCAAGACCAGCCTGGGCAACATGGGAAAACTCAGTCTCTACAGAAAAAAATACAAACAATATCTGGGTATGATGGTGCATGCCTGTAGTCCTAGCTACTTGGAGGCTTAGCTGAGAGGACCACTTGAGCCCCGGGAGGTTGAGACTGCAGTGAGCTGTGGTGGTGCTGTTGCTGGGGTTTTCCTTAGTTCAGCTAAAGATGGGGTCCTTGTCACATGGCCATGAAAATCTAGACTTGCAGACAACTTGAAGAATGAGAAAAATGGGATTTATTGGGCCAAATGGGAAACAGGGACTCTCAGCAGAGTAAAAGTACTGTTAGTACATGCTTCCTGCCTCACAGATTGAATTGCAGGTTCCACCCAGGAAGAGGAGGGGCCAGGCTCCTCCCCACTGCAGACAGCGGGAACTTCTGTGGCTCCATCCCAATGTGCACTCCTCCCCGTGCGCAGGCTGGTTGAAGTTTCTCTGGGGACCCTTTCCCATCTGGCTGTCTCAGTGCCATTGCACTCCAGCCTGGGTGACAGAATGAAACTTTGTTTAAAAAAAAAAAAAAGTATCCTTTATGATAACACCAAAAGACATGAAATAGGTATAAATCTAACAAAATGTGTGCAACATATTTACACAGAAAACTACAAAACCCTGATGAAAGAAATCAAAGGAGACTAAAACAAATGACAAGATATATCATGTTCATGGATAAGAAGACTCAATATTATTAAGGTGTCAGTTTTCCTTAAATTGATCTGTACATTCAGTGCAATCCATTTTAAAGTTCTAGCAATATCTCGGTAGAAATCCACAAGCTGTTTGGGAGGCCGAGACGGGCGGATCACGAGGTCAGGAGATCGAGACCATCCTGGCTAATATGGTGAAACCCCGTCTCTACTAAAAAATACAAAAAA
>NW_012106208.1:629303-631855 GCF_000951045.1 Mandrillus leucophaeus
AAATCCACAAGCTGATTCTAAGAATTATGTGGAAAAGAAAAGGAACTAGAATGGTCAAAACAATTTTGAAAAAGAAGAACAAGTCTACGTGCTGTGGCTCATGCCTGTAATCTGAGCACTTTGGGAGCCGAGATGCATCACTTGTGGCCAGGAGTTCAAGATCAGCCTGGGTAACATAGAGACACCCTATCTTCACAAAAATATTTTTCAAATTAGCTGGGGGCTGGGTGTGGTGGCTCATGCCTATAATCCCAGCACTTTGGGAGGCCAAGGCAGGCGGATCACAAGGTCAGGAGATCAAGACCATCCTGGTCAACACAGAGAAACTCTATCTGTACTAAAAATACAAAAAATTACATGGACGTGGTGGTATGCACCTGTAGTCCCAGCTACTCAGCAGGCTGAGGCAGGAGAATCGCTTGAACCTGGGAGGTGGGGGTTGCAGTGAGCAAGAAAAAAAAAATTAACTGGGTGTGGTAGTGCACACCTGTGGCCCTAGCTACTAGAGAGGCTGAGGTGAGAGAATTGCTTGAGCCCAAGAGTTAGTGAGCTAAAAACAAACAAACAACAACAAAAACAAACAAACAAAAAAAGTTGGAGGACTCATAGTACCTGATTTCAAGTCTTACTACAAAGATAGATAATCAGAGTAAAGTAATATTAGCAAAAGGATGGACACATACATCAATGGAACAAAACAGAGTCCAGAGAATGATCCACACATAAATACCAATTAATTTTTTTTTTCTTTTGAGACAGAGTCTTGCTCTGTTGCCCAGGCTGGAGTGCAGTGGTGCGATCTCAGCTCACTGCAACCTCTGCCTCCTGGGTTCAAGTGATTCTCCTGCCTCAGCCTCCCGAGTAGCTGGGATTACAGGTGTGCACCATCACACCTGGCTCATTTTTTGTATTTTTAATAGAGACGGGGTTTCACCATGTTGGTCAGGCTGGTCTGGAACTCCTGACCTCAGTTGATCCACCTGCCTCGACCTCCCAAAGCACTGGGATTACAGGCATGAGCCACCATGCCTGCCCACCAATTTATTTTTGAAAACATTTTTATTGAGATATAATTCACATATTATAAAAATTCATCCATTTAAAGTGTACTTTAATAATAAATGCTTTTATTATGTTCACAGAGTTGTACAACCATTATCAAAATGTAAGTTTAGAACATTTCAATTTCTCAAAAAGAAACCTCATATTCATTAGCAGTCTACTCCTCCTTCTCCTATTCCTTCAACCCTAGGAAATCACTAATCTACTTTCTGTATATATTTGCCTAATCTTGACATTTCATATGAATGGAAATATGCAATATGTGGTCTTTTGTGCCTGGCTTCTTCTGCTTAGCATAATGTTTTCAAGGTTTATCCACTCTGTAGCATGTATCAATATGTAATTCCTTTTTATTATGAAATAATATTTCATTGTATGGCTATACTACATTTTAGGTATCTAGTCAGCAGTTGAGGTGTTAGGGCTCAGGATACCCCACCTCAAAATATGACTGTAGGAGACCAGAATATGCTGCCCCAAAATATACTTCCTTGGCGTATTTCAAGCTGGTTATTCTGAGAAGCTGCAGACAGGAGCAGCTCTAAAAAACTGTCCTTTTGTACAAGAAATTTGCATCTATAAAGGAAACCTATACTAGTAAAAGTATCTGTATCAGGAAGAGGGCTGCTCAGAGACAATTTTTATTACCTGAGAGCAGGAAATGCTATCACGAAACATGATGTTTTGGGATGCTGATTACTTTGAACCGAGGGTACTTGTGGAACAGCAGATTCAGGCAGAGCCTTTCTCTGAATTCCCCCTTATTTGCCTAAAGACAGATCCTCCAAAAGGAACTCAAAAGTCAGGAAGATTAACTCCCTAACAGGAGGAGAGACTAGAGCTCTGTCTTCTCTCTGTCCCACCCAGATTATCACCTGTTCTTCTGAGGGCCCATTCATTTTCCCAAAATTCATTTACTACTCCCTAAATTGCCTACATTCTCTTTCACCTCTCCTCTAGGAAGAGGGTATATTAGCTTCTAGATCACCCTGGGTTATCGAGTATTCACTTTTCTTTCATGGAATGCCCTTTTGCATGTAATACATTTGTATACCTTTTCTTTTATTAACCTGTTGTATGTCAACTTAATTTGTAGCCCAGCTAAAGAACAGAGCAGGGTAAAGGGAAGCCATTTTCCCGTCTTGTAACCACCCAATGGGTTCACCTTGCCTGCTGCTTAGACAGAGCTGATTTATCAAGACAAGGCAATTGCAATAGAGGAAGAGTAATTCACATAGGGCTGGCTGTACGGGAGACTGGAGTTTTATATTACTCAAATCAGTCTCCCTGAAAATTTGGAGATCAGAGTTTTAACATCTTTTTAAATTTTTTAATTGTTTTTTTTTTCCTTTTTTTTTTTTTTTTTTTGAGACAAGGTCTTGTTTTATCGTCCATGCTGGAGTACAGTGGCGCAGTTTGGCTCACTGTAACCTCTGCCTTCTGGGCTTAAACCATCCTCCCACCCTATCACCCTGAGTAGCTGGAACTAT
>NW_012106208.1:631905-634449 GCF_000951045.1 Mandrillus leucophaeus
TTTTTTTTTTTTTTTTGAGACAAGGTCTTGTTTTATCGTCCATGCTGGAGTACAGTGGCGCAGTTTGGCTCACTGTAACCTCTGCCTTCTGGGCTTAAACCATCCTCCCACCCTATCACCCTGAGTAGCTGGAACTATGGGCATGCACCACCAGCTAATTTTTGTATTTTTGGTAGAGACAGGGTTTCTCCTTGTTGCCCAGGCTGGTTTCAAACTTGTGAGCTCAAGCGATCTACCCCCCTCGGCCTCCCGAAGTGCTAGGATTACACGCGTGAGCCACTGCACCCAGCCAGGATCAGAGTTTTTAAGAATAATTTTGTGAATTGGGGGGCAGTAAGCTGGGAGTTCTGATTGGCCAGGTCAGAGATGAAATCATAGAGAGTCAAAACTGTTCTCTTGTGCAGAGTCTGTTCCTGGGTAGGGGCCACAAGACCAGATGAGCCAGTTTATCAATCTGGGTGGTGCCAGCTGATCCATCCAGTGCAGGGTCTGCACAATCTCTCAAACACTGATCTTAGGTTTTACAATAGTGATGTCATCCCCAGGAGCCATTTGGGGAGGGTCAGAATCTTGCAGCCTCCAGCCGCGTGACTCCTAAACCATAATTTCTAATCTTATGGCTAATTTGTTAATCAGCTGGAAGCATCGGCAAACTAACATCTTAAAATCTGAATTTGTCAGGTGCCCAACTTCTGTCCCTTTTAAGGGCTCACAACTCTAAGGGGGTCCGCGTGAGAGGGTCGTGATCAATTGAGCAAGCCGGGGGTATGTGAGAGGGGCTGCAAGCACCTGTGGTCAGAGTGAAACAGAACAGAAAAGGAGGTTTCACAATGTCCTTCCATACAATGTCTGGAATCTATAGATAACATCAGTTGCTAGGTCGGGGTGGAATTTTAACTACCAGGCTTAGGTCAGGCAGGCCCAGGCCTGGTGTCGGGTCTGGTTCCTTCGTTTTGGGCCTGGTTCCCAGGCACTGGGCTACCTGCCTTTAGTTTCGCTTTTCTTTCCTTTTCTGAGTATAAAACAATAAAAAACAATATGAGAGGGTCTGTCTCTCTTCTGTCAATGTGGTAACGTTATGTTTAACATTTTTAGAAACTTCCAAACTTCCAAATTTTCCAAATTGTTTCTCTTTCTTTTTCTTTTTCTTTTCTTTTCTTTCTTTTTTTTGACACAGCATCACATTCTGTCACTCAGGCTAGAGCACAGTGGTGTGATCTTGACTCACTGCAACCTCCACTCCCCCAAACTCAAGCAATCCTTCTACCTCAACCTCTCAAGTAGTTGGGACTACAGGCATGTGCCACCATGGATGGATAATTTTTTGTATTTTTTGTAGAGAAGGAGTTTTACCATGTTGCCCAGGTTGTATTTTTTGGAGAAGGAGTTTTGCCATGTTGTCCAGGCTGGTCTCGAACTCCTGGACTCAAGGAATCTGCCTGCCTCAGCCTTCCAAAGTGCTGGGATTACAGGTGTAAGCCACCATGCCTAGCCCAAATTGTTTTTCAGGGCAGCATCTTCATTTCACATTCTCACCAGCAATACACGAAGGTTCTTATTTCTCCACATCCTTACTAAGTGTTGGTATTTTCTGTCTTTTTAATGTTATCCACTAGTAATTGTGAAGAGGTATTTCAATGTGATTTTTAACAAAGATGCAAAGACTATTCCATGGAAAATGGATCATTTTTCAACAAACAGTGCCAGAATAATCAGATAACTATACACATTAGTTGACCCTTGATCTTAACCTTTCATCACAAACAAAAGTTAACTCAAAATAGATAATAGATTTACATGTAAAGGATAAACCTATAAAACTTCGGGAATAAAACATAAAGAAAAAGCTTTGTCATCCAGGTCAAGCAAAAAATTATTGGCTATTATATAAAAAATATAACAAAAGAAAAAATGGACTAGGTGCAGTGGCTCACAACTGTAATCCCAACACTTTGGGTGACTGAGGCAGGCAGATTGCTTGAGCTGAGGAGTTTGACACCAGCCTGGCAAAACCTTGTCTCTAAAAAAAATACAAAAAATACAAAAAATTAACTGGGCATGGTGGCACACACCAGTCCCAGCTACTTGAGAAGCTGAAGTGGGAGAATCACCTGAGCCCAGGAAGTCAAAGCTGCAGGGAGCTATGATTGAGCCACTGCACTCTAGCCTGGGTGACAGAGTGAGATCCTATCTCAAAAAAAAAAAAAAAAAAAAAAGAGAGAGAGAGAAAGAAAGAAAAAATGATAAATTGGACTTTATCAAAATTAAGAACTCTTCAAAAGACACTGTTAATAGAGTGAAAAGGGCTGGATGCAGTGACTCATACCTGTAATCCCAGCACTTTGGGAGGCTGAGGTGGGCAGATCATGAGGTCAGGAGTTTGAGACCATCCTGGCTAACACAGTGAAACTCCGTCTCTACTAAAGATACAAAACACTCGCCCGGCGTGGTGCAGGCACCTGTAGTCCCAGCTACTCAGGAGGCTGAGGCAGGAGAATGGCGTGAACTTGGGAGGCGGAGCTTGCAGTGAGCCGAGATTGCGCC
>NW_012106208.1:634499-635565 GCF_000951045.1 Mandrillus leucophaeus
AAGATTCTGTCTCAAAAAAAAAAAAAAAAAAAAAAAAAAAATTAGAGTGAAAAGATGAGCCACAAATTTGGACAAAATATTTTCAAAACAGGGGAAAACTTCCCCTTTGCTTTCTGAATGTTCACTGAAATCAGCTGACAAAAGACAGATTAATAGGAGAAAAGGTATACAACTTTATTAACGTGCATGGGGTGTTAGCAGTGGCAAATCCATATGACTCAACAGCAACTTGATTCTTGCCTCCCAGAAGGAAAAAATTCATCTGAGGGACATAGGCAGAGTAAGGGATCAAGGCAAGTTTTAGTATAGGAGTAAAAGTTTATTAAAAAGTTTTAGAGCAGTAACGAAAGGAAGTAAAGTACAAGAGGGCCAAGCAGGCAACAATCTAAGTGCCCTGTTAACCTTTGACTGAGGGTTTTTTTTTAGATGGAGTGTTGCTCTGTCACCCAGGCTGGAGTGCAGTGGCGCCATCTTGGTTCACTGCAACCTCCACCTCCCAGGTTCAAGCAGTTCTCCTGTCTCAGCCTCCCTAGTAGCTGGGATTACAGGCACCCACCATACCTGGTTAATTTTTGTATTTTTAGTCGACATGGGATTTCGCCATGTTGGCCAGGCTGGTCTCGAACTCCTGAGCTCAGGTAATCTGCCTGCCTTGGCTGACTTAGGGTTTTAAACGTTGGTGCTTCCAGGGTTTTGCATCTCTCCTCGCTTGATTTTTCAAGTGAGGAGAGGTGGGCTGTCTATTTGCACAGTGAGCACAGAGGGGTGGGCTTTCTGCTTGCACAGTGGCCTGCTAGCACTTGGGAGGGGCCACATGTGCAGTGTGTTTACTGAAGTTGTGCACATGCTCATTTGAGGCATTTCTCCCTTACCAGCTGAGTGTTCCTAGAGGAAGATCATATGCCAGTTAAACTTCGCCATTTTTCCTCTTAGTGCATATGCTTGAGCCCACTCTCTCAACTCCTGGAATCTTAATGGGAAACTGCTGATTACCAGCTTCAGGTGTTTTCCTTCTTTCTTTTTTTCTTCTTTCCTTCCTTCCTTCCTTCCTTCCTTCCTTCCTTCC
>NW_012106208.1:636026-637854 GCF_000951045.1 Mandrillus leucophaeus
TCCTTCCTTCCTTCCTTCCTTCCTTCCTTCCTTCCTTTCTTCCTTCCTCTCTTTCACAGAGTTGCGCTCTTGATGCCCAGGCTGGAGTGCAATGGTGCAGTCTTGGCTCACTGCAACCTCTGCCTCCTGGGTTCAAGCGATTCTCCTGCCTCAGCCTTCCAAGTAGCCGGGATTACAGGTATGCACACAGTGCCCAGCTAATTTTGTATTTTTGTAGAGATGGGGTTTCACCATGTTGGTCAGGCTGGTCTCAAACTCCTGACCTCAGGTGATCTGCCTGCCTCAGCCTCTCAAAGTGCTGGGATTACAGGCATGAGCCACTGTGCCTGGCCCCAGGTGTTTTTTATCTATTGGGAGACTGCCTTTCCTTGGCACTGGTTGCAACCAATTATTATTTTAGAGAGAGAGTTTAACAATCACCTGACCATCACCTGATGGTCACTTGACATGCCTGTAATCCCTGCACTTCAGGAGTCCGTGATGGGAGGATTGCTTAAGGACAGGAGTTTGAGACCATCCTGGTCAACATAGCAAGACCCCATCTTTAAAAAAAAGGATTGGAAAATAAAATAAAATAAAATAAAATAAAAAGAAATACATCTCATGCTCATGGATTGGGAGAATCAGTTTCATGAAAATGATCATATGGCCCAAAGCAACCTATATGTTCAATGCAATTCCTGTCAAAATACCAACATCACTTTTCACAAAATTGGAAAAAAAAAATCCTAAATTTTATATGGAACTGAAAAAGAGCCCAAATAACCAAAGCAATCCTAAGGAAAAAAAAAAAATAAAAGATCTGGATGCATCACATTACCTGACTTCAACTTATACTACAAGGCTATAGCAACCAAAACAGCATGATATTGATATAAAAGTAGATACACAGAACAACAGAACAGAACAGGATCCCAGAAATAAAGCCAAATACTCATAACCAACTGATCTTTGACAAAGCATACAAAAACATAAATTGGGGAAAGGATACATTGCTTAATAAATGGTGCTGAAAAATCTGGATAGATACCTGTAGAAGAATGAAACTAGATCCCTATCTCTCATTATGGACAAAAATCAAGTCGAGATGGATTAAAGACTTAAATCTAAAATGTGAAACCAGAAAAGTTCTAAAAGAAAATGTAGGAAAAATTCTTCTGGACTTCGGCCTAGGCAAAGAACTTATAAATAAGACCCTGAAAGCAAATGCAACAAAAACAAATGTACATAAATGGGGGCCGGGCACAGTGGCTCATGCCTGTAATCCCAGCACTTTGGGAGGCCAAGGCAGACTGATCAGTTGAGGACAGGAGTTCAAGACCAACCTGGCAAACATGGTGAAACCCTGTCTTTACTAAAAATACAAAAATTAGCTGGGCATGGTGGCACGTACCTGTAGTCCCAGCTACTTGGGAGACTGAGCCAGTATAATCGCTTGAACCCAGGAGGTGGAGGTTACAGTGAGCTGAGATTGCACCATTGCACTCAAACCTGGGCAATAGAGTGAGTGAGACTCCATCTCAAATAAATCAATAAATATATAAATAAATGGGACCTAATTAAACCAGAAACTTCTGCACAGCAAAAGAAATAATCATTAGAGTAAACAGACAACCCATAGAATGGGAGGAAATATTTTCAAACTATACATCCAGCAAAAGACTAATATCCAGAATCTATAAGGAACTCAAGCAAATCAGCAAGAAAAGGACAAATAATCCCATCAAATGTGGTAAATGACTTGAATAAACATTTCTCTAAAGAAAATATACAAATGGGGCCGGGCGCGGTGGCTCAAGCCTGTAATCCCAGCACTTTGGGAGGCCGA
>NW_012106208.1:640581-643207 GCF_000951045.1 Mandrillus leucophaeus
CAAATAGATGAGAGTGAAACTATCCCTATAAACCTTATAAAATTAACCAGGGAAGAAAGGAGAGGGAGAAAGGAAAATAAGCCAAGCTTGTAGCACACTCAGCATTAATCATTAGGTCACTTTGCTCTCTGACCTGCTTCCTGATAGTTGTGTAGTTGAGCTAGAATCATGCCAACCCTAATAGTTCCTCTCAAGTGTTCTACAGATAACAACTTGAACATTATGAAACATTAAGTTTTACCTTTGAGACATTCCTTAAGATTATGCTTATTGATGAAACTACTGACTCAGCTGGTCTGAAAGACCCTACCAACTCAAGCTGATCTGAAGGACCCCATGGATGCCAGCTGGTCTAAAAGACCCCACAAGGACCTCACTTATGAAAGAATGCAGTTTCCACATCCTGGTGATTTCCTCTCCCTTGCCCCGATCAACCAACAACCCCAGTTTTCCAACCCTTCACCTTCCATGATCCCCTTAGAGGCCCCAGCCCAGAACTCCTTGGGGAAATGGATTTGAGGTCTCCTCTTACATCCTCACTTGGTGTGCTGTGATTATGAAACTTTCTCTGCTGCAAATCATGCTGTCTCACAGTAATTGGTATGTTATTGCACAGTGGGGATACAAACATGTTGGTCCTATAACAAATTTTGGCAATCCAGCGAGGAGCCCCTTGTGGGCCTGCACCTTGGTGACCCCTCATTATTGGCGTGGAACCAGAGACAAGCCCAAGTGGCTGTTCAGTTTCACTGAACTAAGGGCTGTCTCCGGTGCCTTGCAAGTTGAAAGGGCAGTGTCAACCTGTGGTGCACAAATTTCTTGCAGCAAATAAACGGTTTTTGGTTTTGAAAGATGTCTTTGGTAACTTTTCTCTGTGCAGCTGGCACACTTCTCCCGTCTCCTGATTTGCTGTCCTCCTTGGAGGTCTTGTGACCGCTTAGGAAGTCATGTTGAACCTCCCTAGTAATAGGAAAGGCCTTGTTTGAGGGGATTTCTCCTAAATTGGAAATTGAATAAAAGGCATGGCCAGGGAAAAATACTCTTGATTTCTAAAATTTGAACTTTTATTTTGGAAGGCCTCCTTGTTTGTCTTCGTCCTGTTATATATGTTTATGTTTGTGGAAGGGATCCCCTGAAGGAATTACTAGTGGAAGCTCAGCAGCCCTAACTCAGGAAACTCTCTTTGTTTGTCTGGCTAGTCACAATCAGTGAACCCTAAAGGAACTGCTAATGAAATCTCAGCAGGCCTAACTCAGTGTGACTGGCCACTTCTCCACCTTTCCCAGAGATCGTCTGCTGCACTCCTGGTTGAAAATTATTCCTCTCCACCTTGAGTAAATCAAAGGCACCAAGGGCCAACAGGGGCAAGTTTGAGCTTTTCCAGGTCAAACTTGGGCATGGAGCAGAGCGATTAGTGTCTGTATTTTGGTGTATGTGCATCATCTCAGCTGGAGTTGGAAATGCTAATTTGGTTTCCTCAAGCACCCCGGTGGGCTGTATCCTGTAAAATTAAGATGCTTTGTCTATGATTCCGTGAGACAAAAAAGAATAATTTTCGTTTATACTTCTGCCTGGCCCCAACACTTGCTGGATTCAGGAAAATAGTGACCACCAAATGACTCCCTTAATTATAATACTCTCCTACAGCTAGAGTTGTTCTGAAACAGGAAGTGAAATGAGATGAGATCCCTTATGTGTAATGTTGTATGCAGCTTTGGCAAAACACACCAATGCAAAAGAAATGCAAAAATCACGGTTCGACAAGGGAAAAGACCCGTTTTGACTGACCCCCAACAAAAAGATGTTGATGTTTTGGTGGTTCCACTAAGTGAGCCTATGGCTCCCCTACTGGAGTTCTCACCCTGAGAAGTAAGGAGTCAGGGGCAACAGGAATGGTCTCTCCTTCTCATACCTGACAGGGAACTCAATTCGTTATGGTGCCATTTGGCTCTGGGAGGGCAATTGCTCTTATGCCAACTACCCAGAGGAAGTGTTAATGCTGCCACAGGCCAACCTATGGGATTTGCTGGGCCCCCTCCCCATTTTCCATCTCTGACTTGTTTTACTGGAAGAATAAGCCCACCTATTAGGAAGATCCAAAGTGGATGGAAAATCTGTTCTCCTCTATGTTAGCCACCTACAACCCCATCTGGGCAGATGTTCAAAATTTGCTCAGTACTGTATTAATTTCAGAGAAGTGGAGAATGATTTTAAATAAAGGCAAGGAGAAAGCTGATCAAATGCATGCAGACTCTTCTGGCAACCCATAAGAGCAGTGCCCCAAGTTGCAGTGCCCACCATTGACCCAGGATGAAATGTAAACACTAGAGATAGACATAAGCTTGAACACTACCAGGACTGCACTTTGACTGGTCTCTGCAGGGGAGTGTCCAAGCAAAGAAGCCTCAATAAGGTCTAGGAAGTTAGACAGAAACCTAATGAGATCCCCTCAGAGTTCTTAGAATGGATTTTCTAGGCCTTCAGACAGTACATGAACATGATGAATTCAGAAGCCACACAATTTAATGCCTTTGTCTCAATTTGTAGAGACTTTCTTTCTTTCTTTCTTTCTTTCTTTCTTTCTTTCTTTCTTTCTTTCTTTCTTTCTTTCTTTCTTTCTTTCTTT
>NW_012106208.1:644427-645705 GCF_000951045.1 Mandrillus leucophaeus
GAGTTCAAGACCAGCCTGGCCAACATGGTGAAACCCTGTCTCTACTAAAAATGCAAAAATTAGCCAGGTGTGGTGACACATGCCTGTAATCCCAGCTACTACAGAGGCTGAGGCAGGAGAATTACTTGAACCTCGAGAGACGGAGGTTGCAATGAGCCAAGATCACACCACAGCCTGGGTGACACAGTGAGACTCTGTCTCAAAAAAATAATAAAAATAAAAAGGAAATAATTTATTTTGCAGAAACCTGGATGGAGCTGGAGCCTATTATTCTAAGTGAATTAACTGAAGAATGGAAAACCAAATACCATATGTTCTCACTTATAAGTGAGAGCTAAACTATGGGTACACAAAAGCATCCAGAGTGGTATAATGGACACTGCATACTCAAAAGGGGGAGGCTGAGAGGGGGATGTGTGATTAAAAATTTGGGTACAATGTACATTACTTAGGTGGCAGGTGTGCTAAAATCTCAGACTTCATCACTATATAATTCATTGATGTAACCAAAAACCACTTGTACTCCTAAAGCTATTGAAATTTTTAAAAAGTCATGTTCTGTCACAGTACAAAGTAATCCCTGGTACCCCCTGAGAAAAGAAAAATAGCTCAGAGTACTTTGAGCTATGTGAGATATGCAAAATTTATTAGTCCCAGAGAGACATGAGTATGGGACTTCAGCCATGCCCTCTGCACCCATGTAATTATTTACAGTCATTTTGTTCCTGACTAGATGTCTTACCTATTATCATGTTCCTGGAATTTTTAGTACAATGAACAATGTATAGCAAATCAATAGCTTCAGTTATTTTTATGTAAATTCTTTTTTTTTTTTTTTGGAGACAGAGTCTTGCTCTGTCTCCCAGACTGGAGTGCAGTGGTAGGATCTCAGCTCACTGCAACCTCCGCCTCCCGGGTGCCAGCAATTCTGCCTCAGCCTCCCAAGTAGCTAGGATTACAGGCACATGCCACCATACCCAGCTAATTTTTTGTATTTTTAGTAGAGATGGGTTTCACCATGTTGGCCAGGCTGATCTTGAACTCCTGACCTCAAGTGATCCACCCGCATTGGCCTCCCAAAGTGCTGGGATTACAGGTGTGAGCCACCTGTCCTGGCCTTCATGTAAATTCCTGATAAATGACTTAGGAAATGCCTCTCCTTTTTCCCTTTAACATCCACTTGTAGGCTGGGCGCGGTGGCTCAAGCCTGTAATCCCAGCACTTTGGGAGGCTGAGACGGGCGGATCATGAGGTCAGGAGATCGAGACCATCCTGGCT
>NW_012106208.1:648845-657149 GCF_000951045.1 Mandrillus leucophaeus
TTCTCTCTTTCTTTTTTTTTTAGACAGAGTCTCGCTCTGTCACCCAGGCTGAAGACATTCCTAAAGGCCCATCTACCTTTTGCAGCTTTTTCCAAATATCTGGAGCACTTTTACTAATAAACATCATGTTTACTATTTTGAATGGGAAGACCTGGATACTAAAGTCCAACTACAGTACTGTTGGATAGTGCTCCCTCAAGGTTTCAAATACTCTCCAGCTATCTTTAGGGAAATACTTGCCAAAGACCACCAGGACCTCCAACTAAAAGGCAAGACTTTGTTATAATATATCAGTGGCATATTAGTAACCAGTACCACTATGACAGACTCTGACTGGAACACTATACTGACTTCAAATTTCCTGGCAGAATAGGGATGCAGTGTATCCAGGAAAGAGGCATAGATCTCACAGCCCTCAGTCAAATAAATATGCTCCTGAACCAGAGGGAAGCTCTTGCCAGGGTGTCCAGACCCACCACACAGCAGAAGCTGCAAGGGTTTTTGGGTTTGGCTGGGTTTTGCTGCATTTAGATTCCTAATTTTGGACTTACAGCCAAACTTCTATATAAAGCTTTAAAATGAATAGACATCAAGCCCCTAAAATGGACAGGGGATTGTCAAAAAGCCTTTCTGACCATTAAAGAAAGATTATTAACAGCTCCAGCCTTGGGACTCCCAGATATAAGAAAGCTATTCAGTTTGTTCCTGCATGGGAGACAAGGGATGGCTCAAGAAGTGCTAACCCAGCACCTGGCAAACATGAGACCTGCAGCCTACTTTGTAAAACAGCTAGACATTGTCACAAGGGGTTGACCCTTTTGCCTCCAAGCAGTTGCTGCCACCTGCAGCCTTCTCCAGGAGGCAGAAAAGTTCACTTGGGGACAACCTACCACAGTGCACACCCCTCACTGTGTGCTCTCTCTATTAGAACAGAAAAGGGGGTACTGATTGACCTCTGAAAGGTTGGGTAGACATCAGGACATCCTCCCAGATTACGCAAATGTAGCTTTGAGAGCAGTCTCCACTCTAAAACCTGCCACCTTGCTTCCTCAAAGCACAGCTGACCCTGTACACGAATGCTTACAAGTTATTGAACAAGTTCACTCTAGCTGACCAGGCTTGGCTAATACCCCCATGGCAGATCCAGACTTAAAAGTGTTCACTGAGGGGAGCAGCTTTATAGATCAAGGACAATGGAAGGCTGGGCCTGCTGTGGTAACACTCCGACAGATTCTGGAAGCAGAGGCACTCCCTTCTGGTACATTGGCACAAAAGGCAGAACTCATAGCCCTATCTGGGACATTCCAACTAGGTAAAGACTCCTGGATGACCATTTATACAGATTCCAGATTTTCCTTTTCTTTTGTTCACACCTACAGGACCATCTGGAGAGAAAGGGGGGCTCTTAACCTCTGGTAATGAACAAATTAAATATTCTAGAGAAATCCTAGCCTTACTATTAATAACATTGGTCTTAGAGTCCAAAGAAATAGTTATAATACATTGCCCTGGACACCAGTGGACAGATAACTTGGAGGCAAAAGGTAATTTTTTTTTTTTTTCTGAGACAGAATCTCACTCTCTTGTCCAGGCTGGAGTGCAGTGGTGCAGTCATAGCTTACTGCATCCTCAACTTCCTGGCCCCAAGTGATCCTCCTCTCTCAGCCTCCTGAGTAGCTGGGACCACAGGCATGTGCCACCATGCCCAACTAATTAAAATTTTTTTTGTAGAGATAAGGTCTTGTTATGTTGCCCAGGCTGGTCTCAAACTCCTGAGCTCAAGCGTTCCTCCCATCTTGGCCTCCCACAGTGCTGCGATTATAGGCATGAGCCACCACACTTGGTAAAAGGTAATATTTGAGCAGACCAGGCTGCTAGGGAAAAGGCATTAAAAAAAGACCCCAAAAGTTCGGCTAACGCCATTAGTATCTGAAACAGACCTCATCATAGAACCCTTAAAATAGTCAGAAGATTTAAAAATAACACTTAATTGGGGTTTTGACCTCAATCAAAAAACCCAGGACAGATGAATCTGTAATAAATAAGAAAAAAAGTCCTGGCACTTAAACATCTTATGATAGATGTTATCAAACATGTACATGACACCACACACTATGGCAGAGATGTCACTCTCCAGTGAATCCAAAATTACATCTTTGGGCCTTAAAGAGGACTATCCAAAAGGTAATAGATTGCTACTTGGTGATAACGAACACTTTTTTTTTTTTTAAGACGGAGTCTTGCTCTGTCACCTGTGCCGGAGTGCAATGGCGCAATCTCTGCTCACTGCAACCTCTGCCTCTGGGGTTCAAGCGATTCTCATGCCTCAGCCTCCCGAGTAGCTGGATTACAGGCATGTGCCACCAGGCCTGGCTAATTTTTTGTATTTTTAGTAGAGATGGGGTTTCACCATGTTGGCCAGGCTGGTCTCAAACTCTTGACCTCGTGATCTGCTCGTCTTGGCCTCCCAAAGTGCTGGGATTACAGGCTTGAGCCACCGCACCCGGCCCACAAATTTTTTTAAAAAAGAAAAATGTAATAGAAAAATGCCTTCTCTGCACCAAAAACGATCCTAAGACTGGTCCTTCACCCTGCACTATTAGGGGTTCAAGCAAGAGGTGAAGGGCCAATGGAAGACTAGCAAACTGACTTCACCATGATGCTGAGGGCAGCAAGACATTTTAAATATTTGCTTGTTTTCATAAGTACTTTTTCAGGATGGGTTGAAGCATATTACGGCAAGACCAAATGGGCATCTAAAGTTGTTAAGGCTCTGTTAAAGGAAATTATCCTTCGGTTCAGATTGCCTGTCTGCGTTCAGAGTGACAATGGTGCAGCCAAGTTACAGAGGATGTGTCCCAGGGCCTTGACATAACCTGGAATCTCCATATGGCCTGTAGAACACAGTCTATTGGAAAAAACTGAAAAGATAAATACTATAAAAGGAACCATACTTGGCCCAGCAGCGTGGCTCACACCTGTAATCCCAGCACTTTGGGAGACCGAGGCAGGTGGATCACGAGGTCAGGAGTTCGAGACCAGCCTGACAAACATGGTGAAACCCTGTCTCTACTAAAAATACAAAAACTAGCCAGGCGTGGTGCACACCTGTAATCCCAGATACTCAGAAGGTTGAGGCAGGAGAATTGCTTGAACCCAGTAGGCAGAGGTTACAGTGAGCTGAGATCGTGCCATTGCACTCCAGCTTGGGCGACAGAGCAAGACTCCGTCTCAAAACAAAACAAAACAAAACAAAACAAAAACAACAACAAAAAACCATACTATAAAAAGAACATTAGCTAAAATTTGTCAGGAAACTAACCTGACGTGGGATAAAGCTTTGCCTATTGCCTTACGCACAGTAAAAGTAGCCTGTAGAAGTGGGCTTAAGTTAAGGACTTTTGAAATCTTATATAGGAGACCAATTCTCTGCCTGTCTTTTAAACTAAAAGACCTCCATTATATTCATATAAAAAAAAGAAAAAGGCTGGGCATGGTGGCTCATGCCTGTAATCCCAGCACTTTGGGAGGCCGAGGTGGGTGGATCACAAGGTCAGGAGATTGAGACCATCCTGGCTAACATGGTGAAACTCTGTCTCTACTAAAAGTACAGAAAATTAGCCAGGCGTGGTGGTGGGCACCTGTAGTCCCAGCTACTCGGGAGGCTGAGGCAGGAGAATGGTGTGAACCCGGCAGGCGGAGCTTGCAGTGAGCCGAGATCACGCCACTGAACTCTAGCCTGGGCGACAGAGCGAGACTCCGTTTCAAAAAAAAAAAAAAAAATTAGATATTCTATTTATTTATTTATCTGAGACAGGGTCTCACTCTGTCACCCAGGCTGGAGTGCAGTGGCACGATCATGGCTCACTGTAGCCTTGACCTCCCAGGCTCAAGTGATCTTCCACCTCAGTCACCCTAGTAGCTGGGACTACAGGCGTGTGCCACCACTCCCAGCCAACTTTTTGTATTTTCTGTAGAGATAGGGGGTCATCCTATGCTGCTCAGGCTGGTCCTGAACTCTTGGACTCAAGCAATCTACCCACCTTGTCCTCCCAAAGTGCTGGCATTACAGGAGTCAGCCACCATGCCTGGCCAAGAATTAGATATTATTAAATATGTACAATCTTTAGATCTGGCTTTAACTACTGTTCATGAGTTTACTTCCAGCAGGTTGTGGTTTCCAACAGACATTCCTTTACATTGCATTTGACTTGGAGATTGTTCCAAACCCAAAAGAATCAGCATCCAAACCCAAAATAATCAGCATCCTAATGACCAGCTGAAACCCCAATGGAAGGGGCCATATAAAGTACCCTTCTTCTATGACCCTTCTTCTATTAGACTTTCAGGAACAAGGTCTTGGTTTCTCCATAGTCATGTAAAACCAGCCCTACCAGACTCTTAGCCTAGCAAAAAACATCAGGAAGCCATTTCAACTCCAGAGCCTGTCTTGATCCCGCCTGAACGGATGAGTGAGTCTTTTAGCAACCTTAAATACCTCTTTAAGAAAAAACTAGATAAGTAACCTGTTTTAACAGAATTAAATAAAAATTCGTGTCCTTTTGACCATAATTCATTATTGCTGTTGCTTTATGTAAAAAGGTGGGATATCCTCCTACTGTTTTCTTTTCTTTTCTTTTCTTTTGAGACAGAGTCTTGCTCTGTCACCCAGGCTGGAATGCAGTGGTGTGATCTCTACTCACTGCAAACTCTGCCTCCCGGGTTCAATAGATTCTCATGCCTCAGCCTCTTGAGTAGCTGGGATTACAGGCATGGGCTACGACATCCGGCTAAGTTTTGTATTTTTAGTAGAGATGGAGTTTCTCCATGTTGGCCAGGCTGGTCTCGAATTCCTGACCTCAGGTGTTCTACCTGCCTCAGCCTCCTAAAGTGCTGGGATTACAGGGATGAGCCACAGTGCCCGGTCCATCCTACTCTTTTCTACCTTATTAAATGCTTAATTCATGTTAAGGAGGAGGAAGAATTACTTGAGCCCATGGGGTTCATAGTTGCTTTGGTCACTGCTATTGCTGGAATTATATCTATTTTCTTTTTTCTTTCTTTTTTCTTTTTTTGGAGACAGAGTCTTGTTCTGTCGCCAGGCTGGAGTGCAGTGGCATGATCTTGGCTCACTGCAACCTCTGCCTCCCGAGTTCAAGCGATTCTCCTGCTTCAGCCTCCCAACTAGCTGCGATTACAGGTGCTCGCCACCACACCAAGCTACATTTTGTATTTTTAGTAGAGATGGGGTTTTGCCATATTGGTCAGGCTGGTCTCGAACTCCTGACCTCAGGTGATCCACCCACCTTGGCCTCCCAAAGTGCTGGGATTACAGGCATGAGCCACTGTGCCTGGCCAGAATTACATGTATTTTCAAAATCCGGTGCCACATTAAAGTAGCTCCTTGTGACCCTTTTATTTAGACAGCCCTGAATTTGCAAAATGCCCTCCCTTACTTTTTAAACTCCAATCATCCTTTTGTTCCTATTTTCGTTATTGCAATTTTTAGGATGACACAATACTGTAGTTAAACTGTCTCGGGGTGTTGCTAATGGAGGAAGCCTATCAGATTGTTGGTCCCCAAGACCGGTCAAGGTAAACATTTTTCATTAGTGATACCTGTCACTGACTTTTCAGATGTCCCAAATGCTACTACATATCTGGACCAACCACTGTCCATGTTCACCTTCTGGGTCCAGTTGATTGTACACCAGGAAATTCCTACCCCCTTTTACAACTTGTCTCAGCCTATCATAATTAAAAAATCATTTTACAGCACAGGTCCTTCCAGGTCCATTACTTACTGAGTAGATAAATGTAGCCAATACATGAGAAATAAAGTTAAAAACCTGTCTCTGCTAGGCCAGCAAAATCTATAGCTGGGTATTACATAAATGGATTCTGGGGAGCTTGTAAAAAAAAAAGACCCATGGCTCAATTCCATCTAGTCAATGCTCCCCATAAATAAGTCCATCAATGAATGCATCCTTGGCGGGGGTCACTTATGTGCACCCAGGGTATATATTTGTTTGTGGCATAGGATTAGACCCTCCACTGTGGGGATGGGCCCACTGATATCTTGATAGCTTACATATCAAAGGTTCCTATTTGCTAGGACATTTGATGACTCCCTTTTCAATCCATCCTATCTATGAAAGATTCTGTCCTTTATCCCATAAGTTAAAGAGAGGCTGGGTGTGGTCGCTAACACCTGTAATCCCAGCACTTTGGGAGGCTGAGGAGGAAAGGTCACTTGAACCCAGGGGGTTGAGACCAGCCTGGGCAACATAGGAAGACCCCATCTCTAAAAAAAATTTAAAAATTAGCCGGGCATGGTGCCATGAACCTGTAGTCCCAGCTACTTGGGAGGCTGAGATGGAAGGATTGCTTGGCCCCAGGAAGTCGAAGTTGCAGTCAGCTATGATCATGCCACTGCTCTCCAGCCTGGGCAATGGAGTGAGACTCTGGCTCAAAAAAACAAAAAACAAAACAAAACAAAAAATTTGCTGGATAGATATCAGGGCTCCTGATGGCAGTCTTTTGGGTGTCATCATTTCTAATTATGGAGTCTATGCTAACAGGGATATGATTAAAAACTTATCTGCTACCATACAGACCATTACAAAAGAGACCACTAAAAACCTTAAAACACAACACAAATCTCAAAGTTCCCTTGCTCAGGTAGTTCTTGATAGTTGGGCTGTGCTTTATTTCCTTTTGGCTAAACAGGGAGGGGTCTGTGCTTAGAGCTACTTGTTGCAGCTATATGGATACTTTTGGTGAAACAGAGACTTGAATAGAAAAGATCATCCAACAAGCTATCTGGCTACAACGTGCTCCTACTACAGACGCTACGTCTGACTGGTTCTCTGAGCTTTTCACATGGACACTTCAAGGTTTTCAGTCTATTTTATAAGGACTTTTGAAATTTGGGCTTGCATTTCTGACAATAAGACTTATAATTTATCTATGTCTGGTGTGCCATTAAATGTTATGCCAAGATGGTAGACAGGTGCACTAATGTGTACACGCTGCTCCCTTGAAATTCCTGACCTGGAACTTGTAAATACTTAGGGGTTACTGTCAGGCAGTTTCATTCCTCTAATTCTGACTCTTACCCCAGCTACACCTTTTGCCAACAGGAAGAAGCTGGAGTGATCTTTGACTGATATCGCCATATTAGCTGTCACCTCAGGATTCAGAGTTGATCAAGCCCAGGGGGACTGAAACTGTCCCTATAAGCTTTATAAAATTAATCGGGGAAGAAGAGCGGGGAGGGAAATGAAACTAAACCAGGCTCACAGCACTCTCAGCATTAATCGTGAGGTCAGCTTGCTCTCTGACCTGCTTCCTCATAGGTGTTTGGTGCCTATTGTCCCAGCATCACATAGACCCTAGATTATGGTTCCCCCTAACTCTTCTATAGATAACAACTTGAACATCATGAAACATTAAGTTTTCCCTTTGAGATATACCTTCAGGTCCTGCATGCTGATGAAACTACTGACTCAGCTGGTCTGAAGGACCCCACTAATGCCAGCACATCTGAAGGACCCTATGAGGAGCTGACTCACCAAAGAATTCAGTTTCCACATCCTCATGATTTCATCCTCCTTGTTCTGACCAATCAGTGATTCCAATTTTTTAGCCCCTCATCCTCCACAATCCCCTTAAAAATTTCAGCCCAGACCACCTTGGGGAGATGGATTTGAGGATTTCTTTCTATCTCCTTGTTCAATGCCTTATGATCATTAAACTCTTTCTCTGCTGTGGACCCTGCTGTCTCTATGTAATTGGTCTGTTACTGCGCAGTGGGCTTAGGAACCTGTTGCCTATAATAACGGTACTCAATGCAAAAGACAGCAGAGCTTTAGACCTGGGAGGAATCTGCCCATGACTCTTGGGGCTCCGTGAGGAAACAGGGCACCCAAAAAGAGGTCAGTGACACCTTGATTGTATTCCTCAAGGGGTCTTAGAGTTGCTAGAAGTCGCCTCTAGATATCTTTCTGTGGAATCTAAGGTGGTAAAAAGGAAGGTGGAGTAGAAGTGAATAGGAATGGAAGAATAAGTCTTAAAGGATCCAGTTTGGAGATATGTTTAGCTTTCCAAAAGGCCGATGAAATTTTACAATTTTCTCAGCAAAAATCATGCCAAGAAGAAAGGAGGCAAACAGAGAGATAAAACCTGTAATTAAAAAGAGGTTTCAGGCCGGGCACGGTGGCTCAAGCCTGTAATCCCAGCACTTTGGGAGGCCGAGATGGGCGGATCACGAGGTCAGGAGATTGAGACTATCCTGGCTAACAC
>NW_012106208.1:657535-658904 GCF_000951045.1 Mandrillus leucophaeus
TTTTTTTTTTTTTTTTTTTTTTTGAGATGGAATCTTGCTCCGTCACCCAGGCTGGAGTTCAGCGGCACCATGTCGGCTCACTGCAACCTCTGCCTCCCGGGTTCAAGCAATTCTCTGCCTCAGCCTTTCAAGAAACTGGGATTACAGGTGCCTGCCACCATGCCTGGGTAATTTTTTTTTGTATTTTTAGTAGAGAAGGGGTTTCACCATCTTGGCCAGGCTGGTCTTGAACTCCTGACCTCATGATCCACCCACCTCATCCTCCCAAAGTGCTGGGATTACAGGTGTGAGCCACCATGCCCGGCCAAGAATATCAGCTTTTAATTCAGCTGACTTCTGACTGTAGAGCTCTTTAAAAACCCTTTCAAATCTCATATTATCAGATTTCAGCCAGGACAAACAGTCAATATTCCTGGCTTCTGAACTTTTTTCTCAATCCAAAGGTATTTTCCATATGACTCACCAAAACCAATAAGCTTTAACCAAGGTTATGACTTAATCAAGGACACATAAGGCACCTCCTAAGAGGTGCAAAGCAGTCCTCACAAATTCCAGAATCACCTCAAAAAACAGCTTAAGGAAAAGAAAGTTTCACTACCTGCAAATGGGGTACCACCATATTTTTATTTTTTATTTTTCTTTATTTTTTTTTTTATTTTGAGACAGAGTCTCGCTCTGTTGCCCAGGCTGGAGTGCAGTGCAGTCTCCGCTCACTGCAGGCTCCACCTCCTGGGTTCAGGCCATTCTCCTGCCTCAGCCTCCCGAGTAGCTGGGACTACAGGGGCCCGCCACCATGCCAGGCTAATTTTTTGTATTTTTAATAGAGACGGGGTTTCACTGTGTTAGCCAGGTGGTCTCAATCTCCTGACCTTGTGATCCATCTGCCTCAGCCTCCCAAAGTGCTGGGATTACAGGCGTGAGCCACCGGGTATCACCCATATTTTTATCCAGCCATATTTCCAAGGGTCTCAGCTTCTCATCTGACCACGTACACATAAGGACCCAAAAGCCCCATGTGCGGACAGAGAGAAGACGACGGGAAATCCAAAGCCGTCTATGGAAGGGAAAAGTATCAATAACAAATGAATATCCCCCAAAGTCAAAAGTCACACACATATCAAACCAATTTTTTAATAAATGTTGCTTCTCCTGAGTTAAATAACTTACATTTCCAAAGAATTGTTTTCCTAACCAGGAACTGATTACAGATTGCAGTGGTGAAAGCATAGAATCCTAATCACTAGACTACAGGATGAAGCACTTAAAAAAAAAAAAAAAAAAAAGTCCTGTAGGGGAATCCAAAAGAGTTATTTGAGCATTTAAAAGATTTTAACTTTAATTTTGTCAAGAGGATTTCTTTTTTTTTTTT
>NW_012106208.1:659739-661437 GCF_000951045.1 Mandrillus leucophaeus
AAAAAAAAAAAAAAAAAAAGAAAAGAAAAAAGAATTTCTTACCCTTCTGCTGGCTTGTTAGGTCCTAGGTTCCCTTGACTATGACTCCCAGAAGAGCAGAGTGGCTTTGGTAACCTGCTCACAGCGCCAAAACTGGGATTCTCCTTAACCCCCTGCACGTTAATAAATGTGTATGTCTTTCCTCCTATTAATCTGTCTTTTGTCAGCTGATCTTCAATGAACCTTCGGAGAATGAAGAGTTTGCCCTTTGCTCCTATGCACGTATCTGATAAAGGATGTGTGTCTCTAATATACAAAGAACTCTTAAAACTTCGCAATAAGATAACCAAGAAACCAATATGAAATGGGCAAAAAATTTGAACAGACACTTCACCAACGAAGCAAACAAACACATGAAAAGAGGCTCAGCATCATTAGTCATCAGGGAAATGCAAATTAAAACCTCAGGGAGAGACCCATTCAAATGACTCTAGTTTATTTTATTTTTTTTTAAAGACAATACTGAGTCCCAGTGAGGATGTGGAGCAACGGGAATGCTTACGCATTGCTGGTGGGAATGCAAAATGGCACAGCCACTCTGGAAAACTATTTGGCAGTTTCTCCTGAAGTTAAATATATGCTTACCACAGGACTCAGCAATCTCACGCCTAGGTATTTACCCCAGAGAAATGACAACTTACGTTTTTACAAAAACCTATAAGGGAAGGTTTATAGTAGCTTTATTTATACTTGTCAAAAGCTGGAAACAACCCAAATACCCCCAAGTGTCCCTCAGATGGTGAATGGACAAGAAAACTGTGGTTCATCCATACAATGAATTACTAATCAGCAATTAAAAGAGACCAACTACTGACACCAACAACATGGTAGAATTACAAACATGTTATGCCAAGTGAAAGAAGTCAGATTCACTAGGGTACATGTTTTATGATTCTATTTATGTGTCATTGTTGAAAAGACAAAACCCACGGGGATAGAAAAGAAGCAAATAGTTGCCCAGGCCTTTAGGTAGGCTGAGTAGCCAACATCAAAGGGACAGCAGGAAATTTGGGAGATGATGGATCTCTTCTCTATCTTAATTTTGGTAGTGGTTAATACTGGTGGTAATACTGAGCCATTTGGTGCCAGTTTAGCTTGTCAGTACTGAAAAGGGTGAATTTTTCTGTGCATAAATTATACCTCAATAAACCTGATTTTAAAAAGTTACACTTTGGGGGGCTTTAAATAGAAGATGGAACTAAAAACGCATAGGTAACAATAGCAATGAAAATAGAAGAGTACGATTCTAAGTTAAAATATTCTAAGATCCATTTCTGTGTAGGAGGCATATAGAGACCTTGATTTACTTTAAGGGTAAAGTAAATAAGGGTAAGGATAAAGGCCAGGCACAGTGGCTCACACTGTAATCCCAATGCTTTGGGAGGCTGAGGTGGGAGGATCTCTTGAGGAATTTAAGATTAGCCTGGGCAACAAAGGCAAGACTTGGTCTCTATAAAGAATTTTTTAAAAAGTAAAATAAGTAAAATGTAAGGCTAACTAATAAGGTGTAGAAATAAAATACAGATATCTCTTGCTTAACATCAGTAATCTGTGTTAGAAATCAAAAGTTTTGTGTGAAAACATACAATGGGCAGAAGCCTAGTTCCCATTATTTTAAATTAGCTGGGTGTGGTGGCAGCACCTGTGGTCCCAGCTACT
>NW_012106208.1:668037-668774 GCF_000951045.1 Mandrillus leucophaeus
TTTTTTTTTTTAATAGACCTTTCCATAAGTAAAAATCGGGCAATTGTTTAGAATGAGAGACCCTAAAATCCTTTTCAAATATAAGAGCCTTTTTAAGTTAAATGACGTATCTTTTAGATACTGACAATTAAAACTTCCAATACTACACTTGGTCCAATAGCAGCTTGATCCAATAAGCCTCTTCATGGAAAGCCCAGGAGATAACTTTCCAGGTTTAGAATAAGTTTTTACCATTAAGCAAGAGATGTTCCTGGAGAGTGGAGAGAAGAAGCGTTCTCCATGACCCCCAAGAAATTTACTCCCGGGAATAGGCTAAGATACCGGAACACTGTTGTTGCCACTGACAGTTAAGAATGGCATTTGAGGCCAGGAGCGGTGGCTCACGCCTGTAATCCCTTCCCACTTTGGGAGACCGAGGCAGGTGTATCATTTGAGGTCAGGAGTTCAAGACCAACCTGGACAACATGGTGAAACCCCATCTCTACTAAAAATACAAAAATTAGCTGGGCGTGGTGGCACATGCCTGGAATCCCAGCTACTTGGGAGGCTGAGGCACAAGAATTGCGTGAACCCAGGAGGCAGAGGCTGCAGGGAGCCGAGATCATGCTGCTGCACTCCAGCCTGGGTAACAGAGCAAGATTCTAGGGCCGGGCGCGGTGGCTCAAGCCTGTAATCCCAGCACTTTGGGAGGCCGAGGCGGGTGGATCACGAGGTCAGGAGATCGAGACCATCCTGGC
>NW_012106208.1:674405-684028 GCF_000951045.1 Mandrillus leucophaeus
AGGGGAAAAGCATTATAACAACTGGATTTGGCAATGATTTCTTGGATACAACACCAAAAGCACAGACAACAAAAGAAAAAGCAGATAAATTATACTTCATTGAAAATTAAAAATATTTGTGTATCAAAGAACACTATTGAGAGAGTGAAGGGAAAAGAATGAGAATAGACATTTCTTAGACTTTTTTTTTTTGAAATGGAGTCTCCCTCTGTCACCCAGGCTGGGTACAACCTCAGCTCACCGCAACCTCTGTCTCCCAGGTTCTCCCGCCTCAGCCTCCCATTTAGCTGGGATTACAGGCACCTGTCACCATGCCTGGCTAATTTTTGTATTTTTAGTAGAGATAGGGTTTCGCCATGTTGGCCATGCTGGCCTCGAACTCCTGACCTCAAGTGATCCACCCACCTTGGCCTCCCAAAATGTTGGGATTACGGGCGTGAGCCACCAAGTCTGGCTGACAACAGACATTTCTCCAAAGAAGGCATACAAATGGTCAAAAAACACATGAAAAGATGTACATCTCTAGTCATTAGGAAAATCAAAACCACAATGAAATACCACTTCATACCAAATTGATGCCTATTATAAAAAACAAACAAGTAAAAAACTGAAAAATAACAAGTGTTGACAAAGACACAGAGAAACTTGTACATTGCTGGTAGGAATGTAAAATGCTGCAGACACTGTGGAAAATAATTTTGCAGTTCTGCAAAAAGTTAAACATAAAATTACCATATAATCCAGCATTTAATTTCTAGGTATATACCTAAAATAATTGAAAGCAGGAACTCAAACAAATATTTGTACACCAGTGTTCATATCAGTGTTATTCACAATAGCTAAAAGGTGGAAACAACACAAATGTCCATCAATGGATGAGGATATACAAAATGTGGTATATACATACAATAGAATATCATCCCGCCTTAACAAGAATGAAATTCTAATACTTGCTACAATGGATGAACCCTGAAGAAATTACGCTAAGTGAATAAACCAGATACAAAAGGACAAATACTCTATGATTCCACTTACATGAGGTGCTTGGAATAGGCAAATTCATAAAGAGAAAGTAGAATAGAGATTATCTGGGGCTCAGGGAGAGGGAAATAGGAAGTTATTTTTTAATGAGTACACAGTCTCTGCTTAGGATAAAAACATTTTGGAAATGAAAAGTGGTGATGGTCACGAAACATTGTGAATGTACTTAATGCCAATGAATTGTATATTTAATAATGGTTAAAAGGGTAAATTTTATGTTATGTATCTTTTACCATACACACGCAAATCAAAATCAAAAATCATTGTTTCCCAATCCCAAATGAATAATACAGCTGTTCGCGAACAATTGCTTTATATGCAATAACATGATATTGAGGTGACTCTCTTAGTATCAACAATGACTGAGGTTCATATCCTCTTTGTTGACTTGGGAGAATGCTTTTTAAAAAAATTTTTTGTAGAGAGACAGTCTCCCTCTGTCACTCAGGCTGGAGTGCAGTGGCTCAATCATAGCTCATTGCAATATTGAACTCCTGGACTCAAGTGACTCTCCTGCCTTGGCCTCCCAAAATGCTGGGATTACAGGTATGAGTCACGTTGCCTGGCCAGGGAACCCTTTTCAAAGAATACTTGATTCTGATATTCTACCAATAGTAGTTGGAATGTACCTTAAGATATTTTGGCATGAGTGGTGGCTCACGCCTGTAATCCCAGCACTTTGGGAGGCCGAGGCGGGCAGATCATGAGGTCAGGAGATTGAGACCATCCTGGTTAACACGGTGAAACCCTGTCTCTACTAAAAATACAAAAAAAAAATTAGCCGGGCGTGGTGGCGGGCACCTGTAGTCCCAGCTACTCAGGAGGCTGAGGCAGGAGAATGGCGTGAACCAGACAGGTGGAGCTTGCAGTGAGCCACGATCGTGCCACTGCACCCCAGCCCGGGCGACAGAGCAAGACTCCATCTCAAAAAAAAAAAAAAAAAAAAAAAAAGATATTTCATGCACTGAGTTTTGTTTTGTTTAAAATGTTTTACTGACTTTTTTGGGGACAAAATTATAAAATTTTGTCACACAAATATTGGTCAAAAAACGTTAAGTTGAAAGATAGGCAGTTTGTGTAAAGCTCTAGTCTTGAAAGCCAGGAGAAAAATGCTTAATGGGGAAAGTCTCACAAGGTATAAATTACAGATTCCCAAACAAGCAGATGGAAAACCAAGAATAAAGAAAATTTGAACAATGAAATGAAGGCTGAATAGGTGGGGAAAATGCATAGAAAAAAACATAGTAAATGTAAAACACAAAATTAGATGGTAGAAACAAATTTGAATTGATCAATAATCACAATAAATGTAAACAGATTAATTTCACCTATTATAAGACAGAGACTTTTATATTGGATTTCTCTATTTCATTTTTACAAAAGGCATGTCAAAAACATATGACACAAAAAGGTTAAAGGTAAAGGAATATACACCAGGGAAATACTAGCCAAAAGAATCCTATTTTGAAGCTAACAACTTAGTCTAAATATATGTAGCAAAACTTGACAGACTCACTGGAGAAACTGGAAAATCAGCAATCACAATGGGAGATTTCTTTCCCCAACATTTTAAAATGAAAGATTTCAAACATATCAGAAGTTGAAATAATTTTATAGTGTAAAAGAAAAAGTGAAAAAAATAAAAAGAAAAAATAAGTTAAATAAGAAAGAATCTTACAGTGTACAGCCATATACTCATTGCCTAAATTCTACCAATAACATTTTGCCATGTCTTTATCACATATCTCTTCATCTCTCCATCTTTCTATTTATTAGTTCATTTTATTTTTCATGCATTTCAAAGTAAATTGAAGAATCAGAACTCTTCTCCTTTAGGCTTCACTAACAAAGTTGAATATCTGATTGCAATTTTTTCTTTTGAAATAAATTTTGTAGAAAGTGAAATGCACAAATATTATATACATACTTGCTAAGGTTTGACAAATGTATATACCCACACAACCTAAATCCTTGTTAAGATATAGGACATTACCATAACCCCATAAAATTCCTTCATATCAATTCTCTATTGTCCAGTCAATCATAATGGGAGATCTTAATACATCTTTCTTAGAAATTGATGGATCAAACAGACAAATAAATTAGTAATGATCTACAAAATGTGAACAACAAATTAACAGGCTTGAGCTAATAGACATGTAAAAAACTTTCTTCCATTAACAGAGAATGCACATTATTTTGTTTTATTTTACTTTTATGTATTTATTTATATATTTATTTATTTAGATAGGGTCTCACTCTGTCACCTGGGTTAGAGTGTAATTGGCTTGGTCGCAGCTCATTGCAGCCTCGAACTTCTGGGCTCAAGTGATCCTCATGTCTCAGCCTCCCATGTAGCTGGGACTGCAGGTGGGAGCCACTGTGCCCAAATCATTTTTTTTTTCTTTGGTAGAGATGAGGTCTTGCTATGTTGCTCAGGCTGGTCTCAAACTCCTGGCCTCAAGTGATGCTCCAGCCTTGGCCTCCCAAAATGTTAAGATTATAGATGTGAGCCACTGGGCCTGGCTCACATTATTTTGAAGCACACAAATAACATTTATGAGGATAGACCATATACTAGGCCTCAAAGGGATACTCACAAATTCTGAAATATTAATATCACACAGCCCACATTCTCTGACCACGATGCTGGCAAAGCCCTATTGCCATGGCTTGGGAAGATGTTGCCTGAGCATGCAGAGAACCATGGACAGGAAAGCAGGATCCATGGGAAGGGAATAATTTCACAACTCTGTCACATGAGCAGCTGGATCCTTCAGGAACCTATTCCTGCTGATGTCAGTTTTCATCGGGTCTGTGTCACCTGCACCCCAAGAGTCCTAAATGAGGCAGATGCTTACAAGTAAAGACATGGTACAGTTGTGCAGGCATCTCGCTACTGTATGACTAATTCCTGACATTTTCCTTTTTCTTAAAGTATAAAACACTTAACTTGGCATGGTGGTGTGCACCTATGGTCCCAGCTACTCAGGAGGCTGATGTGGGAGGATCACTTGAGCCAAGGAGGCAGAGATTGCAGTGAGCCAAGATTGCACCACTGCACTCCAGCCTGGGCAACAGAACGAGACCTTGTCTCAAAAGGAAAGAAAGAAAAAATAAAGCACCCTGTCTTTACAAAAATATTTTTTAATTAAAAAAGGTATAAAGCACATTATTTTATTTAATCATCCATAAAATAGTATTTTTTGCAATAGCCTTTTTGCAGATGAAGCAATTGAGATTCAGAAAGTAAGTTTAGGTGATTCATTCAAGATCTCAGCTCCAGTTGGCCCATTCAAATGGTTCTCAAAATCTCAGAGTGACCCTCTGACATTCTAACTATGCTCCATCTGTTCCCTTGTTCTTCTATTATACAGTGTGCTCCTCAAAGCCATGGACTAGGTCTTATTCATCTTTGTGTCCCCAGTGCCTGGCAAAGGGCCTGTTATAGCACTGACATTTGTTGACATAGGCATAAAATTGTGCCTACCTGTATTAGTTTGCTAGGGCTGCCATAACTACAGACCATGTGGCTTTACACAGCAGAACTAATTTTCTTTTCTTTTTTATTTTCTTTTTTTGAGATGGAGTCTGGCTCTGTCACCCAGGCTGGAGTGCAGTGGTGAGATCTCGGTTCACTGCAAGCTCTGCCTCCTGGGTTCATGCCATTCTCCTGCCTCAGCCTCCCGAGTAGCTGGGACTACAGGCACCTGCCACCACGCCTGGCTAATTTTTGTATTTTTAGTAGAGGCAGGGTTTCACCGTGTTGGCCAGGCTGGTCTCGAACTCCTGATCTCAAGTGATCCGCCTGCCTCAGCCTCCCAAAGTGCTGGAATTACAGGCATAAGCCACTGCACCTGGCCAGAAATTAGTTTTCTCACCGTTCTGGAGGCTAGAAGTTCAAGTGTTGGCAAATTGTGTTTCTTCTGAGGCTTCTCTCCTTGGCTTGTGATTGAAGGAATAAATGACTCGCTCCCTAAGTCAAAGAGCAAGAGATAATGTGTGGGATTGAGAGAGGAAAGAGCAAAATACAGCACTAGCTAGGACTGCCAGGAACATGACCCAGAAAACTAATTCAAACCATTATTTGAAATGGCGATTTCAAATTAAAAAGAGAGATCTAAGCAAATCATTGAAAGCCAGGTATAATTTTGGAAAGCCAGATACAGTTTTGATCATAGTATCTCAAACAGCATTAAGAATCTCTCCATCAGCTGGGCACAGTGGCTTGCACCTATAGTTCCAACTGTTCAGGAGGCTGAGGTGGGAGGATTGCTTGAGCCCGGGAGTCCAAGACCAGCCTGGGCAACACAGCAATACTCCTTCTCAAAAATTAAAAAAAAATCTTCCATCTGTCAATCCACCTTCTGAGAATATGTTGACCTTATTTTCTCAGGCTCTGCCACGGAATTGTGGACATGACCATCTGCAACCTAAAGTCAGCATCTTTACAATTTATGATTCAAGGAATGAAAAACTGAGCCCTTCTCTCTCTCTCTCTCTCTCTCTCTCTCTCTGTCTCTCTCTCTCTGTCTGTTCTCTCTCTCTGTCTTTCCCCCTCCCCCAGGGAAGATGCTGATTGATTAGGATGGGCTCAGTTGTCCATCCTGAGGCCAAAGCATTAAAGCCAGGTGGGCAGGGCAGTATGATTAGCTGAACTGGAACACACATCTACTGCTATGACCCCAAGAGGGCAGGAGGGGCTATTATCAGAAATAAAGGAGAGAGTACTGGGTAGAAGAAATCCAGCCAGGCGTGGTGACTCATGCCTGTAATCCCAACTCTTTGGGAAGCTGAGGCAGGAAGCCTCTTAGCGAGGCCCAGTCTCTATTTAAAATAATAATAACAATAGACAAATCCTACAGGTTTTCCGTTTCAGCATATACTGATGGCTTCATACACACATTTAATTTAAAGACTAATAACCTTAAGATATGACTATCCTGTTTATCTTCACAAGCACAAATTTATCTATTTTATATATTAATGCTTTGTAGACTTCATAAAGAACCTATAAAGAGCAAATTCTATAGGTAAATATGAATCGTTTAGAATTTTCCATCTCTCCCACATTTTCAGAGGAATAATGATTTTTTAAAGGCAGAATGGTTGAATGTTTTCACATCTGCAAACAGACTTTCTTGTTTCTTTAGTCTCTCTCAGTTTTCTTCAACTTTAGTACCTATGAAGTACAGGATGGGATAATATACATGAAACCTTAGTTATTGTATTTTATGGGCAATTAAGGAATTTTTCAAGGATAATTTATACCGTACACCTCCCCAACTATGTTTGTCTTTAGGACCTAACCTCACACAGAAGATAAAATCCTCTGTGCTAATGTTAACTAGACCATCTACTGTGTGGCCAGCTCCTCATGTATTTTACCATGTGAGGTTAATCAGTTGTAGGTTCAATTTTGTAAGTAAGAAAAATGAGGTTCAGATAATTTACGTAAACTCATACAAGAGGAATGATAGACAATGAAGAGTCAGAAAGGTGAGGGGTTGGGAGGAGGAGGATAATGAGAAATTACTTAATGGGTACAATGTACATTATTTGGGTGAGGAGTACCCTAAAAATTCTGACTTTAGCACAACACAATCTATGCATGAAACAAAATTGCACTTGTACTCCATACATTTAATTTTTTTTTTTTTTTTGAGGCAGAGTCTCGCTGCCTTGCCCAGGCTGGACTACAGTGGTGTGATCTCAGCTTACCACAACCTCTGCCTCCCAGGTTCAAGCGATTCTTGTGCCTCAGCCTCTCGAGTAGCTAGGACTACAGGTGCACACCACCACGCCTGGGTAATTTTTTTTTTTTTGAATTTTTTAGTACAGATGGAATTTCACCATGTCAGTCAGGCTGGTCTTGAACTCGTGACCTCAATTGATCCACCTACCTTGGCAACCCAAAGTTCTGGGATTACAGGTGTGAGCCACCATACCTGGCCTGTACTCCATAAATTTATACTTTTAGTTTTTTAAAAAAGAACAACAACAACAACAAGTCAAACTCACACAAACTCTTAGGTATCAGGGTTAGAATACAAATATCTATTTATTTGACTTTACAACTCTGATTCCTATCCTTGGGGGCCCAGGAACTTTGGAAAGTTTGATGTAAGGGATGCATGCATGAGGTGTAGTTGAAAACACACATACAGGTTTCACTCCTGGAACTCCCACTTTCTAGCTGTACAATATTAATGGCAAATAGCTTTTGAATGTTTTCCAAGTGCTCAGCACTTTGTGTGCACAGTATCTCATTCAATCTTCTTGAAAACTTTTGGAATAAGACACTACTATTGTTATTCCCACTTTAAAGATGAGGAAACTGACACAGTTGATAAGGTATAGAAATGACGCTTGAACTCAGATGGTCTGATGCCAGTGCTTGTGTTTGTAACCAAACGATATGGATATAAAAAGGAAACGAGCAGTTGTAAAGAACTGAATCATAGGCCGGGCGGGCATGGTGGTTCACGCCTGTAATCCCAACACTTTGGGAGGCTGAGGCAAGTGGATCACTTGGGGCCAGGAATTCGAGACCAGCTTGGCCAACACGATGAAAACCCCATCTCCACTACAAATACAAAAATTAGTCGTGGTAGCATGCACCTGTAATCCCAGCTACTTGGGTGGCTGAGGCAGGAGAAATGCTTGAACCTGGGAGGCAGAGGTTGCAGTGAGCCAAGATCGCGCCATTGCACTCCAGCCTGGGTGACAGAGCAAGACACTGTTTCAAAAAAAAAAAAAATTAAATCCACTCTTGAAAATGGTTTATTTGACACGGCAATTAAGAATGTGGGTTTTGGAGCAGATTGCTTGGGGACAAACCCCAGCTCTTCTACTTGCTAGAGGTGTGAATTTGGGTAAATCAAAGAACCTCACTGTCCTCATCTGTAAAATGGGCATACAGTAGTACCTACCTGCATTAGTTTGCTAGGGCTGCCATAACAAAATATTACAGACTGTGTGGTTTGAACAACATGAATTAATTTTCTCACAGTTTTGGAGGCTAGAAGTCTAAACGTTGGTAAATGTTTCTTCTGAGGCTTCTTTCCTTGGCTTATAAATGACTGCTTTCTTGCCATGTCCTTGCACAGTTATCCCTTGGTCTCTGTGTTGTCTGTGTCTTAATCTCTTTTTATAAAGATTCCAGGCATTTTGGATTAGGGCCACCAGTATGTCCTCTTCTTGTCTTCATTATCTCTTTAAAGGCCCTGTCTCAAAATACAGTCACAATCTAAGGTACTGGGCAATTGGACTTTAACATATGAATTTTGTAGGGGATACAATTCAGCCATAACACTACCTCATAGAGTTATTGTGAAGATTAAATGAGACGATACATGTAAGGCAATGAACAGGGGACCTAGAATGCAGTAAGAGCTACCAGCAAGTTGCAAATCATTCCTCAGCAGGATATTGGCTGGAAGTACCCAGGGCTTCTCTTCTCATCCAAATGCAATCCGGCATCATACTTGCTTAAGATTTACAGTCTCCATTTGAACCACACAAGTCTTCCATTCTGGTCTGGCCCCTCCCTGGGGTCGATAAGATGTTCTTCTCGTAGAGAGCTCTCAGATTTTCTTTCTGTAACTGCTCCAAGTTTAGTCTTTAAAATGAGAACACGTCCTGTCCCAACTCCTTACGGCTCAGCAAGTGCATTTCTAATACTACTGCTATTTAAACTCTTTGGACAAGTCACTTATTATTAAACTTTAATGATAATCACTTACATTTATAGCCTCTTTCAGTTTACAAAGCTCTTTTCCTATCCATTACCTCCTTTAATCCTTACAACATCTGTGGGAAGGAATTACATTCTTCTCTATTTGACAGATGAAGAAAACAAGGCTCTGAAGAGTAGCATTGTCATCCCAGGTTACACAATTAACATGTGGCAGAGATGGGCTTCAAATTCTGGTCTTTTACTTTCAATCTATCAGGAGTAGCTCACCCATCCAGGCATTTTTCTTTTTTCTTTTCTTTCCTTCTTTCTTTCTTCTTTCCTTCTTTCCTTCTTTCTTTCTCTCTCTCTCTTTCTCTCTTTCTTTCTTTCTTTCTCAGAGTTTCACTGTTTTTGCCCAGGCTGGAGTGCAATGGTGCAATCTCGGCTCACCGAAACCTCCACCCCCAGGTTCAACCAATTCTCCTGCCTCAGCCTCCTGAGTACCTGGGAATACAGGCACATGCCACCACGCCCAGCTGATTTTTGTATTTTTAGTAGAGATGGGGTTTTGCCATGTTGGCCAGGCTGGTCTTGAACTCCTGACCTCAGGTGATCCACCCGCCTCGGCTTCCCAAAGTGCTAGGATTACAGGTGTGAGCCACTATGCTTGGCCCAGGTACTTTTCTATAAAAGTAGTACACTGGATAAATAATGCCCCTGCTCTCTCTCTTTTGGAGGAATGTAGGTAAGTTGTTGAGGTTAGTTATTTTGATTGGAAGTGATTAAAAACTAACTCAAACTGGCTTAAGCAAAACTTGTATTGGGTAACTTTAAAAAAAAATTTTGGAAGTATATTTTCAGACACAGATGGATCCAGATGCTCAAACTATGTCACCAGAATGTA
>NW_012106208.1:684078-687103 GCF_000951045.1 Mandrillus leucophaeus
CCTTCCTTCCTTCCTTCCTTCCTTCCTTCCTTCCTTCCTTTATTTCTCTCTCTCTCTCTCTCTCTGTCTTCCTCTCTCTTTCTCCCTTTCTCTCTTTCTTTCTTTCTTTCTTTCTCTTTTTGCCAGAAGTCTCCTCACTCTGTTGCCCAGGCTGGAGTGCAGAGGCGGGATCTCGGCTCACTGCAACCTCTGCCTCCTGGGTTGAAGTGATTCTCCAGCCTCAGCCTCCCGAGTAGCTGGGATTATAGGTGCCTGCTACCATGCCCGGCTAATTTTTGTATTTTTAGTAGAGATGGGGTTATGCCGTGTTGGCCAGGCTGGTCTCAAACTCCTGACCTCAAGTGATCTGCCCGCCTCAGCCTCTCGAAATGCTGGGATTACAGGTGTGAGCCACTGTGCCTGGCCTCCCTCTCCATTTCATAGCTTCCATTTGTGTCGTAGCTTCCCTTTGTGTCGATCTTATTCTTAGACAAGCTCTCTGCTGAAGCTCTGTCTCCACTAGCTTCAGCTCACAATTCCCTCAGCTCAACACACTCAACAGAAAGAGAACACTTCTTTTCTATAAACTGCAACGCATGAGCTGGATGTCATTCTCAACTCTTTGACCTGGGTTATGGGCCCACTTATGAACCAGTCACTGTGTCCAGGACAATGGAGTATTCTCATTGTCCAGGCCTGATCATTTGACCCCTCTGGAGTGGAGTATGGTGTGTGTGTGTGTGTGTGTGTGTGTGTGTGTGTGGTGGTGTGTGTGTATGTGAGAGAGAGACAGAGAGAGAGAAAAAGAGAGAGAGAGAGAGACCCACTAAGGGATCAAGTGAGGAGAAAGAAGATTCTTCGAATAAAAAGCACTGTTGTCAGGAGTGAGTGGGTGGTAGGCGGATCTCTACAGGGTGTCTTTGCTCTGCAGAGCAACCACAGAGGAACTGGGGGTCCATCTTAGCAAGAACTCTCACTTCTTGCCTTGAGGAAGAGTAATAAGTGGACTTTTATGATTTTTTCCCAGGACTGCTTAACCTGGCTCATTAGGCTAGACAATAAGGCAATAATTCAAGCAAAGTAAGGAGTAAAGAGTAATGAATAACCTGGTATGTTCAGGACAGGACCCAAACCAGGAGCAGCCCCAGAGGGGACTCTGAGATGCTCTTTGATGGTGGCCACCTCCCTGCTCCCTGCCCCCAGCACCTTCCATCTCCCTGTGAAGCTGTGAGCTCTGGCAGGGACCATGTCTGTTTTACTGACCACCTTCTCCCCAGTGCTTAGCCTGAGGGTAACTGTGCCTGGCACATCACAGGGGCCTCACACATTTATTGGATGATTGAATAAATTAATGAACCAGGTTGATCAGTCTGACTGGCAGGATCTACCTACCTCTCTGGATAAGTCAACCCCCGTCTTTGACCTCTGTTCCCCATCTGTAAAGTGGGAGAAGATATAGAAAGAAACGCTCTCCACAGACCCTGCAGCTCATGATTCCAGGATCGCAGGGTTCTCAGGAAACAGCCAGGATGCCTCTCAAGAAGCCAAATGGAAGGGGAAGTCAAATTTATTGGGCACTTCATGTTCAGGTGCTTAATGAGACTAATTCACATGGTTCCCAGGTCTCCAAATTGTGGGATTTTATGGATCCATAACTTTAATAAAATTTGGGATTGAAATAGGCCACCTATTTTTTATTTTGGCAAATAAAGACATTTTAAAAACCTCCCATTAACTATCACCACTATTTCTTAAAAGAAGTGTTTTTTTTTTTTTTTTTTACACTAAGCAAGTAGGAAATACACAATCTCAAAATAAAAGAGCAGTCCCACTTCCCCACTGGAAAAAAGACAATTGGCAATCTTACATGATTTTTTTTTTTTTTTTTTTTTTTGCAGATAAAAATGCATTTCTTGTCTCTGTAGCCCAGGCTGGAGTACAGTGGCACGATCATAGCCCACAGCAGCCTTGAACTCCTGACCTCAAATGGTTCCCCCACCTTACCCTCCCTGGGATGTAAGGGAGGGTAAGTAGCTGGGATGTAAGTAGCTGGGATGACAGGCACAAGACACTGTGCCCAGCTCCAGATACACATTTTGAGATTGACCCATGTATGGGGTCCGGTATTTGAGACCTACTAGCATGGATTACTTTTTGCCACCCCACCCCACTTACATACCTGTGAAGTGAGACTTAATCCACCCACTTTACAGATGAGGAAACAGATTTAGGGAGACTGGTATTGCAAGGTCACAGAGACAGTTTTAAACTCAGTTTGTCTGGGTTCAAACCCACATCATCTTGATAAATCCTAAGCCAAGGCTCTTTTCCAACAGGGAAAGAAATGACCCACACGGGCTCCCTTGAGGTGCCCCTGGGGTGTTCTGTGACCTAACCCTGTGCCTGGTCTTTGATGCTTTTTCCTTAACACATCTTTATGGTGTGCCTTTGTTCTTTAACACATCTTTATGGTGTGCCTACTTCACACCAGGCGCTGGGCTGGGGGCAGGGGAGAGTGTAGGGAGGGAAACCAAAAATGTCCCAGCCCCTTTCTCTCCTGTCCCCTAGTACTCACTCTGGGTCCCGTTCCCCAGGCCTCCCTCCTTGCCCTAGCAGCCAACGAATCCCCATCGCAGGCGTGGGCTGCTACCAGTTTAGGGGCTTCCCTCTCCCAGGGGTGTTGGCAGTTTCCTAGGAGACTCTGGGAACCTTCAACGCCTCCAAGACCTAAAGGACTGAAAGCGTAATGGTGCAACTTCAGGCACTGTGATAGGTTCTAGGGGAGGTAATTGGGAGTAAGAGATCCAGTTCAAATCCTATCAAATAATACCCCCTCCAGCCCCTCCCCCCACTCCCATAGGCTTTGTGGGGCCTCACAGCCCCTCAGCTCAGGCTGGAAGAAGGGAGTCCCCTACACCAGGGGGCCCTACTGTGGAGGGGTGCTTGCTGCCCCGGCTGGGGGACCCCAGGGATCGTGGCCACCCTTCCCCCCAACTGCCAGAACCAGGAGCACCCTTTCCTGGTTCCGCCCCGCCCCGTCCCGCAC
>NW_012106208.1:688463-695097 GCF_000951045.1 Mandrillus leucophaeus
CGCCGCCGCCGCCGGCCCCGCCTCCGGGCACCATGCTGCCCTCGCAGGAGGCCTCCAAGCTCTACCACGAGCACTACATGCGGAACTCGCGGGCCATCGGCGTGCTGTGGGCCATCTTCACCATCTGCTTCGCCATCATCAACGTGGTGGTCTTCATCCAGCCCTACTGGGTGGGCGACAGCGTGAGCACCCCGAAGCCTGGCTACTTCGGCCTCTTCCACTACTGCGTGGGCAGCGGGCTGGCGGGCCGCGAGCTCACCTGCCGGGGCTCCTTCACCGACTTCAGCACCATCCCGTCCAGCGCCTTCAAGGCGGCCGCCTTCTTCGTGCTGCTCTCCATGGTGCTGATCCTCGGCTGCATCACCTGCTTTGCGCTTTTCTTCTTCTGCAACACAGCTACGGTCTACAAGATCTGCGCCTGGATGCAGCTCTTGGCAGGTAGGGGAGGGGGTGGGCGGAACCCCCAGAACGAGCGCCGGGGACGGGTCTCCTTCCTGCCAGGTCCCCTTCCTGAAGGAGTCAGGTAGATTTTGCTTCTCTGTGTTAAGACACTCACCTCCTTGGCTGACGGACCCTCAGTGGGTACCGGGGAGGGGGTGCGCTGGATAAAGACACCTTAGGGCAGGGGACAGAGCCTTGGGACTAGATAGGTGGGTCTGTATGCTTGGATATGGGTAGACTGCATTTATTGCTGGGCTAGCATTAAGTTAGTGTCTCCAAGGGTCTCTGTTGGCTGTCTTGGGGGAAATATTTATCTGAATGAGGGGTTACTGTAGGTTTGATCGATTTCTGTTATGTTGAAAAAAAGCATAAAAGGTGAATCAAGAGATCTGGCTTGGACTTTTAACTTGCTGACACTATCAACTTGGGTGTTTCACTTTACTTCTCTGAGGCTCGGTTTCCTCATCTGTAAAACAGTGGAGAAGGTGCCAAAAGGACAAATGAAAGAGTGTTTTGTAACCTTTAAAATGCTGTGATAAGGGCAAGAGGCTGTCTATTGTGCTTATCCAATGTTTTGAGATGTGAGTGGTCAAAAGCATTGGGTGACATGGGTCTCTGGAGGGCAGGTCTCCATCCCCACCCCCCCCCCGCACCATGCAGGAAAGTTCTGGTGCCATGCCCAATGGGAGTGAGTCCCTGGGACCCTCCAAAATGTTTGACCAAGGCAGTCATCTTACCCTAAGAACCAGAGAAGGGCCTTTTGGGAATGAGAAATGCTGAGACAATTTTTCAGGACCCATTAGAGTCCCCCACTTCCACCCACCTTTTGATCAGAGATAGATTTTGAAGACTCAGCAACTTAGGCTTTTGCCTAATTGCTGGCAGGGAAGAGAGTTGGGCTGAGGAAAGTGGGGCCAGGGGATGGGAGGGGTGGGGGAGGAGAGCTGGTGAAGGGAAAAGTTTGGAGTCTTCCAGTGATGAGAAAGAGAAGGGGGAAATGTGATTGTCATGCTGCAGAGATGGTTTTTTAAAATAAGCACCTCAGGACATTCAACAAGTGACTGCCATTCCAAAAGAGACCCCCTGGAGGAGGCATTATATCACTTTCTGATGATTCCATTGCTCAGAGCATTGCAGGGAATTAACTTTGGAACATGGAGTGTAATCACTTGAATATCATCATTGAGGAGAGACCTCTATCTTTTAAATGAGGACTGTAACTTTTGGAAATGGCTGGAAGTCACTCCAGGTCAAGTATAGAGAATACAATGGGTCATCAAATTGATAATTGTCACTTGAAATGACAGCCAGGTGTGAGGACAAAGTCATGAGGCTGGTCTGTTTCCACAAGAGGACTTTTACAAATGCAGGGAGGAATTACTGCCTCATTGGAAGAATTGCCCAAACTCCTAAAAGGACTAATTTGAAGAAGGCAGATGTGGACATCCTAATGGGCTTGTTTCAAATTCATCTCACTCAACTCAATTTAGATGTGGATCTTTGAAGAGGATGAGAAAGGTGAACTATAGGATGTGAGGGATATGGCTCCATACTTCTCTGTGGTACCCATGGAGGTGATATTATGTATTTCCGTTCTATTTCTCCTGCAAAGGCAAGCTGGAACCCTCAATTCATCAACCTTAATCTGGAGTCTGCAGATGAGTTGCTGACCTCTTGGCATTCAAATTCTCTGTAATCTGTGTGGGTTTAATCTTGGGGATTTGATGAATTGTCCAACAACCCCCATATAATAATAGAATTTCAGGCACCTTAGAGATCAGCTCCTTCAAATCCCACCTTCCCCTCCCCCTGTTTTAGAGAGAGGAAACTGAGTATAGAGACGGGAAGGGCTTACTTGAGATCACATAGCTGGTAAGGGAAGAAGCTAGTTCTACAGCCAGGGGTTCTTGACTTCTGGCCCAGGGCACTTTTCCTTGCATTACTGCCCTACCCATGTGGGCTGAGGGGGCAGTTGGCAGAGTTGGGCAGTTTATTCCACTTTGTTCAGAGATTTCTGAGTTCTTTGGGTGAGTGACTGATTCACTTTGCTTAATAAAGTGACACCAGGCCAGAGGCCAGAGCACTGGACTACAAGTCTTGGGGGTGGGGATTCTTGGCTGACTTGGGTCTGTGACTCACCATGCATTGTTAAGTAAGCCTTTTAGTTTAAATCTCAATTTCCCATTTGTACAATAGGGGACTGGGAGCAGGTAGATAAGGTGATTTAAAGTATCTCTTGGCCAGGCATGGTGGCTCACACCTATAATCCCAGCACTTTGGGAGGTTGAGGTGGGAAGATTGCTTGAGGCTAGGAGTTGGAGACTAGCCTGGCCAACATAGTGAGACCCTGTCTCTGCAAAAAATAACATAAAATAAATAAAAAATAAAGTATCTCTTTCAGCCCTGTGGGGATCCTGGGACAACTCTTTCATCAAGATCATTCCATTCAGAAAGTGATAAATCAGTCATCCTCAGAGGAACTGTGGAGAATCAAAGGGCTCTGTTTGTGTCACATAAGAATTAAAGTGCTTATCATATGATTTTGTACCTGTTAACTTTTTTTTTTTTTTTTTTTAATTTTGAGATGGAGTTTCACTCTTGTTGCCCAGGCTGGAGTGCAATGGCACCATCTCGGCTCACTGCAACCTCCACCTCCCGGGTTCAAGTGATTCTCCTAACTAAGCCTCCCGAGTAGCTGGAATTACAGGCGCCTGCCACAATGCCTGGCTAATTTTTTGTATTTTTAGTAGAGATAGGGTTTCACCATGTTGGCCAGGCTGGTCTCAAACTCCTGATCTCAGGTGATCCACCCGCCTCGGCCTCCCAAAGTGCTGGGATTACAAGTGTGAGCCACCGCGCCTGGCCTGTTCCTGTTAACTTTTATTCAAGTATTTTGGGGTCCTCTGAGTGCAGAGCATGGGGGCATTGGGAAAATACAAAAAGATATGTATTCTTTTGTTTGTTCTTCACCTGCTCTGTAACCATCCCTATGCTTAGTCCTGTAATACTGATATGCGTAAGATGTCATCCCTGTCTCCAAGGATCTTAGGTCTATAAAATGCAATTCCTGCTCTCAGGGAGCATACTGTCTGGTTAAGTCACTATATTAGCAGTCTTTCAGTGGTGAACGACAGAAACCCAACTCGAGCTGGCTTAAATAAATTAGAAAAAAATAAACAAGCTAGAGTTTATCGGCTCACTTAATTTGAAAGTCAGGAGTATTTGGCTTTGGGCATGGACAGATCCAGATGCTCACATCATGCCATGAAGAATCTGTCTCTCTCCATTTCTTAGTTCCTCTGTGCTCACTCATTTTAAATCCATTTCTGTCTTCAAGGTGACAAATAAGGCTACTAGTAGATCTAATTTACATTGTTTCAGCTTAGCGGTGCCTGTGGAAAAAGAATAATTCGAGCAAACGTTCCAGGGCTGAGCCAGATTGGCCCCGTTTGGTCAAGTGTCCACCTCTTAATTAATCATGGTGACTTTGTCTAAGGCCTAAGTGCATACTTATCCTTGGAACCGCACATGGACTGATAGTGGAGAAAGATCAGTTTCCTCAAAGATAAATCAAGTGTGAGCACCGGAAGAGGGGTAGCAGGGGCAAGACAAGTGCCAACAGAAGTTTTCCTCTGGGCAGTCTGAGCACTAATATGTGCGGGCTGGAAATGCTGTGGAAACCCAGAGCAGCAGAGGGGGCTGCCAGCTTAGTTGGGAAGTGAGGCTTGAGCTGGGTGGGGTGTTACCAGGTGGGAGGTATGCGTGAGCATCCTGAATGGAGAGGAAGATCGTGGGCAAAGACATAGCAGTGAGAAAGACACATCTGGCTTGAGTGTGGCATCCACATAGGGGAGCAGCATGAGGAGAGGCAAGGAAGGAATTATGGGGGCCACAGTATGCTGGGTCAAAGAATTTCAACTTTAATCAGCAGCAGTTGGATGCTACTATGACTTATTATTATTAAAGAAAAATAGCTAACATTTTACATGCATTATATAATTTGATCCTCACAACAATCTTGTGGAGTAGGTACCATTATTCATATTTTATAGGTGAGAAAGCTGAGCCTCAAAGAGGAAAAAGTCATTTGTCCAAGGTCATACAGTTGGTAAGTGGTGGAGCCTGAATTGTAACTTCATATGTCTGACTCTAAAACCTGAGATCAGCCAGGCTTGGTGGCTCATGTCTGTAATCCCAGAATTTTGAGAGGCTGAGGCAGGCAGATCACTTGAGCCCAGGAGTTCAAGACAAGCCTGGGCAACATGGTGAAACCCTGTCTCTACAAAAAATACAAAAATTAGCCAGGCGTGATGGCATGGGCCCGTAGTCCCAGCTACTCAGGAGGCTAAGGCGGGAGGATTGCTTGAGCCTGGGAGGTGGAGGTTGCAGTGAGCCATGATCATACCACTGCACTCCAGCCTGCACAACAGAGCGAGACCCTGTCTCAAAAAAACGAAACAAAACAAAACAAAGAACAAAAATTCCTGAGATCTTGGTTAAAGGAGGATTAATGGTGGGGATAGTGACATGTTTTAGCCAGAAGAGTCAACTGCTAACTAAGTACAGAGGCAGGATATCTCTGCTACGTTTTTTACCTGGTTGTTCCCATTTACTAAGAATATCCAATGTGCCAGCTTCTATGCTAGACATTTTCACACTCATTGTCGTTTAATCCTCATCTGTTAAAATAACTTGCTCCAAGGTCACACATTTAATAAAAGGTGGAACTAAAACTCAACACAAGTCTAATACAGATCTAGAACCTGTTTGTATCACTGAACTGGAACCTAAGAAGTGAATACACAAATCACAGAACTATAAGCTCCATAGACTAAATGTTACCTGTGGGCCCGGTGTAGTTAGCCAGGGAACACTCTCAACTGAGTTAGAGATTCAAGCTGAAGTATGGTTAAGGGTCGGGGTGCCAGGATAAGTATGTGCTAGTCACGTAAGATCACAGGATTATGGCCAGGCACAGTGGCTCTGGCTTATAATCCCAGCATTTTCAAAGGTTGAGGCAGAAGGGTTGCTTGAGGCTAGGAGTTCGAGACCAGCCTGGGCAACATAGTGAGACCCCATCTCTACAAATAATTTAAAAATTAGCTAGATGTGGTGGCACTCACCTGTGGTCCCAGCTACTCTGGAGGCTGAGGTGGGAGGATTGCTTGGGCTCGAGAGGTTGAGGCTGCAGTGAGCCATGATCACGCCACGGCACTCTAGCCTGGGCAACAGAGCCAGACTGTGTCTCAAAAATAAAACAAAACGAACAAAAAATAAAGGACTTAGAATCCCTGCTCTGCCACTTTCCAACTGTGGGCCTTGGAGAAATGGGTTTGCCTCTCTGAATCTCAGTTTCTTCATCTGTAAAAGCAGAGATTATCATTGCACTTGCTTTGGAAATGAAGGGGGTAAAAATGCTGAGTGTGGTCCTGGTGTATGAGAAGCATTCGATAAATAGTCGCTGTTACTCTTGTGACATAGTCTGAGGGAAGAGCAGTTTATGAGGGATCCTTGATACTTAAGAGTTTGGACGTGCCAGGATGACCAAAGGGCTTAAGAAGGCATAAACTGTCAGCTGGAAAGAGTCTTACCAACCCACTTCCCCAGCTCTCTCATTTTAAAGATGTAAGGACTGGGTCTGAGTCTCAGAGAGAAGGGACAAGTTCATGGTGACACAGTGAGACTTGTACCCAGACCTCTCCTCATTCCATGGAAGGGAGGTGATTCTGACCACATTCATTCAATACTAAGTGCTCTGGTGCCTGGACCACAGCAGAGAATAAAATGTGTAGAATGGAATGGAAGCTGGTGGACCCTGGAGGTGGGAGGTGGCAGGAAGTGGGGTTTGGGGGACCTACAAGTGAGTACCTTTCAGCCTTCCAGATGTGTGTTCTTTTTTTTCTTTTTCTTTTCTTTTTTTTTTTTTTGAGACCGAGTCTCCCTCTGTCACCCAGGCTGGAGTGCAGTGGTGCGATCTCAGCTCACTGCAATCTCTGTCTCCCAGGTTCAAGTGATTCTTCTGCCTCAGCCTACTGAGTAGCTGGGATTACAGGCACATGCCACCACACCTGGCTAATTTTTGTATTTTTAGTAGAGATGGGGTTTCACCATATTGGCCAGGCTGGTCTCAAACTCCTGACTTTGTGATCTGCCCGCCTTGGCCTCCCAAAGTGCTGGGATTACAGGCTTGAGC
>NW_012106208.1:695147-707783 GCF_000951045.1 Mandrillus leucophaeus
CTCCCAGGTTCAAGTGATTCTTCTGCCTCAGCCTACTGAGTAGCTGGGATTACAGGCACATGCCACCACACCTGGCTAATTTTTTGTATTTTCAGTAGAGACGGGGTTTCACCATGTTGGCCACAACATGTTAGGTCTCAAACTCCTGACGTCAAGTGATCCACTGGCCTCGGCCTCCCAAAGTGCTGGGATTACAGGCATGAGCCACTGCACCTGGCCCAGATGTGTGTTCTTAATTATCAGGGTCTCCGGACTAGGAACCTCAACCAGGAACTCCGATCACTGTGGCATCGAATATTCATCTACATTTCTTTCCATTTCTTTCTTTTCTTTTATTTGAAACTGTGCCTGGCTCTGTCACCCAGGCTGGGATGCAGTGGTGCAATCATGGCTCACTGTAACCTTGGGCTCCTGGGCTTAAGCAATCCTCCCACCTCAGCCCCCTCAGTAGCTAGAACTACAGGCACACACCACCATGCCTTGTTAATTATTTTATTTTATTATTTTTGAGACAGAGTCTCGCTCTGTTGTCCAGGCTGGAGTGCAGTGGCATGATCTTGGCTCACTGCAACCTCCACCTCCTGGGTTCAAGCAATTTCTAGCTAATTTTTGTATTTTTTAGTAGAGATGGGGTTTCACCATGTTGGCCAGGCTGGTCTTGAACTCCTGTGATCTTGAACTCCAGAGCACTCAAGTGATCTGCTCGCCTCAGCCTTTATTCTACCTTTTTTTTTTTAGATGGAGTCTCGCTCTGTCACCCAGGCTGGAGTGCAGTGGCCGGATCTCAGCTCACTGCAAGCTCCGCCTCCCGGATTTACTCCATTCTCTTGCCTCAGCCTCCCGAATAGCTGGGACTACAGGCGCCCTTCACCTCGCCTGGCTAGTTTTTTGTATTTTTTAGTAGAGACGGGGTTTCACCGTGTTAGCCAGGATGGTCTCGATCTCCTGACCTTGTGATACGCCCATCTCGGCCTCCCAAAGTGCTGGGATTACAGGCTTGAGCCATCGTGCCCGGCCTATTCTATTTTTTGTAGAGACAGGGTCTCACTATGTTTCCCAGACTATTCAACTCTTGGTCTCAAGTGATCCTCCCACCTCAGCCTCCCAAAGTGCTGGAATTACAGCCTGAGCCACCGCCCCCAGCACATTGCTCTGGGCCTTGTTTCAGATTTGATTTGGGATTTTATTCTTCCACTGTCTTTGTTGTATGTGCATGATATTGATAAACACATTGAGAGAATTTCTTTCCTCTTTCCCTCCTCCTCTCCCTCTTTCCTCTGTTCCTCTCTCATTTCTTTCTTTCTTCCTTCCTCTCTCTTTTTTTTTTTTTTTTTTGAGACAGAGTCTTGCTCTGTCTCCCAGGCTGGAGTGCAGTGGCCGGATCTCGGCTCACTACAACCTCCACCTCCCAGGTTCAAGTGATTCTCCTGCCTCAGCCTCCCGAGTAGCTGGGACTACAGGCGTCTGCCACCACTCCTGGCTAATTTTTGTATTTTTAGTAGAGACGGGGTTTCACCATATTGGCCAGGCTGGTCTCAAACTCCTGACTTTGTGATCTGCCCGCCTTGGCCTCCCAAAGTGCTGGGATTACAGGCTTGAGCCTCCGTGCCCGACCTCTCTCTCTCTTTTTAGTACTTTTGAGTTGCTGTTTTACCTTCTTTCCTCTCTTCTGTTCTCCTTTCCTTTCCTCCCTTTACTTTTGCCTCACTTCCCTCTCCCCGCTCCTCTTCTTTTCTTTCTCACATCAACCTTTACTGACAGTGTTGTGTGTGTGTCAGACACTGTGCTAGCCTCTAGAAATCCTGAGTAAGAATCCTTGCTCCCAGGGAGCTCATAGTCTGATGGGAGAGGCAGGAACAAAAACAGATCGTCACAATATGGTACAATACATGAAACGGGAGATTCATGCACAGGATATTCTGAGGGCAGGGAGGGGACTTCGAACACAGTTAAAGAGAGCCAGGGAAGTCTTCCCAAAAGGGTAACATTTGAGCTGAGTCTTAAAGGATGAGTAGGAAAGAGGAACAGGATGATCAAAGGCATGGAGGTGGGAATAGCTGCTGTGTCTGGGGACTCTAAGCAACTAGGCCAGGAAAGGTAAGAGTTGAGACTGGGGAAGTGGGCCAGAGCTGGACTGTAGAGACCTTCTAAGTCATGGTAAGGAGTTTAGGCTTTATTTGGGTGTTTTTTTTTTTTTTTTTTTTGCTTGTTTTGAGACACAGTCTCACTCTATGGCCCGGTCTGGAGTGCAGTGGTGTGATCTCGTCTCACTGCAACCTCTACCTCCCGGGTTCAACCTCTGTCTCCTGCTTCAGCCTCCCAAGTAGCTGGGACTATAGATGCCCACCACCATGCCTAGCTAATTTTTGTATTTTTAGTAGAGACAGGGTTTCACCGTGTTGGCCAGGCTGGTCTTGAACTCCTGACCTTGGGTAATCCACCTACCTTGGTCTCCCAAAGCACTGGGATTACAGGCATGAGCCACCATGCCTGAACCTAGACTTTTATTTGTAGACAGCAGTTCATTGTTGAAGGGTTTTACAAAAATTTTTATTTTAATTATTTCCAGACTTTTGACTTTTTGGAAAAGTAATACAAGTACACAAGACAAAATTTGGAAAGTAAAAAGGGTACACAGGCAGACATAAGTCTCCTTTCCATCCTCACTCCCACTTGTTTCTCTCAGAGACAACCCCCATTACCAGTTTCTTGAGTACCCTTTCCAAGAAATTTCTTAAATATACAAGCAAATGCAAATAGTGTTTTTACATAATTAGTGTATTATTTATCTATAGCTGTATAACAAATTACCCCAAGCTGGGCACACGGGCGCTCATCTGTAATCCTGGCACTTTGGGAGGCTAAGGTGGGCTGATCACTTGAGACCAGGAGTTTGAGACCAGCCTGGGCAACATGGTGAAACTCCATCTCTACAAAAACTAGCTAGGCATGGTGGCACACGCCTGTAATCCCAGCTACTCAGTAGGCTGAGATGGGAGCATCACCTGAGCCCAGAAAGGTCAAGGCTGCATTGAGCTGTGACTGTGCCACTGCACTCCAGCCTGGGTGATAGAGTGAGATGTTCCCTAAAACAAAAAACAAAAAAACCCAAAAACAAAAACAAACAAATCACCTCAAAATGTAGTCGCCTGAATCAACAAGCATTTATGATCTTTGTTTCTATAAAGTCACAGTACTTTGGGAGCAGCTTAGATGGGCAGGTAGCTGTGACTCAGGGTCTCTGATGATGTTGCATCCAAGACCTCAGCTGGGGCTACAGTTATCCTAAGGATAACTGGGTTAGAGGACCCACTTTTAAGTTCATTCATGTGGGTGCTGGCAGGAGATCTGAGAATGAGTGCTCCGAGAGAGAAAAAGGAAGAAGCCACACTGCCCACCCCCTTTTTGTGGTATCAATTGTATTGAGATATAATTCGTATGTCATATAATTCACCCATATCAAGTGAACTGTTACATGGTTTTTAGTACATTCACGGAGTTATGCAACCATGACCACAACCAGTTTTAGGATATTTTTCATTACCTCAAGAAGAAACCTTATATACTTTAGCTATCATCCCTTAACCCCTGACCCCCCATTTTCCTCAGCCCTAAGCAACCAGTAATTTACTTTCTGTCTCTATGTATTAGCTTATTCTAGACACTTCATATAAATGGGGTCATATAACATGTGACTTTTTTTTTTTTTTTTTTTGAGATAGGGCCTTGCTCTGTTACCCAGGCTAGAGTATAGTGTTGCACTCATAGCTCACTGCAGCCTCAATCTCTTGGGCTCAAGCAATCCTTCCACCTCAGCCTCTCAAGTAACTGGGACTACTGGCATGTGTCACCATGCCTGGCTAATTTTTTAAATTTTTAGTAGAAACAAGGTCTCTCTGTGTTGCCCAGGCTGGTCTTGAACTCTTGAACTCAAGCAATTCTTCTGCCTCGATCTCCCAAAGCCACCACACCAGGGTACTATATAGTCTTTTGTGACTGACTTTTTTCACTTAGTATAGCACTTTCAAGGTTCATTCATGTTAGAGCACATATCAATATTTTATTTCTTTTTATGGCTGAATAATATCCCCTTGAATGGACATACTATGTTTTGTTTATCCGTTCATCAGCTGATGGACATTTGGGTTGTTCCACCTTTTGGCTATTATGAAGAATGCTATAAACATTTGTATACAAGTTTTTTTTTTTTTTCTTTTTGAGACAGAGTATCGCTCTGTTGCCCAGGCTGAAGAGCAGTGGTGCGATCTTAGCTCACTGCAACCTGCACCACCTGAGTTCAAGTGATTCTTGTGCCTTAGCCTCCCAAGTAGCTGGGATTACAGGCACACGCCACCACGCTTGGCTGATTTTTGCAGTTTTAGTAGAGATGGGGTTTCACCATGTTGGCCAGGCTGGTCTCGATCTCTCGACCTCAGGTGATCCTCCCACCTTGGCCTCCCAAAGTGCTGGGATTACCGGCATGAGCCACCATGCCTGGCCTTGTGTATAAGTTTCTAGGTAGATACATGCCTTCATTTCTCTTGGGTACATACCTAGAAGTAGAATTGCCTGGACAAATGGGAACTCTGTATTTAAAATTTTGAGAAACTGACAGATTTTCCCAAAGTGGCTTGCCAAATCCAAGATCACAAAGATTTACCCCTATGTTTTCTTCTAAAGGTTTTGTAGTTTTGGCTCTTACATTTAGGTCTTTGATCTACCTTTTTTTTTTTTCTTTGAGGCGAAGTTTTGCTCTGTCACCCAGGTTGGAGTGCAGTGGTGCAATCTCAACTCACTGCAACCTCTGCCCTCCAGGTTCAAGCGATTCTCTTGCCTCAGCCTCCCTATTAGCTGGGATTACAGGCACATGCCACCACACCTGGCTAATTTCTGTATTATTAGTAGAGACAGGTTTTCATCATGTTGGCCAGGCTGGTCTCAAACTCCTGACCTCAGGTGATCCACCTGCCTTGGCCTCCCAAATTGCTGGGATTACAGGCGTGAGCCACACTGCCTGGCCTTTGATCCACTTTGAGTTAATTTTTGTATATAGTGTGAGATACGGGGTCCAACATCATTCTTTTGCATGTGGCTATTCAGTTTCCTAGCACCAAGATTGTTCTTTTTCTGTTGAATTGTTCTGGTATCCTTGTCAAATGTTAATTGACCATAGATACATAGATTGCTTTCTAGACTCTCAATTCTATTCAATTGATCTGTATATCTATATATCTATCCTTATGCCAGAACAGACTGTCTTTTAAAAAATTTTATTTTACCGGGCACAGTCTTGATTACTGTCACTTTCTAGTCAGTTTGAAATCAGAAAGTGTGAGTCCTCCAACTTCGTTCTTCATTTTCAAGGTTGTTCTGGTTATCACACTGCCTTTTATGTCCTGATAGCAGACATCACACACCATCACTTCTGCCACACTCTATTACAAGAAATAAGTTCCTAAATCCAGCCCACATTCTAGAGGAGGAGAATTAGGATCCTTCTCTTGAAGGGAGGAATGTCAAAGAATTTGTGGACATATTTTCAAGCCACTGCTAATGGTAATACACTAAACACTTGGTTCTGTGGCTTGCTTTTTTTTTTTTTTTTTATATAAACTATTTATTAACAGACAAGGCCTACAGACTTATTTCTTCTTGGACACACCACGATGCGGCCACGGCGGCCAGTGGTCTTGGTGTGCTGGCCTCGGACACGAAGGCCCCAGAAGTGGCGCAGCCCTCTATGGGCCCGAATCTTCTTCAGTCGCTCCAGGTCTTCACGGAGCTTGTTGTCCAGACCATTGGCTAGGACCTGGCTATATTTTCCATCCTTTACATCCTTCTGTCTGTTCAAGAACCAGTCTGGGATCTTGTACTGGCGTGGATTCTGCATAATGGTGATCACACGTTCCACCTCATCCTCAGTGAGTTCTCCCGCCCTCTTGCTGAGGTCAATGTCTGCTTTCCTCAACACCACATGAGCATATCTTCGGCCCACACCCTTAATGGCAGTGATGGCAAAGGCTATTTTCTGCCGCCCATCGATGTTGGTGTTGAGTACTCGCAAAATATGCTGAACTTTTCAGGGATCACTAGAGACGTGGCGGCAGCACAAGTGGCCGCGTGTAGGCCTCCTGTGGAAGCGTGGGTTGCTTTTTTACTCAACAATACATCTTGGAGATAGTTCTATATCAGTGTATAAAGAGCCACCTTTTTCTTAACAACTGCATAATAAACTTTTCTATAGATGCATCATAATTTAATTAATATTTATTTACAATATTTTGCTATAATGCTTCAGTGAATAATGTTATATGTAAATTATAATATCTAATACATATGTAAGTATAAGGATAAAGCCCTAGAAGGGGAATTGCTGGATTAAGTGGTATATACATTTACAATTTCACAGACCTATCAACAGTGTCCTTCACAGAGGTTGCACAAAGTCACACTCCCATAAGCAATGTATGATCGTACCTGTTTCTCCATGTCTTTGCCAACTGAGTGTGTTATCAAATATTTCATTTTTTCCACCCTGATAGAAAACATTCTCTTATTGTTGTAATTTGCCTTTCTATTATTATGAATGAGATTGAATACCTCTTTTATATATGTAATTGTTATATATATGTATATTTTTTTAACTGTCATTTCTTAAATTTTGAAAATCAATGTAATGGCATTTTTCCACTTTGATTTGTAAGAGCTCTTTATATACTAAGAAAGGTAGCCTTCTGTGTGTGAGATGAGTTACAAATATTGCTTCTCAGTTTATCTTTTGACTTTGTCTATGGATTTTTCCCCCATGGGGAAATTGTTTTCTTTTTACTATAAGCAAATCATCAATTCCCTCTTTTATGGTTGCTGGGTTTAGTGTTATACCTAGAAAGGCTCTGAAGTGTTTCAAGTCTGAGGGGAACATGATTGGATCTGGTTGCTGGTGAAGAGGATGGATTGGAGGTATCAGGAGGATAAGGGTTGAACTATTCTTTTTTTATTTTTTTCGAGATGAAGTCTCACTCTATTGCCCAGGCTGGAGTGCAGTGGCGCAATCTCGGCTCCCTGCAACCTCCACCTCCTGGGTTCAAACAATTCTTCTGCTTTAGCCTCCCAAGTAGCTGGGACTACAGGTGCCCACCACCACACCCAGCTAATTTTCATATTTTTTAGTCAAGATGGGGTTTTGCCATGTTGGCCAGGCTGGTCTGGAATTCCTGACCTCAAGTGATCCACCCGCCTCAGCCTCCTAAAGTGCTAGATTACAGGTGTGAGCCACCACGCCCGGCCCCAGAGGAGTTTAATGCATTATGAGTGCCCTGGATCAGTAATCTGTACCTGGCACATAGGTGCTTAATTAATGTCTGTTGAATGAATGAATGAATGATGATATCTGATTTAAGTCTCAGCTCTGCCACCCATTCCTTTGGAGGCAGCACAGTTTAGTGGTCAGAAAACCTGAATTTGGGCTGGGTGTGGTGGCTCATATCTATAATCCCAGCACTTTAAGAGGCCGAGGTGGGCAGGTCACCTGAGGTCAGGAGTTCGAGACCAGCCTGGCCAACATGGTGAAATCCTATGTCTACTAAAAATACAAAAATTAGTTGGGCATGGTGGCATATGCCTGTAATCCCAGCTACTCAGGAGGCTGAGGCAGGAGAATCGCTTGAACTGGGAAGGAGGAGGTTGCAGTGAGCCAAGATTGTGCCATTGCACTCCAGCCTGAGTGACAGAGCAAGACTCCATTAAAAAAAAAAAAAAAAGAAAGAAAACCTGAATTTAAATTCTGACTGTGGTGTTACCAACTAAGTGTTCTCAGGAATATTACCTGATTTCTGAGTCTCAGTTTACTCACCTGTAAAATGGAGACAATAATAATAACTGCCTCGTGGCGCTGTTGAAGGATTGATTGTGAATTTGTGTGCACACCACGGCAGAAACAAAACATTTATTAATTTTAGCGATTCTTATTTGTTGTTGTGTGACCAGAATCAAATCACTTTGGCTTCAACTTTCCAATATTCCATGGCCTGTGCTAGAACAAGGGAGAAAGGGTTGAAAAGTGGGAACAGTTGGGAGAGGAGCCTGGAGAAGTAGTTAGAGCTGGCTTATGGAGGGCCTTGACCGTGGCTTTGGAGTTCAGGTCTTATTCCTAGATGATGAACAATCACTTTCAGGCATGGGAATGACCAGGGTCAGATGTAGGTTTAAAAGGATGACTTGGGAGGCTGCTATGGAGAATGGACCAGTTGGAGGCTCGATGGAAGCAGGGAGCCCGGGAAGAAGGCGGTCCAGGTGAGAGATGCCAAGGATGGTGGAGGGAGAGGAGGAGAAAGATTGGAGACCTATTTAGAAGACCAATGGGTGTGCTGGGTTTGAGGACAAGGCAGTTCTTACGATGACTCCAAGTTTCTTACGGATAATTGGGTCTGTGGAGTGACATTCACAAAGGACATAGGATGAAGAACAGACCTGGGGTGGAGGAAGAGAAGGTCTGTTTGGGAAACACTGATTTTGAGGTTCTTATGGGATATGCAAGAGGAAAGGTCCAATGAGTGTTACTGCAGTCTGGGGATGAGGAGAAGGTCTCAGCTGTGGATGGAGATTTGAGGCATCATCGTATGAATCTGAGCATAGACAAAATTGCCCAAGGAGAATGTATGGAGGGAGAAGAGACAGCCTAGGGAACAGCAACCTTAAGGAGCAGGTGGAGGAGGAGGAGTCAGAAAAACCAACTGCGAGACAGGAGTCAGAGCAGGAGGAGGCAAATTAGCAACTGAGGGCCTGAGGAAGATAGGCTCGAGGAAGGCCACATGTCTGCAGGAGAAGGTGGACTTGGAAGGGATGGGGAGAGCAGCGGGAGGGTTTTCACCAAATCCTAGAGGTGTATGTGGCAGAGCCAGCCTAGGACAATAGGGTGACCCCGAGGAGGGACAGATGCCAAGGTTATTAACAGGCTGTGGACTCCGTGCAGGCTGGGCCTAGGGTGGCAGATGAGAGTAAATGCTGTTACCAAATAATTACCGCACAAAGTGATGGGGGTTCCATCTCTCCACAAGTCATCTGTGATGCCAGATGCCATTATTTGTGTTCCCAACAGTGCCCCCGTCCAAAACTGTGAGCCCCTCAAGGTCTGGAACCATGAGTTGAGACTGAATGACTTAGAGGAAGAGTGTCCCAGGGAGAAGGGGTGAATTTGACACGTTTTCAGGGACAGAAAGGATGGCAGTGCAGCCAGAGTGCAAGCGAGAGGCTGAATGGCACCAGAGGAAATGGAGGGAGGCTGGGGCCTGGAAGCCACTGTCAGCTGTTGTCAGGAATTTACTCTGAATGCCATGGAGAGAGAGAGTTAAGTAGGGGAGCTAGTTTCTTTCTTCTCTTTGAGACAGGGTCTTGCTCTGTTGCCCAGGCTGCAGTACAGTGGCACGATCATAGCTCACTGTAACCTCAAATTCCTGGGCTCAAGTGATCCTCGCATCTCAGCCTTCTGAGTAGCTGGGATTACAGGCTCACACTACCACACCTGGCTAACTTTTTTTTTTTTTTTTTGAGGCGGAGTCTGGCTCTGCCGCCCAGGTTGGAATGCAGGGGCGTGATCTCGGCTCACTGCAAGCTCCGCCTCCCAGGTTCACGCCATTCTCCTGCCTCAGCCTCCTGCTAAATTTTATTTTACAGATGGGGTCTCATTATGTTGCCCAGGCTGATCTCAAATTCCTGGCCTCAAGCAATCCTCTCATTTCATTCTTCCAAAGTGCTGGGATTACAGGCATGAGCCACTGTGCTTGGCCATGATACCATTTGTTTTTGAATGTTCATTCTGGATGCTGAATGGGGAACAGGTGACGGTGGGGCAAGGGTAGAAGCAGAGAAACTAGTGTGAAGGTGACTGTGGTGATCAGGGAAGAAGGTCATGGATCTTGGAGCCAGGTGGTAGCTGGCAGTGGAAATGGAGAGAAGGGGTCTGGTGCTGGACATTTTTTGGAGGTTGAGCCAGTCAGCCTTGCAAATGGATTGGGTGTGGGAGGTGAGGGAAAGGGAGGATCTAGGATACCTCCCAGGCTGGCCTCAGCATCTAGGTTGTTGGATGGGACAGGAGTCACCTCATAGGAGCTGATAGGGGCATTAAGATTGGGCTTGGATGGCTCAGATTTTAAAAGGAGAAGCTCGGTCTCCCTTGTAAGATAAGCCCCTGGCCCTGGATGGGCAGGAACAGAGCCGGGTGCTCAGACCTGGTAGGGAGGGCCTGTGGACAGGCATCTCCAACCCACCTCCTGAACTTCCTTCTCCTAGGGGATCTCCCTGTGAGACAACTGTTACCACGGGCCCCTTGTGTCCTGGGGAAGCCATTCCCTTTGAAAGCTGTGGCCCCCCTGGCCAGACCTGGTGGCTCACGCCTGTAATCCCAGCACTTTGGGTGAGGTGGGCGGATCACCTGAAGTCAGGAGTTCAAGACCAGCCTGGGCAACGTGGTGAAACACCCTCTCTAAAAAAATACAAAAATTAGCTGAGTGTGGTGGCGTGTGGCTGTAGTCCCAGCTACTCAGGAAGCTGAGGCAGGAGAATCGCTTGAACCTGGTAGGCAGAGGTTGCAGTGAGCCAAGATCACGCCACTGCACTCTAGCCTGGGCGATAAGAGTGAGACTCTATCTCAAAAAAATAATAATAATAAAAATAAAAATAAATGAAAGCAAGCAAGCAAGCAAGTTGTGGCCCCAGTATGGACAGAAATCATTCACTGGACTCCCCTCAGTCCCAAACCCAGCCAGGTCCTTCTGGAAAAACCTTCCTAAATTGAAGGAGAGACTGTCAGAGGACACAAGCAGCTGGCTGTGTATTTTGTGCTACACTGATTCTTTGTATATCTCACCTTTTCTAAGAGTTTTATTGCTTTTAAAAAATTATAATTGTTCTTTGTGGAAAAATTGGAGAATATATTTTGAGCAGAATTACACCCATAGTCTTACTCTCTCAGCAATAGTCATTCTTAACTGCATGGTCTATGCTCGTAACAGTATAGAGTGCTGGTTAGAAGCAGGCTGTCTGGGTCCAAATCCTGCAACTTTGTGTGACCCTGGATAACTTGGATAACCTCAAACCTCTTGCACCTCAGTGTCCTCATCTGTAAAAAGAAGATAATAACAGTAGCTATGCCATAGAGTTGTAGGGATTAAATGAACTAGCATGTGTAAAGTACTTATAGTGCCTGGCATGGTAAATTCTATATAATTATTTGCTGTCACTGTGTGAACATTTTTCCCAAAAAGAAATTACGTTATGTGTTATTTTAAAAAGTCTTTTGAGACCTAACACATCATGAGTATTTCTTATATATGATTAAACCTTCCTCAATATACTTTTAGTAGCTGAGTAACACTCTGTGATATGAAAGAGCTGTATTCCCGTATCGATATAGTAGGGGTTTTTGTCTTTCCTCCCTTCCTTCATTATTTCTCCTCCCCTTGCTCTTATACCCTTCCTCCTCCTCTTTTTCTTCTTCCCCTCGCTCTTCCTCTTTTATAAACAGCAATGTGATGAACATCCTCATAGTTAAATCTTAGAGGACATCTGTGAACATTTTCTTATGATAAATTCCTGGAAATTGCCAAGCTCAGTCAAAAGGGGTTTAAAGGTTTCATTTTTCTGTTTTTGAGATTAATCCATGATTTCTATAAGTTAAATTTGACCTCTGCATTGCCTGTCTTTGCTGCTTTAATGATTTCATTCCAAGTGAACGAAAATCTCTGGCAATAGTCATTTACTAGCAGTCAACCTCCACCCACTTTATGGTTTCTGTCAGTAATTTATTTACCTGGCTTCAAATTCAACAGGTTATCAGAGAAACATCTCCTCCAGCTACCCAATGCCCCTCTTTAGAAGGAGCCAGGGTTGTCAGTGTCTTATAAATACGTCTGAAAATATTTTATGTACCTGCAAGAAAATACACCCCCACATACATATGATTTCCCGCCTCTATTGCAATGGGAACGTTGTGCAGTATTTGTTATTGTGAGCCTTGCCTTTCTTTCAGCAGGGTATCCGGACATCATTCCACATCAGCACATAAGGAGCTTCCTCATTCTCTTTAATGACTGATTGTATTATTGAATGCTACTACAAAGGGGCACTATACCTAATCAGTTACCTATTGGTGGGCATTTAAGTTATTTCCAATGTTTATTTCTTACACATCATGGTTTGCATCCCTTTTTTTTTTTTTTAAGAAAAGTCTTGCTCTGTCACCCAGGCTGGAGTGCAATGGGACAATCTCAGCTCACTGTAACCTCTGCATCTCAGGTTCAAACGATTCTCCTGCCTCTCAAGTAGCTGAGACTACTGCATGGTGGCATGCACCGCCATGCCCAGCTAATTTTTTGGTATTTTTTGTAGAGACAGGGTTTGTCATGTTGCCCAGGTTGGTCTCAAACCCCTGGGCTCAAGCGATCCATCTGCCTCAGCCTCCCAGAGTGCTGGAATTACAGGTGTGAGCCTCTGTGCCCGACCCTATGCAACCTTTTTTTTTTTTTTAAAGTCATACATCTACAGCCCAAAGAAAATCACAAAGTGAACATGACTATGAAAAAAGCACCCAGGTCATAAACCTCATTCCTCCAAAGGTAATCCTGACCTTTTTTTTTTTTT
>NW_012106208.1:708143-713737 GCF_000951045.1 Mandrillus leucophaeus
TTTCTTTCTTTCTTTCTTTCTTTTCTTTCTCGCTCTGTTATCCAGGCTGGAGTGCAGTGGCCCATCTTGGCTCACTGCAACCTCCCCTTCCCAGGTTCAAACAATTCTCCCGCCTCAGCCTCCCAAGTAGCTGTGATTACAGGTGCGCATCACCATGCCTGCCTAATGTTTGTATTTTTAGTAGAGACGGGGTTTCAGCATGTTGGCCAGGCTGGTCTCGAATTGTTATTTCAGATGATCCACCTGCCTCGGTCTCCCAAAATCCTGGGATTACAGGCATGAGCCGCCATGCCCAGCAGAGTTTCTTAGTTCTTAAAAGCTCTCCTTCCCCGCCTCCTTCCCTGTCTCCCCCATGCCACTTTTCAGAGGTAACCGTCATTAAGCTGCTTCTGTATTCTTCCAGAAATGCTTATAGATATGCAAGCTTATATGCAGGCATAGCTCGTTTTATTGTGCTTTGCTTTATTACGCTTTGCAGATATTGCATTTTTAATAAATTGAAGGTTTGTGGCAACCCTGAGTCGATCAAGTCTGTCGGTGCCCACTTCGTGGCTCTGTGTCACATTTTTGGAATTTTCACAATATCTCAAACTTTTCTATTATGATTATACCTTTTATGGTGATCTGTGATCAGTGATCTTTGATGTTACTATTGTAATTGTTTTGGGGCACCATGAACTGCACCCATATAACACAGAAAACTTCATAAATAAACGTATGTATTTTGATTGCTCCACCTGCTGGCTATTCCCCTGTCTCTCTCCCTCCTTTGGCTTCCCTATTCCCTGAGACACAGCAGTTTTGAAATTAGGCCAATTAGTAACCCTGCAATGGCCTCTAAGTGTTCAAGTGAAAGGAAGAATCATACATCTCTCATGTTAAGTCAAAAGATTAAAATGTGGGCTGGGCACGGTGGCTCACGCCTGTTATCCCAGCACTTTGCAGGAGGCTGAGGCAGGAGGATTTCTTGAGATCAGAAGTTCAAGACCATCCTGGGCAAATAGTAAGACTGTCTCTAAAAAATAAGTAAATAAATAAATATTAAAAAACAAAAGCTGTTAATGATGAAGTAGTGAGGAAGGCATGTCAAAACTGAGATAAGCCAAAAGTGAGGGCTCTTGTGCCAGTTGGCCAAGTTGTGAATGCAAAGGAAAAGTTCTTGAATGAAATAAAGTGCTACTCCAGTGAACACATGAATGATGAGAAAGAAAACAGCGCTATTTCAGATACAGAGAAAGCCTTAGTAGTCTGGAGAGAAGATCAAACAAGTCATAGCATTCCTTTAAGCCAAAGCCTAATCCAGAGCAAGGCCCTAACTCTGTTCCATTCTGTGAAGATTGAGAGAGGTGAAGAAGTTGCAGAAGAAATGTTGGAAGCTAGCAGAGGTTGGTTCATGTGGTTTAATAAAATGAGCCATTTCCATAGCATAAAAGTGCAAGGTGAAGCAGCAGGTGCTGATGTAGAAGCTACAGCAAGTCACTAGAAGATCTGGCTAAGATCACTGATGAAGATGGCTAGACTAAACAACAGATTTTCAGTGTAGATGAAACAGTCTTCTGTTGGAAGAAGATGCCATCTAGGTCTTTCATAGCTTGAGAGGAGAAGTCAGTGCCTGGCTTTAAAGCTTCAAAGGACAGGCTGACTCTCATGTTAGGGACCCATGCAGCTGGTGACTTTAAGTTGAAGCCAGTGCTCGTTTACCATTTGAAAATTCTAGGGCCCTTAAGAATTATGCTAAATCTATTCTGCCTGTGCTCTATAAATGGAACAACAAAGCCTGAATGATAGCACATGTGTTTACAGGATGGTTTACTAACTATTTTAAGTCCACTGTTGAGACCTATTGCTCAGGATAGAAAAAAAAATATTCCTTTCAAAATATTAGTGCTCATTTACAATGCACCTGGTCACACAAGCGCTCTCAGGAAGACGTACAAGGAGATTAATGCTGTTTTCATGCCTGCTAACACAATATCCATTCTGTAGTCCATGGGTCAAGGAGTAATTTTGACTTTCAAGTCTTATTATTTAAGAAATACATTTTGAAAGGTGATAGCTGCCATAGATAAGTGGTTCCTCTGTTGGATCTGGGCAAAGCAAATTGAAAGCCTTCTGGAAAGAATTTACCACTCTAGATGTGCCATTAAGAACATTGGTGATTCATGGCCGGGCGCGGTGGCTCACATCTGTAATCCCAGCACTTTGGGAGGCCAAGGTGGGCGGATCACAAGATCAGGAGTTCAAGACCAGCCTGGCCAACATGGTGAAACCCCGTCTCTACTAAAAATACAAAAATTAACTGGGTGTAGTGGTGCGCACCTGTAGTCCCAGCTACTTGGGAGACTGAGGCAGAAGAATCGCTTGAACCTGGGAGGTGGAGGTTGCAGTGAGCTGAGATCGTGCCACTGCACTCCAGCCTGGGTGAGAGAGTGAGACTCCATCTTAAAAAAAAAAAAAAAATTGGTGATTTTCCTGAACCCGGGAGGTGGAGGTTGCAGTGAGCCAAGATCGTGCCACTGCACTCCAGCCTGGGCCACAGAGTGCAACTCCATTTCAAAAAAAAAAAAAAAAAGTAAAAAGGTTGAGGGGCCGGGTGCAGTGGCTCATGCCTGTAGTCCCAGCACTTTGGGAGGTCAAGGTGGGCAGATCACCTGAGGTCAGGAGTTCAAGACCAGCCTGGCTAACATGGTGAAACCCCATCTCTACCAAAAATACAAAAATTAGCCAGTGTGGTGGCACACACCTGTAATCCCAGCTACTCGGGAGGTGGAGGCAGGAGAATTGTTTGAACCCGGGAGACGGAGGTTGCAGTGAGCTGAGATTGTGCCACTGCAGCTGGAGGCAGGAGAATTGTTTGAACCCGGGAGACGGTGGTTGCAGTGAGCTGAGATTGTGCCACTGCAGTGCAGCCTGGGCAACAGAGCAAGACTCCATCTCAAAAAAAATATAATAATAATAATAGTAATAATAATAATAATAAATGGAACATTGGTGCTTCATGAGAGGAGGTCAAAATATCAACATGAACAGGAGTTTGAAAGAGGTTAATTCCAACCCTTATGGATGACTTTGAGGGGCTTAAGACTTCAGTGGAGGAAGTAACTGAAGATGTGGTGAAAATAGCAAGAGAACTAGCATTAGAAGTGGAGCCTGCTGATGGGCCCGAATTGCTGCAATCTCATGATCAGACTTGAATGGATGAGGAGTTGCTTCTTGTGGATGAGCAGAGAGTGGTTTCTTGAGATGGAATCTACTCCTGGTGAAGATGCTGTGAGCACTGTTGAAATGCCCACAAAAGATTTAAAATATTACATAAACTTAGTTGATAAAGCAGGAGTAGGGTTTAAGAGGATTGATTCCATTGTTGAAAGAAGTTCTGTAGATAAAATGCTATCAAACAGTATCATATGCTACTGAGTAAAGTTTTGTGAAAGAAGAGTCAATCGACGTGGCAAACTTCATTGCTATCTTATTTTCAGAAATTGCTACAGCTACTCAAACCTTCATTACAACTTGCTGAAGGCTGGCTGAGATGATAATTTAGCAGTAAAGTATTTTTAAAATAAGGTATATACATTGGGTTTTTTAAAGACATATGCTATTGCACACTATTAGAGTATAGTGTAAACATGACTTTATATGCACTGGGAAACCAGATAATTTGTGTGACTTGCTTTATTGCAATATTTGCTTTATTATGGTGGTCTGGAACCAAACTTGCAATATCCTCAGGGTATGCCCATGCGTGTGGTGTGTGTGTGTGTTATTTGAAAACTTAATTTTTACAATTATTGGTTTTCTGGGTTTTAAAAAAAATTATTCCATCACACTAGTCTACCGTATATGGGTTTTGTTTCTGAGACAGCATCTGGCTCTGTTGCCCAGGCTAGAGTGCAGTGGCATGATATTGGCTCACTGCAACTTCTGCCTTCTGACTTCAAGCAATCCTCCCACTTCAGCCTCCCGAGTAGCTGAGACTACAGGCGCTTGGACCATGCCTGACTAATTTTTTGTAGAGATGGGGTTTCACCATGTTGCCCAGGCTGATCTTGACTCCTGGGCTCAAGCAGTCGTCCCACCTCACCACTCCCAATAACTGAGACTACAGGCATGCACCATGACGCTCACTAACTTTTTGTATTATTTTTTTAGTAGAGACAGAGTTTTGCCATGTTGCCCAGGCTAGTCTCAAACTCCTGAGCTCAAGTGATCCACCTGCTTTGGTCTCCCAAAGTGTTAGGATTACAGGCATGAGCCACGATGCCTGGTCAAAATTATGTTTTTAAATTTCACAAGTAGCATATGAATATACACACTCTGCAAAAAGCTGAAATATTACAAAAAGACTAAAGTCCCCATCCGAGCCCCACCCAGAGGCCACCACTCTTATAAACTTCATTTCTATCTTCCCTGATCTTTTTCTGCACATTTACATACATATCCATAAGGAAGCTATATCATGTCATCTTCCATGTGCCCCTACTTACTTCTTTCTCCCTTCCCTTCCCTTTCCTTCTGTCTCCTTCCCTCCCTCCTTCTCTTCCTTCCTTCCTTTCAGTGAAATACATGTACATGAAATTTACCATTTTAACCTTTTTTTTTCTTTTTTTCTTAAAACAACAAAAATTTATTCTTGTTCTGAGGCTAGAAGTCCAATATCAAGGTGTGGGCAGGGCCTGACGCCCCCTGCAGACTCTGGGAGGGAAACTTCCCTGATCTCGTCTCCCTTCTGTTGGCTGTCAGCTCCCCTTGGCATTGTTGACTTAAAGCTAACATCACTCCAATCTCTGGTCTTCACGTGTGTGTGTGTGTTTGTGTGTGTGTGTGTGGGGGTGTGTTTCTCTTCTCTTCCTATAAAGACACCAGTGATTGGACTTAGAGCCCACCCTAATGACCTTATTTTGTCTTGCATCTTAATTATATCTACAGGCACCCTGTTTCCAAATGAGAGCACATTCACAGGTACCAGGGATTAGGACTTGAACATATCTTTTTGGGGGAATGCAATTAGACTCATTATATTCACCATCATTTTAAGAGATGCTTGAAGGAGGGAGATGATATGAGGGATGTTAGACCACAGCCAACTATAATTGTGAGCAAAATAAAGACAGTTATTCAAACTATTGTCAGATTCTTCTGGGGACATTCTTTTTTTCCCCATTTTCTTATTGTGGTAAAGTACACATGACATAACATTTATCATTTTTACTGTCTTTTGGTGCACAATTCTGTAGCATCAAGTACATTCACATTATTGCTCAGTCATTACCACCATCCATCTCCAGAACTCTTTTAATCTTGCAAAACTGAAACTTTGTGCCCATTAAACACTAGCTCCACATTCCTCCCTCCCCCAAGCCCTGGCAACCACCATTTCACCTTCTGTCTCTATGAATTTGGTTACTCTAGGTAGCTCATATAAATGGAATCATACAGTATTTGTCCTTTCATGACTGGCTTATTTATATACCTTGCGAAGTGTCTTCAGGATTCCTCCATGTTGTATCATGTGTCAGAATTTCCTCCCTTTTTAAGGTTCAATATATTTCATTGTATGTACATACCATCCCCTACTTTTTATTTTATTTTTT
>NW_012106208.1:713990-723665 GCF_000951045.1 Mandrillus leucophaeus
TAGCCAGGATGGTCTTGATCTCCTGACCTCGTGATCTGCCCGTCTCGGCCTCCCAAAGTGCTGGGATTACAGGCTTGAGCCACCGCGCCTGGCCCATCCCCTACTTTTTAAAAACTAGAAGGATCATGCCTATGTATGGTCTTTCTACCTGCTCAATATGTCAGAGAAGAGAAGTAGTTAACAGCATGGACTCAGGCCCCAGGAAGCCTAAGTCAGACTTATCATTTAACCTTTCTGTGCCTGTTTCATAACATATAAAAATGAGGTAACAATGAATTAATACACATAAAGCAGTTAAAACAGTGTCTGGCACATTTTCCATTTTTTCAAACGTGGAAACACATTTGATTTTTTTTTTAAATTATGATTGCTTTTTTTTCAGATGATGATGTGTCAAAGAAATTTTGCTCTTTCAATCCTTAAAGTGCTACCCATTCTTTCTCATTGTTGCAATGCATTTCATAGTATGCATATCCAATTTTATAAAAAACATAGATGAGTGGACTTCTGGTTTCTGGTCAGGGATGTAAGAAGCTTGGAAGTTGCTACTCTATCCTAACAGCAAGTAAAAAGCCAAACAAACTGAAAAATCAACACTCTTGCTAGATCCATGAGAGACATAAGGTCACAGGGCAAACTGCTGCCCCCAAAATTGGAGAGACAGACAGGTGGGTGCAGAGAATCACAACTTCCAGGAGCAGAAGGAACCCATGAGCAGAAACTTTTACGGGAACCAATGCCCAGGCAAGGGAAAACTGAATTGTAATTGACAAATTGCTAGAGGCTCAGTGTGGACAAGTGTGAGACATTAAAAACTCCCAGGGGACCCAGTCATTGGGGGACTCCCACACTTTTGTAAGTTTTACTTCCTGAAGCTCTGCCAAGTTCTCACGGTGAATATTGGAGGAAAATCCCCTATGGTTCTGGGAAGAGGAGGGAAAAGGGAACAATTCTGATGTATGCCAGGCTTGTCCTCAGGAGAAGCTAGGTAACCAGAGCCTAACCTGCTAGGATTATCAGAGAGAGGCTAACTGATCTGGGGGGGAAGGAAACTCCATCTGCCTCTAGCCATGCTGTCCCCACTAAGGAGGGCAAGAAAAAACAGCACCAAATGAGAAGCATTTGTGAAATTAACAGTCGAAGGCAAAGGCTCACTAAAAGACGGAGACCTCTTTGTAGGACTATAGAATGCTTCCCCTCTCCCCACATCTTACCACCACATCACTAAAAGCCTACTTATAGCAGTTTCTTTTACTCAGTACATTATTTCCAGCTATCAAGAAAAAAATTACAAGGGATACTAAAAGGCAAAAACACAGTTTGAAGAGACAGAGCAAATATGTGAACCTGGCTCAATTACGGCAGGCATGTTGGAATTATCAGACCAGGAATTTACACATATAACTATAATTAATATGCAAGGGCTCTAACAAATAAATTAGCATGCAAGAACAGATGGGCAGTGTAAGCAGAGAGATTGAAATACTAAGAGAGGACCAAAAATAAATGCTAGAGATCAAAAACACTGTAATAGAAAGGAAGAATGCTTTTGACGGTCTTTTAGAAGACTGGACATGGCTGAGGAAAGAATCTCTGAATTCAAAGATATGTCAATAGAAACCTCTAAAAACAAAAAGCAAAGAGAAAAAGACTAAAACAAACTAACAAACAAACTTGAATATCCAAGAACTATATGATGGCTACAAAAGTTGTAACATTTACATATTTAGAACAACAGAGAAAAAAGAAAGGAACAGAAGAAATATCTGAATAATAACTGAAAATTTCCCCAAATTATTGTTAGACACCAAACCATACATCCAGGAAGCTCAGAGAACACCATGCAGAATATGCCAAAAAAAAAAAAAGAAAAAAGAAAAAGAAAACAAACAAAAAACCCTACACCTAGACATATACTCAAACTAGAGAAAATCAAACATAATGAAAAAATTCTGAAACAAGCCAGAAGGAAAACAAGAAACATACCAACTAAAAACAACAAAAACCAAACATCTTACCTATAGAAAAGCAAAGGTAAGAATTACATCTGACTCAAAAACTGTGCAAGCAAGAAGAGAGTGGAGTGGAATATTTAAAGTTTTGAGAAGGGGAAAAAACACTAGCCTAGAATTGTGTACTCTCTGAAATTATCTTTCAAAAGTGAAGGAGAAATAAAGACTTTTTCAGACAAACAACAGTTGAGGGAATTTGTTACCAGTAGACTTGCTTTGCAAGAAGTGTTCAAAGAAGTTCTTTAGAGAAAAAATGGGAAACAGTATAGATCAGAAGCTCAGATGTATATAAGTAAGGGAAGAGTATTGAAGAAGGAATAAGTTAAGGTAAAATAAAACCTTTCTCACTTTGGGAGGCTAAGGTGGGCAGATTACCTGAGGTCAGGAGTTCGAGACCAGCCTGGCCAACATGTTGAAAGCCCGTCTACACTAAAAATACAAAAATTAGCTGGGCGTGGTGGCACACGCCTGTAATCCCAGCTACTAGGGAAGCTGAGGCAGGAGAATTGCTCGAGCCAGGGAGGCAGAGGTTGCAGTGAGCCGACATCACGCCACTGCACTCCAGCCTGGCCCACAGAGTGAGACTCTGTCTCAAAAAAAAAAAATAAATAAAAATAAAAACTTTTCATTTTCATTTTCTTTTTTATTTTTTTTCAAGACGGGTCTTGCTCTGTCGCCCAGGCTAGAGTGCAGTCCCATGATCTTGGCTCACTGCAACCTCCGCCTCCTGGGTTCAAGAGATTCTCCTCCTGCCTTAGCCTCCCAAGTAGCTGGGACTATAGGCACCCGCCACCATGCCAGGCTAATTTTTTGTATTTTTAGTAGAGGTGGTGTTTCACCATGTTAGCCAGGATGGTCTTGATCTCCTGACCTTGTGATCCGCCTGCCTCGGCCTCCCAAAGTGAGCCACTGCACTCGGCCCTCTTTCTTTCTTTTTTTTCTTTTTTTATTTTTGAGACGAAGTCTTGCTCTGTCGCCCAAGCTAGAGTCCAGTGGCGTGATCTCTGCTCACTGCAACCTCCGCCTCTCCGGTTCAAGCGATTCTCCTGCCTCAGCCTCCCAAGTAGCTGGGACTACTGCCAGGCACCACCATGCCCGGCTAATTTTTGTATTTTTAGTAGAGACTCCTGACCTTGTGATCCACCTGCCTTGGCCTCCCAAGGTGCTAGGATTACAGACATGAGCCACCATGCCCGGCTCTTTTTCTTTTCTTTTTTTTTTTTTTTGAGACAGTCTTGCTTTGTCGCCCAGGCTGGAGTGCAGTGGCGGGATCTCGGCTCACTGCAAGCTCCGCCTCCCGGGTTCACGCCATTCTCCTGCCTCAGACTCCCGAGTAGCTGGGACTACAGGTGCCCACTACCACACCGGCTAATTTTTTGTATTTTTAGTAGAGACGGGGTTTCACTGTGTTGGCCAGGATGGTCTCGATCTCCTGACCTCATGATCTGCCCGCCTCGGCCTCCCACAATGCTGGGATTACAGGCGTGAGCCACCACGCCTCTCTTGTTGCCCAGGTTGGAGTGCAATGGCACTATCTCAGCTCACTGCAGTCTCCACCTCCTGGGTTCAAACTATTGTCCTGCCTCAGTCTCCCAAGCAGCTGGGATTACAGGCACCTGTAAAAATCACCATACCTGGTTGATTTTTGTGTTTTTTGATAGAAACAAGGTTTCATCATGTTGGCCAGGCTGGTCTTGAACTCCTGGTCTTAGGTGATCTGCCCACCTTGGCCTCCCAAAGTGCTGGGATTACAGGCATGAGCCACCACGCCCAGTCAAAAACTTTTGTTTTTGTTAATGCATAATTGATCTAACAGATAACAGTTTAATTAGAGCAACAATGTTTTCACTTATACACACACACACACACACACGCTTATTTATGCTTAAAGTGAATGAATGTTAACAGTCATACATAGGATTATTCTCTTACTATAAGGTACGTGTTGGTCGGGCGTGGTGGCTCAAGCCGCTGTCTGTAATCCCAGCACTTTGCGGGGCCGAGGAGGGCAGATCACAAGGTCAAGAGATTGAGACCATCCTGGCCAACATGGTGAAACCCTGTCTCTACTAAAATAATAATAATAATAATAAGGTACTCGTACTGCCTGTGAAGTGGTATAGTGTATTTGAAAATTGACTTACATTAGTTGGAAATGTATATTGCAAACTTTAGGACAATTACTTAAAAAAAATTTTAAGTATAACTGATTTTCTAAGAAAAGAGAGAAAAATGGAATCATTTAAAATGTTCAATTGAAACCACAAAAGACAGGAAAATAGTAGAAAATAAAAAAGAGATAGGACAACAAATAGAAAATAGTAACAAATATGGTAGATGTTAATCCACCTATATCAATAATCATTTTGAATATAATGGTCTAAATGCACCAATTAAGACAGAGATTATCAGGATGGATTTTTTAAAAGACTCAGTTATATGTTGTCTCTTAAGAAACCCATTTAAATATAAAGATACATATTGATTAAAAGTAAATAAATGGAGAAAGATATACCATATTAATACTAATTAAAAAAAAAAAGTGGAGGCTGGGCGCGCTGGCTCACGCCTGTAATCCCAGCACTTTGGGAGACCGAGGTGGGTCCTGAGCACACGAGGTCAGGACATCGAGACCATCCTGGCTAACACGGTGAAACCCTGTCTCTACTCAAAAAATACAAAAAAATTAGCCAGGCATGGTGGCGGGCGCCTGTGGTCCCAGCTACTTGGGAGGCTGAGGCCGGAGAATGGCGTGAACCTGGGAGGTGGAGCTTGCAGTGAGCCGAGATCATGCCACTGCACTTTAGCCTGGGTGACAGAGCGAGACTTCGTCTTAAAAAAAAAAAAAAAAAAAGGAGTGGAAAAAAAATTAGCCAAGCATGGTGGTGTACACCTGTAGTCCCAGCTACTCAAGAGGCTGAAGTGGGAGGATCACTTGACCCCAGGAAGTCAAGGCTGCAGTGAGCTATGATCGTGCCACTGCACTCCAGCCTGGGCAACAGAGCAAGACTGTCAAAAAAAAAAAAAAAAAAGAAGAAGAAGAAGGACAAGGAAGTGAGAATAACTATATTAATTTAAGACAAAGCAAACTTAATGGCAAAGAAAGTTATCAAGGGTAAAGAGAGTCACTACCAAATGATAAGACACAATGATCCTTAACATGCATGTGCCTAACAACAGAGCACCAAAATACTTGAGGCAAACTGATAGAAATGCAAAGAGAAATAGATGCATCCACTCTTGTAGTTGGAGACTTCAAGACCTCTTTATCAGAAATGGAAAAATCCAGGCAGAAAAATCAGTAAGGACATAGTTGAACTTAACAACACCATTAATTAAATGCATATAATGGATATCTGTAAACTACTTCATTTGACAACAGCAGGATACACATTCTTCTCGAGTTCACATGGGACATTCACCAAGACAGATCACATTCTGGACCAAAAAACACACCTTAACAAATGTAAGAACCAGAAATTTTACAATATCTGCTTTCCGAACACATTGGAGTTAAAATATAAATCAATAACAGAAAGATAGCTGGAAAATACCAGAATACTTGGAGATTAAACAACACACTTCTCAATAACACATGGATCAAATAAGAAGTCTCAAGATAGAGGCCGGGCATGGTGGCGCACCCCTGTAATTTCAGCACTTTGAGAGGCCGAGGCAGGCGGATCAGGAGTTCAAGACAAGTCTGACTAACGTGGTGAAACCCCGCCTCTACTAAAAATACAAAAATTAACTGGGTGTGGTGGCACATGCCTGTAATCCCAGCTACTCGGGAGGCTGAGACAGGACAATTGCTTGAACTTGGGAAGCAGAGGTTGTAGCGAACCGAGATTGCACCACTGCACTCCAGCCTGGGTGACAGAGCAAGACTTCATCTCAAAACAAACAAACAAACCAAAAACAAAACAACAACAACAACAACAACAAAAACTCAAGATAAAGTTTAAAATATTTTATTTATTTATTTATTTATTTAAATTAGTGACGGAGTCACACTATGTTGCCCAGGCTTGTGTCAAACTCCTAGGCTCAAGTGATCTTTCTGCCTCAGCCTCTCAAAGTGCAGGGGTTACAAGTGTGAGCCAGCTTATACTTAGGCTGAGGCAGAAGGATTCCTTGAGCTGAGGAATTGAGGCCAACCTGGGCACCATAGGGAGACCTCATCTTTAAAGAAAAAAATTAGCCAGGCATGGTGGCCCATGCCTGTGGTCCCAACTGCTCAGAAGGATGAGGTGGAAGGATTGCTTGAGCCCAGGAGTCTGAAGCTGCAGTAAGCCATGATTGTGCCGCTGCACTACAACCTGCTGATGAAGCAAGATTCTATCTCAAAAAAAGAGAGAAAGAACGAGAGAGAAAGAAGAGAAACAAAAGTTAGAGCATCAGTTGAATTGAAAACAAGAAATCAATAAAGAAAATCGACAAAACCAAAAGTTACTTTTTTGAAAAGATCAACAAAAGCAATAGTCCTCTACCCAGGTTAACTATGAGAGAGAGAGAGAGAAACTCAAATTTGTAATATCAGAAATGAACAAAGAGGCCAGGTACGGTGGCTCATGCCTGTAATTCCAGTACTTTGGGAGGCTGAGGCGAGTGGATCACCTAAGGTCAGGAGTTGGAGATCAGCCTGGCCAATATGGTGAAACCTCATCTCTACTAAAAATATAAAAATTAGGTTGGGCACAGTGGCTCACGCCTGTAATCCCAGCACTTTGGGAGGCTGAGGCGGGTGGATTGCCTGAGGTCAGGAGTTCAAGACCAGCCTGTGCAACATGGAGAAGCCCCATCTCCACTAAAAATACAAAAATTTAGATGGGCAAGGTGGCATGCACCTGTGATCCCAACTACTCAGGAGGCTAAGGCACAAGAATTGCTTGAACCCAAGAGGCAGAGGTTGTAGTGAGCTGACATTGTGCCACTGAACTCCAGCTTGGGCAACAGAGAAAGAGACTCTGTCTATAAATAAATAAATAAACAAACAAACAAAAATTAACCAAAGTGGTGGTGCATGCCTGTAATCCCAGCTACTTGGGAGGCTGAGATATGAGAATCACTTGAACCCAAGAGGTGGAGGTTGCAGTGAGCCATTGCACTCCAGCCTAGGTGACAGAGTGAGACTCTGTTTCAAAGAAAAAAAAAAAAAAGGGAAATGAACAAAGAAACATCACTACAGATCTTGTGGACGTAAAAAGGATAACAAAGAAATGTTTTTTTAAACAACTCTATGAACACAAATTTGATAACCTAGATGAAATGGACCAATTCCTAGAAAGACAATCTTCTAAAACTCACACAAAAAGAAATAGGCAATATAAATAAACCTATATCTATTGAAGAAATTGAATTAGTAATCAATAACCTTCCAAAAGAGAAAGCACCAGGCCCTAATGGGTTCACTGGTGAATTCTACCAAACATTAAAGGAAGAAATTACAAGAATTCTCTACATTCTCTTTCAGAAAATAGGTACAGAGAGAAAACTTCCTAACTCATTTTATGAGGCCAGCATTACACTAATACTATAACCAGAGAAAGACATTACAAGGAAAAAAGCCTGTAGACCAATATCTCTCATGAACATAAATACAAAATCATCAACAAAATATTAGCAAGTCAAATCAATAATCTATAAGAAGAATGGTACACCTAGACCAATTGGTATTTATTCCAAGTATGCCAACCTGGTTTAGCATTAAAAAACAATTAATGTAATCCATCACATAAACAGGCTAAGGAAGCAAAATCACATGATTTTATCAGTAGTCACAGAAAAAAAGCATTTGTTGAAATTTAACACCTATTCACAATAGAAACTCTCAATGAACTAGGAATGGGGGAAACTTTCTCCAGTTGACAAAAAGACCTACAACAGACATTATATTAAATGGTAAGAAACTAGATGTTTTCCCACTAAGATCAGCAGGAAGGCAAGGGTGTCCCCTCACCACTGCTTTTTGAAATCGTGCTGGAAGTCCTTAACGCAATAAGACAAGAAAAGGAAATAAAAGGAATACAGATTGGGAAGGAAGACATAAAACTATCTTTGTTTGTAGATGATATAATCATCTATGTAGAAAATCCCAGAGAATCAACCAAAAGAAAACAAACAACAACAAAAAAAAACCCAACCTCTTATAGCAAGATTGCAGAATACAAGGTCAATATAAAAAAGTTAATCATATTCCTGTGTACCAGAAACGAACAAGTGGATTTTTTTTTCTTTTCTGAGACAGAGTCTAGCTCTGTCGCCCAGTCTGGAGTTCAGTGGCTCAATCATAGCTTACTGTGGCCTGGGCTCAACCAATCTTCCCACCTTAGCCTCCTGAGTAGCTGGGAACGTGCCACCACACCTGGCTAAATTGTTTCATTTTTTGTACAGTCAGGGTCTCTATCTGTTTCTCAGACTGGACAAAGTGGATATGAAATGAAAAACACAATATCATTCTAATTACCACCCCAAAAATGAAATCTTTAGGTATAAATCTAATAAAATATGTACAAGATTTATATGAGAAAAATTATCAAACTCTAATGAAAGAAATAGAAGAAGAGCTAAAATAAAGGAAAATACATACCATGTTCATGGGTAAGAAGACTCATTATTTTCAAGATGTTTGTTCTTCCCAACATGATTTTAGATTCAATGCAATCTCAATCACAATCCTGGCAAGTTATCCTGTCCATATTAGCAAACTGATTTTAAAGTTTGTATGGAGAGGCAAAAGACCCAGAATAGCCATACAATATTCAAGGAGAACAAAATCAGAGGACTGATATTACCCCCACTTCAAGACTTACTATAAAGCTACAGTAATTAAGACAGTATGTGGCTGGGTGCAATGGCTCACGCCTGTAATCCCAGCACTTTGAGAGGCCGAGGTGGGTGGATCGTCTGAGGTCAGGAGTTCGAGACCAGCCTAGCCAACATGGTGAAACCTCTTCTCTACTAAAATTACAAAAATTAGCCAGGCTTGGTGGTGTGTGCCTGTAGTCTCAACTGCTCAGGAGACTGAGGCAGGAGAATTGCTTGAACCTGGGAGGTAGGGGTTGCAGTGAGCCTAGATCGCGCCACCGTACTCTAGTCTGGGCACCACTGTACTCTAGCTTGGGCAACAGAGCGAAACTCCACCATCTCAAGGGAAAAAAAAAAAAGACAGTGTGGTACTGGTGAAAGAACGGACAAATTGATTGATAGGACAGAATGGAGAGCCCAGAAACAGACCCACATAAATATAGTCAGTTGATCTTTGACAAAGTTTCAAAGGCAACACAATGGAGAAGAGATAGTCTCTTCAACAAATGGTGCTGGAACAACTGAATATCTACATGCAAAATGATAATAATAATAATAATAATAATATGGACATAGACATTACATTCTTCAAAATGTTTCACAGACATAAATGTGAAATCTATGAAACTCACAGAAAATAATATAGGAGGAAAAAAGCTAGATTACCTTGGGTTTGGCAATGACTTTTTAGATACAACCCTGAAGGCCCAATTCATGAAAGAAAATGTTGGTAAGCTGGACTTCATTAAAGTTAAAAAGTTCTGTTGTCAGAGACACAGTCTAGAGAATGAAAAGACAAGTCACATACTGGGAGAAAATATTTGCAAAAGACATATCGGTCAGGTGCTGTGGCTCA
>NW_012106208.1:724155-727702 GCF_000951045.1 Mandrillus leucophaeus
ATGTCTGTAGTCCCAGTTACTTGGGAGGCTTAGGCAGGAGAATTGCTTGAACCTGGAAGGCAGAGGTTGCAGTTAGCTGAGGTCGCACCCATGAAATCCAGCCTGGGCAACAGAGCAAGACTCCATCTCAAAAAAATTAAAAAAAGAACTCTTAAAACTCAAAAATGAGAAAAGAAAAAACCTGATTAAAAATTGGGCAAAAGACCTTAACAGACACCCCAAGGAAGATATACAGATGGCATGTTAGCATATGAAAGGATGTTCCACATCATATGCATCTGGGAAATACAATTTCAAACAAAAATGAGATAATACTACATACTTATTAGAATGGCCAACATCCATAACACTGACACCAAATGCTGGTAGGATGTGGAGCAACAGAAACTCTCATTCCTTGCTGGTGGGAATGCAAAATGGTATAGTCATTTGGAAGGCAGGTTGGCAGTTTCTTCTAAAAATAAACTTACTCTTACCATATGACCCAGCGATCATACACCTTGGTATTTACCCAAAGGCGTAAAAAACTCATGTCTACACAAAAACCTCCACATAGATATGTACATTAGCTTTATTCATAATTGCCAAAATTTGGAAGCAACCAAGATGTTCTTCAGTAGGTGAATGTATAAATAAACTATGGCACATCCAGAATATAGAATATTATTGAGCACTGAAAAGAAATGAACTATGAAGCCATGAGGAGATACGGAGGAACCTTAAATGCATATTACTAAGTGAAAGAGTCCCAGTCTGAAAAGCCTACATACTGTATGATTACAATTACATGACATTCTGGAAAAAGGCAAAAGTATGGAGATAGTGAAACAATCAGTGTGGTTGCCCAGGGTTGGGAGGAGGAAGGGATGAATAGGCAGAGCACAGAGGATTTTTTAGGGCAGTGAAAATACCCTGTATGATATACTATAATGGTACGTAAACGTCATTACACATTTGTCAAAACCCATAGAATGTACAACACCAGGAGTAATCTTTAATGTGAACTATGATCTTTGGGTAATAATGTGTCAATGTTGGCTCATCTGTTGTAACAAATATGCCACCCTGGTGGGGGATGTCGATAGTGAGAAAGGCTGTGCATGTGTAGGGTCAGGGACTGGATGGGAAATCTTTGAATATTCTACTCAATTTTGCTGTGAACCTAAAAATACTCTTAAAAAAAGGCTATTTAAAAATTGATGGTATTATACTATATACAGTTTTCTGTACCTTGACTGCCTTTATTTTTTAATCTTTTGTGGAGACAAGATTCTTGCTATGCTGGTCTTGAACTTCTGGGCTCAAGTGCTCCTTCCACCTCAGCCTCCCAAAGTACTGGGATTACAGGCATGAGCCACCACTACTGACCTTCTTTTTATTTATTAATATATCTTAGAAGATTTTCCATGACAACATATACAATTGTACCCCATTCAATCAAAGGGATTAATACTATGCCATGGCATAGATACCACCGTAAGTTATATAGCCAGATGCCTCTTAGTAGACATGTTTTTGGTCCCTTGTTATAGATGGTGGTGCGGTGAACACCCTTATGTTCATCCTTTGTATACAATCAAGGGTATAGCCATAGGATAAAGTTGAGTCAAGGGGTAAGTACATTTACAAGATTGCACGTGTCACCCTCACACCCCAAAACCAATGGAGATGTCCTCCCATTACAGTCGATGATGGTGACCACTCAGTCTATCTTGTGGCCTTGAGAAGCAGGTATCACCAAGAGGTGACAGGACTTGCCCAATGACACACAGTTAAATGATTTTTCCCAATAAATACACTTGATACAAAATTCATAAAGAACACAACATTATGCCAGTTAGGACTAGGTTTGACTGCATGTGAAATGAAAAACCAAAATAATTGCGATTTAATAACCCAAGGCTGGGTGCAGTGATTCACATCTGTAATCCCAGCATTTTGGGAGTCCAAGGTGGAAGGATCATTTGAAGCTGGGAGTTCGAGACCAGCCTGGGCAACATAGCAAGACCCTGTCTCTACCAAAAAAATTTTTAATTAGTTGGGCATGGTGGGAAATGCCTGTGGTCCCAGCTACTTGTGGGGCTGAGGTGGGAGGATCACCTGAGCTCGGGAGTTCAAGGGTGCAGTGAGCCATGATCCCACCACTGCACTCCAGCCTTGGTGACAGAGCAAGACCCTGTCCCTAAAATAAAATAAAATAAAATAAAATAAAATAAAATAAAAAATACCCAAGGTTATATCTTACATAAAACAAATGCCCTTGAGTGAGGCATTCCAGAGCTGGTATGGTAGCCCTTGAAGTCATTAGCAACTTTCTGCTTTCTGCTCACCACTCCTGGGGTATGGCCCCTATCTTTATTGTCAGAATGCCTGCTAGATTCCTGATCGTCACATCTGCATTCCAGGCAGCTGAATGGAGAGATGGATGAAGAAAAATGGGACAAAGAGTATCCGATAGCATCCTCATAAATCTGTTTATATAAAGTTGTTTCCTTAATGCCACAAAACACATCTACATGTGTTTTACTTAGTTATATGGTCACATTTAGCTGAAAGGGAGGTTGGAAATTGCAGTGTTTGTTCTCCACAGTCAAGGTCTTAGCTGAAAATTGAGGGTTCTAAATACTAAGGAAGAAGGGATGAATAGAAATTGTAGCAAGCTATTTGTTTCTGTCATGGTTAAATTGCAAAAAAATAAACTTACCTCCTTCCCGAGGCAGCCATTGTTAACATTTTTTGAATATCTAGAAAAAGCCCTTTGTTCAGGACTTTTTTCCCATTCTGCCAAGAGTCACCACGACCTGCTCACACTCCACCCTTACCAAAGTGCCGCGCCACTTCTCATCTCTTATTTGATTCTCACAGAAGCTCTGAAATGGTTGGGCAAATGCCATGATCCTCATTCCATAGGGGAAGAAACTGAGGCCCAGAGGGGGAAACTGACTGCCTAAAATCGCCAAGTAAAGGATGGAGCCGAGCCTCCTGTGGAGGCAGGACAAAGCGGGTGTGTTTCCCAAACACAGGACACATGCAAGATGCACCGGGCAGTCAGTGGCAAGCACATGGTTCCATTTCCAATTTCTTCCATAACTTTAAGGAGAAAGTTTCAGTTTGGAGCTAATGTGTCTTTAACTCCTCTCACACTTACTAATAGGTCTTTTAAACAAAGAGAAATCAGCCCTCAGGCTCAGAGCGCTCAGCAGGCAAAAGTATCTAACTAGATTCTAAGAACATTGTTTTGATTTCATTACACCTATATTTACAGTGTTTTTCTATTTATGGCAAATGATCCTGGTTTTCTTTTCTTTGAAAGTAATTTAAATTTACTTTTTAAGTAAATGTATCTAAGTTAAAAAGTGAGTTTATTCAAAGAAAAACATGTAGTAGGGAACTATCTGTGCTTGAATACAGATTCCCCCATTCACCAGCTATGTGACACTTGGTGTCACTTATCAGCTATGTGACACTTGGATAAGACAGTTGGTGCCTCTGAGCCTCAGTTTCCTCATACGTATAATGAGGGTGGTATTTTTTCCTACCTCATGGA
>NW_012106208.1:728397-733951 GCF_000951045.1 Mandrillus leucophaeus
ATTACAGGCATGAGCCATCGCGCCCGGTCACTCAACACTATTTTTAACAATATTATCACAATATTACAAATGTTAATATTGTTCATCTTAATTTTGTCATAACACCTCCTGGCTGCTCAGAGCAGAGAAAGTCAGTAGGACTGTGGGGTAGCTGGATAGAGATACCCCATCCTAGAGCCTCTGCCCCTACACCAGTGGTTTTGAGCCAGGGATAACCCCTACACTGGGGACTTTTTTTTTTTAAACCGTGTCTCACTCTGTTACCTAGGCTGTAGTGCAGTGGTGCAATCTTGGCTCACTGCAGCCTTGATCTTCCGGCTCCCACCTCAGCCTCCTGAGGAGTTGGGACTACAAGTGCATGCCACCATGCCCAGCTAATTTTTGTATTTTTTTGTAGATAAAGATTTTCACCATGTTGCCCCAAAGTGCTGGACTACAGGCATGAGCCACCCATGCCCAACTGACATTTTTTAATCAGTATGACTGGGGTTGGTGGTACCCCTGGCATCTGGTGGGTAGAGGCCAGGGACGAAGCTAAGCATCCCACAATGCGTTGGTTGGCCCCTACCGTGAAGAATCATCTAGCTTGAATGTCAAAAGTATTGAGGCTGAGAAACCTTGTGCCATCCTACACCTGTGTATGTGCCTAGCAGCAGCTGGCTCTTCAGCCAGCTCATTATTCCAAAAGAGACTTAAGCTTGGAATCCAAAAGCCTCGGCCTCAGTTTCCTCATCCAGCAAATGGGAATGCTGAACCCTGCCTTATCTGCAGTCATTCTATCTCCTGATGGTTGGCCTTCTTGGGCACTTTCCTGGCCTAGGCTATCTCTACTGGTCCCTTTCTATCTTTCCCCCAGGTGCAAGGAAACCCATCTAATTGGCTTTTCATTTGTTTGACTTCTGATATTCGCATTCCCAGAGTGGCCTCTGGGGCCCCACAGTCACCATCTGAAACCCTGCAGTGTGAGTGCCCCAGCTATCTCTGAGTACCCCTGTTATTGTGGGTGGCAGCTGCTAGTCTTTTTCCTTTGAAGCACACCTTGACATGTGTAACTTTTCTTTTTGTGTGTTGACTTGTTGGCTGTATTCCTCCCCACATGCCTCCACCCTGAAGACAGACACCAAGCCTGCTGTCCCCGGCACACTGCACAGTGCTTGGCACATAGTGGGCATGCAGGAATGTGTTTGTGGGATCTATGAGGCGAGAGGCAAAAAGAGAGGATAAGGTGAGGGGATAGATATAGAGAACGGAGAAAAGGGAGAAAAGAAATAGAGAGGAGGAGGGAGTTCAATGAATGTTAAATGCTGAGAGATCTAAATAAAGGGGAAAGCGGGCGGGGCGGGGGTCCAGACTGAGACTTGAGCTCAAAGTAGACAAGCCAGAGAGAGAGGGAGAGAGAGAGGGATGCGAAGAAAGATGAAAAGGGCGGAGAAGAGAAAGGAATGGAGACACAGAACGAAAGAGAGAGACAGGCAGAAAGAAGGTGCAGGCGCAAAGCAAAAGGAAGAAAACCTCCCCGAGGCCTCAGTGCTCAGGTTGCGGAGGGGAGGAAGACCGCCCGCAGGAGCCTGCGCCGCGCGGCTGGAAGCGCCAGGATGCAGACGCGGTTTCCATGGAGACGAGGATGCTCCCGGCGGGAGCCACCGACTGCTGCGGGACCCGCGCCTCTGGCACCTTGGGAGTGGACGGTCAGAGAGGAGGCGAAGGGACGGTGTGGGTTTGCCACCTCTTCTGACCCTTTCCCACTCCTGCCTCTTGCTGGAGATTTAGAGCCCGGGAATAGGGAGGCAGGAGCGCACCAGCCTGGGAAAGGGCCCTGGGGACTCCGAGGGCGGGGGAAGGACTGGGGCTGAGACCACTCCTCGCCCTGCCCCATTCCCTTCCTTGGTGTTTGACCCTCCTTTCCTTTCAGATAGGGTCCCGGAGGGTCTGGCAGAGTGCAGCGCTATGTGGAGAGATGATGGCCAGGCCTTCTCCACAGGCCCCTCTTCCTCCTCCTGCCCTGTTAATGCTGGAGCACCAGGCCTCAGTCCTAAGCCTTCTGTTCGGTTTCCACCATGTCCAGTCCTCGGGATTTAAGTACCTACAAGTGCCCACAGTTCCCAAATTTGCATGTCCAGCCCTGGCTTTCTCCTGAACTCTGGCCTGTTCAAAGTTGCTAGTTGGTTAACTCATCCAACTTGTTCCCATCACAGGGCTTTGCTTTTGCCATTCCCCTTGGCTGGAACTCTTTTCCCAGCCCTTAGGTGATGAGTTCCACTGGACTGGATAATTGATTTGGAGGAGGAGCACTGGTGTGGGGAGGAGCCCTGCTGCAGTGCCTGTTCAACCACAGTATTGTGGGGGGAGCCTGCATCTGGAAGAGGAGCACGTGTTGGGGAGAGGGGGAGGATTGGCTGGAATCTGGCAGTGCCACGATGGGGAGGAGGGCCCACTCCGTTGGAAGCCAGAAGAGGCTGGAGCCTGGGAGCATTCCCTCCACAGTAGATGTGGGAGGGAGCTGGCACAGCCAAGGGCCCCTTCCCACCCTGGGGACTATATGGGCCAGGTGGACAGTGGGCAGAGCTGACCATTACCCCCACTTTGCATCGCTGTCATCTAAAACCCAGGCTAAGCATTCCGTGGGCCTGGTGCAGGCTCAGGGTCCCCACGGTTCCAAACAGAGCTCTATGGAACCTTTGGGTCTCAGACACAGTAACCCAAATGCTGGCAGGACTGGCAGTACGAGGGCCCCATCAAGCTGGTGACACAAAGCTGGTGGAGGGGAAGACCCCATCTTCACAGTGGCCTGCTGAATCCGGGGGTTCTGACTGCCCTGTGACGCAGCAGCTGCCACTCTCCAAGCCAGTCAGTGTTACCAGAGGAACTCAATGTGCTCATTAGCTCAGGCGTGGGTCTCATCCACTAGGCTAAGTGCTGGCCAAGGGCCCACCCGGGCTGGGACTGGGACAGGTGGGTTGCTAAATCCAAAGCAGGTGGATGCTAGCTAGGGAACCATTGCCAAGGCCCTTCTGAGCCTGCCCCTTCTCTTCCTCTTTGCCTTTGTCCCCCTCACCTGAAACCAACTCTCCACATTACTTTCTTATTTGTGTAATTATTACTTTGGGCGTCATAGCTGGTTTTGATAACAGCCAAGATTTACCCAGAACTTACTGTGCGAGATACTTTACATTTTGCTGCCTTTCATAATATTTACAACCATTTGAGGATGCCATCATTATTCCCATTGTACATATGAGGAAACTGAGGCTTAAAGGTGAAGGAACTTGCTCAGTGTGGCACATCTAGAAAATAGCTGACCCAGGATTTGAGACCCAGCCTTCTTAATCGCTTTGCTATTACGTACCTCTCCCCACACTACGTTGCAAGCTCCATGAAGCTAAAATCCAAGTCTCCCTACCCCCTAGGCCTGGTCTAGTGCCTGGCATATGGCAGGCCCTGGATAAATGCTACCTGAGTGCCTGGCACTGTGCTAAGTGTCTTACACGCATTACTTCATTTAATCCTCCTAATCACCCTGTGAGGTAAGTACAGTGGTATTGACTGACACAGGCCTGTTCTAGGTTCAGTGGCATCCCCCAAGGTCATACAGCCAAGCTAGGGGAAGAACTAGGCTAAGTCCTATCATTGGCACTTCATAGTCTGTGCTCTTAGCAAAGTGCTCAACTGCGTGAATGAAAGTGTATTCCAGCATCGTGAATAAAAGGAAAACGGTGCCCAATAAACATTTGATGAGTGAAGGACAAGAATTTTAAAAATAACAATGAGGGCGGGCATGGTGGCTCACTCCTATAATCCCAACACGTTGGGAGGCTGAGGTGGCAGATCACTTGAGGTCAGGAGTTCGAGACCAGACTGGCCAACATGGTGAAACCTCATCTCTACTAAAAATATAAAAATGAGCCGGGCATGGTGGGAGGCACCTGTAGTCTCAGCTACTTAGGAGGCTGAGGCAGAATTGCTTGAGCTGGGAGGTGGAGGTTACAGTAAGCAGAGATCGCGCCATTGCACTCTAGCCTGGGCAACAGAGCGAGACTCCGCCTCAAAAAAAAAAAAAAAATAAAAAAAAAAAATAAATAAATATATAATAATGAGGATGGGAGAGATGGGAGAGGGAGTTGGTCCCGATGCTAGGGGAAGTTGAAGGAGGTGGCTGTGGGTGGCTATGTTCTCATATTCCCAGAAGGCTTCCTGGAGTTGATCTGATGGGGAAGGGAGAGGGTGTTGCAGGTTCCAGAAAGTTTCTGCTACCCGTCCTAGACCTCTTTCTCTCTCTCTTTTCCCTGCCCCTGCCCTCTCTCCCTCTCTGGAAGTGGGTAACAAGCACGTGGTTGGATTGACTTGCCCGCAATAGGGTGGGGCCCGGACTGCGGACACTAGGGAGTAATGATCTTTTCTCTTCCTTCCTGACCGTGGTGGTGGGTCCGGTGCTCTGCCCCTCAGCTCTGTGCCTTGTCCTGGGCTGCATGATCTTTCCTGATGGCTGGGACGCCGAGACCATCCGGGACATGTGCGGGGCCAAGACAGGGAAGTACTCCCTGGGGGACTGTTCAGTGCGCTGGGCATACATCCTGGCCATCATCGGCATCCTCAACGCCCTCATCCTCTCCTTCCTCGCCTTTGTGCTGGGCAACCGGCAAACAGACCTGCTGCAGGAGGAGCTCAAGCCAGAGAACAAAGGCGAGTGTGCTGTGGGCTGGGGGGCAGTGGCAGGAGCCAGGCCTGCTCCTGGGAGGCACGATAATTTCAAATAAAAGGAGTAAAAGGGTTGCATGAATTGGAAACCCTGGCTGGGCGTGGTGGCTCACGCCTGTAATCCCAGCACTTCGGGAAGCCAAGGCAGGTAGATCGCTTGAGCCCAGGAGTTCAAGAGCAGCCTGGCCAACATGGTGAAATCCCCTCCCTAAAAAAATACAAAACACTAGCTGGGTGTGGTGGCGAGCACCTGTGGTCCCAGCTACTCAGGAGGCTGAGATGGGAGGATGACCTGAGCCTGAGAAGGTTGAGGCTGCAGTGAGCTGTGATTGTGCCACTGCACTCCAGCCTGGATGACAGAGAGAGAGAGGGCTATCTCGGAAAAAAAAAAAGAAAGAAAAGAAAGAAAGAAAAGAAAAAAAGAAACCCGACTGACAGTACAACCACCTTTAAAATGATTTGATGTTCTCCCTCAGATCTGATCATTTGCCTATGACCCAGCAAACCCACCTTGGGTACAAACCTATGAGAAGCATGCAAAGGCGCTGGTGGCTGCAGCTTCACTGTAGCAAACAACTATAAACAGTCGAATGGCCATGGACAGGAGGCCGGATAAATACATGTGGCATGTTCACATCACAGAGCAGCTCACAGCTGTGAAAATGTCACACTTCAGTTATATGTACCACAGTGGACGTATCTCAGCAATATAATATTGAGAGAGGGGAAATAAAAACAAGTTCCAGAAGATGACAGAGTGATATATTTATTGAGCTCGAAACTAAGCAAAACTAAGCAATGTATTGTTTAAACACACATGTACTTGTGGCAGTATTTTTTTTTTTTTTGAGACGAAGTC
>NW_012106208.1:734736-741094 GCF_000951045.1 Mandrillus leucophaeus
GCTGGGACTACAGGCATGCACCATCACGCCTGACTAATTTTTGTATTTTTTGTAGAGACGAGGTTTCCCCATGTTGCCCAGGCTGGTCTTGAACTCCTGGCTTCAAGCAATCCTTCCGCCTTGGCCTCCCAAAGTGCTGAGATTACAGGTGTGAGCCACCTTACCTGGCACATTGTATGCTTTATAATTAGTGTATTGCATATAAACTTTCATATACATCAAGTGGCATTAAAATACAATAAAGAAAAAAGGCCACATTTAGAGAACTCCAGAGCTCCAGTAACTTGCCCAAAGTCACTTAAGTGGTGAAGGCAGAATCTGAACCCAAGTCCAAGTCCAAAGCCCAAGCTTCTCCCCCTTGTCACGCTGTCTGTCTCAACCTGGTGAGGCCAGAGATTTCCTGCATGGCTTTGGGAGCTCTCCTGGGAAGCTGACCTGCTAACCTGTACTCAGAGGCAGGTTCTAAGTAACTGACTTAGTCCCTCAGACCCCGGGATTTCTGTGGTCTTGGTGTGAAGTCAAGGCCTGCCCTCTGGCGGCAGCTTCTAGAAGTGCAAGACTAAGACAGATCTGGCCTTTATCAGGAAGGGGTGTGAGGATGTGACTGACGTGAAGTGGGCCCCCTCAGTGTCCCTCTCCTCCCTTCCCAAAGCCCCTTAACAACTTAGTGTTAAAAATCGATGTAAAGGAGCCCCAGTTTTCCTCCCTTCAGTGTCCAGGGAACCTCCATCCCTCACTGGAAGTTCAAGATGAGTGAGCCTCCCACTTTAGTTTTAACCCAAAGACCTCCGAGCCAAGAGCCATGGCGCGTACCTGTGGTCCCAGCAACAGGCTGAGGCAGGAGGATCGCTTGAGCCCACAAGTTCAAGCCCAGCCTGGGCGATGTAACAAAACCCAGTTTCTATTAAAAGGAAATATATAATTTTTTTTTAAAAGAAGACCTCTGGAACCAAAGAAAAAATAAATAAATAGCTTCCATTTCCAGCATATTCTATGACCCAACACTGCCAAGTCCTTGGCTGTCATTATTTGTCTCTTTTTGACCCGTTGGAATTACCCTGTGAGCTATGATCCTTATTTTGCAGATGAGAAAATCGGGGCTCAGAGACATTAAATGGCTTGCTCATGGCCATCCTGCTGGTCAGGTGAGGCTGGGATTTCAGCCCTTGTACAGTTGGCCCCTCTGACATTTTTTAGTTTGTTTGTTTGTTTGTTTTTGAGATGGAGTTTCACACTTTCTGCCCAAGCTGGAGTGCAGTGGTGCAATTTTGGCTCACTGCAATCTCTGCCTCCTGGGTTCAAGCGATTCTCCTGCCTCAGCCTCCCTAGTAGCTGGAATTACAGGCATGCACCACTATGCCCGGCTAATTTTTTCTATTTTTGGTAGAGACAGGGTTTTGCCGTGTTGATCAGGCTGGTCTTGAACTCCTGACCTCAAGTGATCCACCCACCTCAGCCTCCCAAAGTGCTGGGATTACAGGCGTGAACCGCTGCGCCCGGCCCCTCTGCTCACTTTTGCCCTGGGGAATGTGTAAGGAAAGCCCGAATGCCCAGGCAGCCTCTGATTTCTCTAATTCTCTCTCCCTCTCTCTCTCTCTCTTAGATTTTGTGGGCTCTACAGTAAGCTCCGTGTTGCGGCCCGGGGGTGATGTCTCTGGATGGGGAGTCCTTCCCTGCCCCGTGGCTCACTCACAGGGACCCTGAAAGGCCAGGATCACAGTCCAGGAATTGGCCTGACCTCAGCTTGTCCTGCCTCCTGCCCTCTCGTCACTCCATTCAAGCTCTGAGGGAAGGCCCTGATCTCAGACTCACTTCTCACCGACTACCCTGCGAGCTCCAGGCTTTGAGGAGAGGAAAGCCTGGATGTGGCCTGGGGGAGAGGAGAGGCCCTCCAGACCTTGGGAGGGTCTAATTCTTGCTCCTCCCTAAATTTGACCTAAGGGAGCCTGCATCCACCCAGGCCCTTGGGCTTCTCCTCTCCTCTCTAGACTGGCCTGGAGGTCCCTGCAGATCCCCAGGGAGAGCAGAGCTATAGTTCCAGCTCCCCAGGCCCCCTCAGTCTGGAGGGCTGCTGCCTGGCTGCATCCACACCTCTTCTGGTCCCTGCCTCCTCAAGAAATTTGTTCTAGATACTGCCCCAGGGTGGGCTGGACTCTTTCCTACTTTTTTTTTTTTTTTTTTGGCTGATGTTGGTTCCACCACATCTGCCACAAAGCTCCAGGTGCCACCAGTCTCCCCTGGGACCTCCTCTGCCCCATTCCAGCCTGCTTCCAGCTCACGAAGAGGGAGAGCTGCACCGAGGGACGGCACAGGGCCTTGCTGTCAGCTGCAGACCGGTTCCCTGATCAGCCCAGAGTCAGAAAAGACCTTCAGGCTCTGGAGGCAGCTGGAGGGGGCAAGTGGCCTCGGCAGTTGGAACTTAGAAGCTGCTCAGCCCGGGCTGGCCTGGCCTCCTCTTCCTTTCTGCTGGAACATCTCACCGACGACTGAGCCCTTGACCTTGGCCTGTTTTGCCCAGGCCTCCTCTCTGCTGGGATGTCTCACCAATGACTGGACCCTTGACCCTGGCCTGTTTTGTACAGCACAGACTTCTTGGCCCTGTTGTCAGGGTTGGGGGGTATGGAGGGAACCCCAGAGGTGGGGAGTTGGGGGATGCATTACCCCTTCTGCCCCTTCTCATGCCCCCCACACCCCAGGCATCTACCAAGGGCAGAGACTGTCTTGTCTCTTTGATACTTTTCTGCATAACTTGAACTTGCAGGTCATCTCTGAACAGGGTACCCCGTCCCCTCTCCTAGGCCTTGTTATCCTGTCCCAGCCTTTTTGTCCTCCTGGCCCACCTCTCGCCTTGCGATATGCCCAGGGTCTGCACCTGTGGGCAGTGCTTGGAGCCGAGGCTTGAGTGTATGTGTATGAGTGAAATGTGTGTGCGTGTGTGCGCGTGTGAGAGTGTGTGTGTGTTAGGGGGGCAGGTGAGAAGTTTCTCCCCCCCTTCTCCCACTGTGGGAGCGACTCCCTTCCCCTTGGCAGGGAGCAGGTGAGGGAGACTCCTGGTATGTTTTGAACACCCCTCATTCCCCTATGGGTCTGGCAGCAGAGCCATCTCGCCCGGAGAGCCTCCCTGCCCTGGGGCCTGGACAGCTCCCCTCAGCACTAGTTGCTGGTGCAGACCAGCTTCGTCCAGCGCCCCCTCCTCGTGGCCTGGACCCGCAGGGAAGGGGCAGTGCCCTGCAGGATGCTGGGGGAAGCTGCCTTGGACCTCGGAGGAGGGGAGAAGGTCGCTTGAGCGCCATGTGTTTGCCAACCTTGTGTTCATTTCCACAAGACTTGGACCTGAGAGGGTTTCCAAGAAAGACCCTAGAAGTCCCCTGCCTCCCCACTCTGGACCCAGCTGGAATCAGATGCTGGGGCCTGGGGGGTTCCTGCCACGTGTAACTTACCAAGTCCCAACCCCACTCCTCCACTTACTCCTCCTGGGCAAACGCCTCCCCGCAGTGCTCTGGTCCCAGCGCTGGGCTCCCCTTCCCCCGCAGAGCCTTCCTGGGGAGTCCAGTCGGCCTGGGATAGGGGTGCTGCGGGACAGAGGGTCCGGGTTAAATGCGGGAGGGTGTGGGAGCCCCGTGGGAGGGAGTGGGGGTAGGAGGGAGTTCCTCAAATATGCAAACCAAAGCCCGGCATTGGAGGGGAAGAGCAGAGCTAGGAGAGAGTGAGGGGAGGGGCCGAGCAAGCAACTGGGAATGGGGGAAGACACTGGGGTGCGGAGAGGAGGGGTGCAGAGACAGGGAGATGAGAGACGATTGGAGAAGGAGCGAGGGGGACGGAGAGGCACAGAGAGAGATAGCTCGAGGAGAAGAGATCGAGAGAGACAGGGGCAGAGGCAGAGAGATGAGAGACCAGCTGAGAGGCTGCGGGAGAGCTTGGGGTCGGGGAGGGGAAATGGACGGAAAGGCGGAAAAAGGACTCAGGAGCAGGGAAGAGGTAAATGGAGATGTGGGTTAGGGGGCAAGAATGGGATGCAGAAGAGGGAGAGGAGGATGAAGGAGTCAGGATGTGGGGCAGTGAGGAGGGTGTTTCTGTCTGGGCACTGGGTGAGGGGAGAGCTTATTCCCTCAAGGATGCCTGCTACCAGGTGTCCTTGCTACACCTTGTTCCCCAAGGACACCCAGCAAACCTGTGCCCTGCTGAGGGGGTTAGAACTGACCCCTCAGAGGCTGGAGGCCCAGGGCACAGGCAGCCAAGGCCACATCCTTTTGGGGAGGCCTGGAGTGAGGGAAGCCACTTCAGAGGGCGGAGGGGGTCCAGCTGACTCAGGAGGGGGTCAGCGCTGAATGGAGAAGAGGGAGGCCAGTTCCCTGGTGGGGTAGCCTGGCAACATTCCCATGCCACCGCACCTGGCCAGCTGCCATCTTGGCAGAGCCAGGGGGAGATGCACCAGGGAGTCTGGGGTCAGGAAGGCAGAGTTGTGTGGGCTGAAGTCTGCGGGAACCCCAGGGTGACACAGGCAAGGGGTAGAAGTCAGAGTGGGGACCAAACCATAGACCGGGGCCCTGGGTTCTGCAGAGGTGTGGATGGGGTGGGTGGCAGGTGCTCCTGTGGGGGGTCCCAGGTGAGGCCCTGATGGCTCATCATGGGAAGGGGGCTTTGTGGTTTGCCTCTGCTATCGTCAGGCAATCTGGCCTTAGCCTTCAGGAGGAGATAAGCAGAGGAGATCAGTGCCTGTTTCTGACCCCAGGAGGGCCTTTTTGGGCTCCAACCTAGAGCCTTCTGGCTTCAGCTCCCAAGAGAAGTACCCCCCCTAACTGTGACCGGATCAGGGGTCTACCACTGCCCGATTTTCTCTGCCTGATCTGGGGACTCAGGAGAGGCCACGGCAGCCACAGCCTAGGGGTGGTTCAGTCCCTGGCCCACAGTGCTGGTCAGTTGAGTCCTTCTGGGAACTGGGGCTATGAAAATTTTTGGCTTTGAGGACAGGTACCCATGGAGGAAAACTTTCCTGAGGGGGTGAGGACCAAAGAATCAAGATCCTTTTCAAGGCCTGCGATAGCCAAGATGATGAGAACTTTTAGATAAGGCTGTGGGGAGAGTCCCTGGCCTTTTGAGCGTCCTGCTTGGGCATGCGGGGAATAACCCTTCTCCAGCTTCCAGTGTGAACTGAGAAAGGGAAATCCTGCCTTTGGAGAAGCTGGGATCTTCCCAGCACCAGAAACTTCTGCAGGCCCCTGCCTGGCTCATGGCTAACCTTTGGGTGGGACTGGAGTTTCCTGAACAGGGAACAAGGGAGCCTTCCGCAGAGCTCTGACAGGCAGGCCTCCGAGGGCCTGTGCTGTGTGCTGTTAGGATAGCTTGGTGTTGTCTACACCCCATTAGTAAGTTCTGTCTGAGTGTGTCCTCGCTGTTCATTGTCTAATTTGGTAACATTTATTTTGGTCCTGACCCCTTATGCTGCTGCTGGGTTTGAGCTTCAGTGCAGGTGGAATGACATTCAAATAAAGAAACACTTTCTATCACCCATGCTGGCTGCCACTTCTCTGAGTCACTGGGATCAAGAGGGGTAAGATTCCGACCCCATGGATCAGGTTTGGCTGGTATTAACAGAGCCCTACTACTGTGGCTTAACAAGATAGTTTATTTTACCAACACATTAAAAAAAAAAAAAAAAAAAAAAGCCTGGAGGTGGGTAGATCATGGCTGATATGGCTTTCAGTGTTATACAGAACTTAGGCTCCTATCTTTCTGCACTGCCATTTTCTTTTTTTTTTTTTTTTTGAGATGGAGTCTTGCCCTGTCACCCAGGCTGGAGTGCAGTGGAGCGATCTCAGCTCACTGCAAGCTCCGCCTCCCCGGTTCACGCCATTCTCCTGCCTCAGCCTCCCCTGAGTAGCTGTGACTACAGGCACCTGCCACCAAGCCCGGCTAAGTTTTTGTATTTTTAGTAGAGAAGGGGTTTCACCATGTTAGCCAGGATGGTCTCTCGATTTCCTGACCTTGTGATCCGCCCGCCTCGGCCTCCCGAAGTGCGGGGATTACAGGCGTGAGCCACCGCGCCCGGCCTGCACTGCCATTTTCAATCCTGGCTACATCCTCAAGAACACCTCATGGCCCAACGTGGCTGCTGGAGCTCCAGTCACCTGGGCCACGTTTCATCTGAACACTTCTGGAAATTCCATAGGACTGTGTCACATGGGCCACATTAACTGTAAAGGAGGCTGAAAACATGTGGTCTGTTATCTCGGCACATTGCCAGCCCAAATAAAACAGGGGTTCTTGGCTAGGCAAGGTGGCTCATGCCTGTAATCCCAGCATTTTCGGAGGCTGAGGTGGGTGGATCACCTGAGGTCAGGAGTTTGAGACCAGCCTG
>NW_012106208.1:742927-744213 GCF_000951045.1 Mandrillus leucophaeus
CCAGGCTGGAGTGCAGTGGGTGGCATGATCTCAGCTCACTGCAACCTTTGTCTCCCGGGTTCAAGCAATTCTCCTGCCTCAGTCTCCCAAGTAGCTGGGACTACAGGCTGCGCCACCACGTCCAGCTAATTTTTGTATTTTTAGTAGATATGGGGTTTTGCCATGTTGGCCAAAATGGTCTCCATCCCTTGACCTAGTGATCCACCCGCCTTGACCTCCCAAAGTGCTGGGATTATAGGCGTGAGCCACCACTCCTGGCCTTATTATTATTTTTTTTTTTATAGAAACGGGGTCTCGCTATGTTACCCAGGCTGGTCTCATACACATCTAGATGTGTATAAGAGACAGGCCTCAGCCTCCTAAGTAGCTGGGACTACAGGTGTGCAGTAGCAAACACGGCTATTTTTTTTTTTATAGAAACGGGGTCTCGCTATGTTACCCAGGCTGGTCTCAAACTCCTGGGCTCAAGCGATCCTCCGGGCTCAAGTGATCCTCCTGTCTCAAGCCTCCCAAAGTGCTGGGATTGCAGGCGTGAGCCGCTGCACCTGGCCAAATTGGGCAATTTATAAAGAAAAGAGACTTATTTTGGCGCATGAGCCTGCAAGCTGTACAGGAAGCATGCTGCTGGCATTTGCTTGTAGTGAGGCCTCAGGAAGCTTACGATCATGGTGCAAGGTTAAGGTAAGCCAGTGTGTCACACGGCAAGGGCAGGAGCAAGACAGAGAGAAGAGGGCAGTCCCAGGCTCTTAAACAGCCCGATCTCATGTGTGTGAATTAACTGTGCAAGAACTCACTCATCACCAAGGGGATGACGCTAAACCATTCATGAGGGATCCACCCCCATGATCCAATCACCTCCCACAGGCCCCACCTCCAACACTGGGGATGACATTTCAACATAAGGTTCGGCGGGGACAAACAGCCAAACCATATCAGAGACCACTTCAGTGAAAGAGAAATCAGAAGCCTGGCCTGAAACAAGGAGGTCACAGTGGGTCTAAGAGAAGTAAGAAGTTCCATCTTCAGGAAGTAAAAGGGAACCGACTGACTGTGGGAATAACGTACAGGCTGGCAAAAAGAGGGTTAAAGTTTTTGCTTGGGGACTAGAAAGATCTGCCAGTATGGCAGGGGAGCAAGATGATCAGTTCAGTCTGAGATGTGCTAAGTTTAAGATGCAGGCCGGGCGCGGTGGCTCAGGCCTGTAATCCCAGCACTTTGGGAGGTGGAGGTGGGCGGATCACGAGGTCAGGAGATCGAGACCATACTGGCTAACACGGTGAAACCCC
>NW_012106208.1:747858-749386 GCF_000951045.1 Mandrillus leucophaeus
TGAGGTCAGGAGTTTGAGACCAGCCTGGTCAACATGGCGAAACCCCGTCTCTACTAAAAATACAAAAATTAGCCAGGCATGGTGGTGCGTGCCTGTAATCCCAGATACTCGGGAGGCTGAGGTAGAATTGTTTGAATCCTGGAGGCGGAGGTTGCAGTGAGGTGGGATGGTGCCATTGCACTCCAGCCTGGGCAACAGAGCAAGACTCCATCTCAAAAAAAAAAAAGAAAAAAATACGGTTCTGTTACCAAGGAGAAAGAAGTGAATAGAGGGAGTGATACAGTCATCTCTGCACACTTCTGACAGCACAGGTTTGACTTGTCCAAGTCCACACAGGCAGAAAAGAGTGGAGCCTCGTTTGCTCTAGCCAGAGTGCTCAGTCCAGTCACCTTGCCTCTCTCTAAAGCCCCACTGAATAGAGAGAACAATAGTGACTCCCCGCAAGGGAAGCTGTAAGCAACACACCAGGGAATGTGTGTACATCGCTCTGCAGAGTGTCTGGCATGCTGTAATGTGCCCAGTACCAGGTAGCTACATTGAAGACTTGGAAATGGAGTCCTCTTTCAACACATTTTAAGCACTTAGTGTATGCTAAGCACTTAAGCTAGAAAAAAAATGAGCAAAACAGAGATGCTGTCTTAAGCATAATTCTGGCTGGGGAGATGAACATGTGAAAATAACACATGACTTGCTACGTGCAGGGTATTGTGGGTGTCCTAGGCAGGGACACCTTAAATGGCTTTTGGTGACGTGGGCAGTGTAGGAGTAGGTCTTGCTGTAGTACGAGAAGTTAGGCAGGAGGGGTCAGGAAGGCCATTCAAAGAGAAGGCAGCTTGAGGAAAAAGACTGAGGTAGGCAGCAGAACTGTGTATGGAGGACGGAAAGCAACTTAGTTTGAAGCATGAAGTATGAGGCAGGGAGGAGTCAGAGATGAGTCTAGAGAGACAGGCCAGGGCCAGACCATGAGAAAGCTTGGGGGCCATGGACAGGAGTTTGGACTTAAGAGCAATGGGGAACCACTGAAGGATTGAAAGCAGAAGGAAAAATGACTCAATTTGCATTTTAGAAAAAGCACTCTGGTGGTAGCATTAGGGGGCTGGATTAGGGGTAGACTGTTAGCCCATTTTTGCATTGTTATAAAGCCATACCTGTGACTGCATAATTTTATTTATTTATTTATTTATTTTGAAATGGAGTCTCCCTCTGTCACCCAGGCTGCAGTGCAGTGGCGCAATCTTGGCTCACTGCAACCTCTGCCTCCCTGGTTCAAAGGATTCTCCTGCCTCAGCCTCCTGAGTAGCTGAGATTACAGGCGTGCACCACCACACCCGGCTAATTTTTGTATTTTTTGTTTTTTTGTTTTTTTGTTTTGAGACGGAGTCCCGCTCTGTTGCCCAGGCTGGAGTGCAGTGGCGCGATCTCGGCTCACTGCAAGCTCTGCCTCCCGGGTTCATGCCATTCTGCCTCAGCCTCCCGAGTAGCTGCGACTACAGGCGCCCGCCACCTTGCCTGGCTAGTTTTTTGTATT
>NW_012106208.1:751656-752705 GCF_000951045.1 Mandrillus leucophaeus
TCTCAAAAAAAAAAAAAAAAAAGATGCATGTGAGATGCCTTAGTGGAGTTGTCCAGCAGTCAGCTGACATATGGATTTGGAAGCTCAAGAGAAAAATCTGGGTCAGAAGCATCAGTATCCAGGTAGTGGTGGAAATTGGAAGCATAGAGGAGCCTGCCTGCTCTGGGTGACTGTGTGGTGTGGAGTGAGCACAGAGCTCTGGAATGCTGGAGAGCACTGCAAGATAAAGCACTGTCAGAGGAACAGATGTCCGCAAAGGAGAGGACAATGGAAGAGTCAGGGTCAAGAGGAGAATCATGAGTGTGGCTTTGTAGAAACCAAGGATGTAGAGTTCAAGGGGAAAGTCAACTGGTCAGGTAGAGCAGAGAGGCCCTGTATAAGAGACTGAAAAAGGTGTCCACTGGATTTGGGAACAAGGAGGCCACCCCTGAAACTTGATAAGAGCACATTCAGGAGTGCAGGGAGAGCCAAACTGAGGTCTGTTCAGGGAGGGAGTGGCAGGTGACGGGTTGAAGATTACTATTTGGAGACGTGTGGATAAGAAGGGGGAAATGAGTGATTGGAATTCATTCAGGCAGGAACAATTACACTCCATGAACCAGCAGTGGGCAAGGAGCAGCGTTACCTGGAGTGGGTGTGGAATCTCTCTTTGATTACGGGGCATTGCCAATGCTCACTGGTCATGGCAAGTAAGAGGATAATGATAAAGAAGAGAGGATGACTAAAGGAACAGGGTCCTCAGAGAGGTGAATGCAAGGCAGCTCAGGGTATAGAGGTTGGTCTTCAAGATAAAAGAGATATCCTATTCAGAAACACTGGAGAAGAGGTGAGGGAATGAAAAGACGTAGGTCTCTTTAGGGGTAGAGGGCAAAGTTCAATGCATTCTTACCCGATAGCACCCATCTTCTCAGTGAAGCAGGAAACAAGGTTGCTTACTGAAAGAGAAAAGGGGGTTCGGCCAGGCGCAGTGGCTCATGCCTGTAATCTCAGCACTCAGGGAGGCTGAAGCAGGCCGATCACTTGAGGTCAGGAGTTTGAGACCAGCCTGG
>NW_012106208.1:755240-756559 GCF_000951045.1 Mandrillus leucophaeus
GCCTCCCAAAGTGCTGGATTACAGACGTGAGCCACCGCGCCTGGCTAGGTATTTTTTTTTAGAGGTGAGGTCTTGCTATGTTGCCCAGGCAGGCTGACCTCAAACTTTTGGCCTCAGCCTCCCAAGAAGCTGGGACTACAGGTGCATGCCACTGCACTGGGCTGCCACTTTTTTTTCTTAATGGCTTTCCCCACTTCATCTCTTTTTCTTCTTTGCAATTTACTGCTGAAGAAACCAGACCATTTGTTATGTAGTGTTCCACTGTTGGAATTTTGCTGGCTTCATTCTTGTGGGGTAGTTCAGTAAGTTCTTCTATTCTCTGTATTTTCAGCAAATTGATAATTGGATCTAGATACTTAACCAGATTCAGGAGCGTATGTTCTCACATTTTAATAACTTTTTTTTTTTTTTTGGTCAAGAGACACTTAACATCGAGTTGTTTTTGTTTTTGTGTTGCTAGTTGCTGTTAATCCTCAATGCTTACATCTTTAATTCTTTAGGAGTCGCAAAATAGTGATGTTCCAATTCTATCATTCTTTATTTACTTGTGGAAATACTTCTATAAACAGAAACTTACCATCATTTGCTATGTAGTTACTCAGTGGTACAACTCAGTGGTACAATTCTCTTTAAGTTGCAACACAATTCTCTTTAAAGCTAACCCTAATTATCTTTGATAGTATTCTTGATGACTGGTATGACAAGATGTTCCAGGCTAATCTTATACATTTCTTCCCCCAAACCTGGAGTCAGCCATTTCTCTAAGAAGCCCTGTCTTTCCAGTTGGCAGGGCAAAGATACACACATGATAGATGATACATAGATAGATAGATAGATAGATACATACATACATACATAAATACATAGAGAGACAGATGATAGAGACAGAGAGAGATAGACAGACAGACATATGGGATCTCTTTGTACCTATGGTAAAATGCCTCATGAGTTAATATTAATACTTAGGGTTTTGGCTAAATCTCTTCACTCTTCAAGTTTAACAGCTATACCTCCTTTTCCCCAGCACTGGGAAATATTGGTTCTGAAGGACACTGTATTCATTTATTTTATCACACGTTAAAGCACTCAGATAGACTACTGCCAGAATGACTATTTAAAACATTCTTTCCTGCTTATTTATTTATTTAAAGTTGTACTCTATCTACATTGTGCAGGTCACATAAACCATTTTATACTATATACTCTCATATCTCTCATTCAGTCTATTCTGCATGTAAGTATATACAAATAATACTATCAGGTTTTTTGTTGTTTGAAGCTCAGTTTCGTTTTTCTTCCTTTTTTTTTTTTTTTTTTTT
>NW_012106208.1:761425-762421 GCF_000951045.1 Mandrillus leucophaeus
AAAAAAAAAAAAAAAAAAAAAGATATAATTACTGATGCTGGGAGCATTGGTAGGGGAGTTTTTAATCTGAGGGACAAGATGTATGTGTCTGGACAAATGTAGGGAGAACCTCTGTGCAACAAGATATAAAAGATCCAGCAGCTTTCACTTCAGTGGGTTGCATGGTAGGCGGTGTCCTAAGGGAAGGCCACAATTCAGCAAGGGCCAAGAGATTTGATGGAGGGAAGTAGTGTTTTCTACCAAGGAAACACGAAGGTGTCCCGAATACACAGCAGAGAGCTTGGGAGAGAAACATGGACAGGGAGAAGAGAACTGCTTTGTAGGAGTAGAGTGTCGGGAGGCCAGAGGACACAGAACATGCTCTTGTTGAAAGGGATGGGGGACAGAGGGTGAGGTTGCTGGAGTTTACCAGACGCACTTCCAAACAGAGCCCTAGTTTGAAACTCCCTTCCAGTCCACTTAGGCAGAGCAAAAGGCTGGGGGTGCCCACACAGATCCATCCAGTGGCACTGGAAAGCTCCGTGAGGTGCCAAAACGGGTGTGGGAGTGGGTTGGAGGCTTCTTCAAACTCATGTACTCACCCCACAAAACATTTATTGAATACCTACCCTGGTCAGGTACTGTTAGGCTCTAGGCATACAGAAATAAATCAGACATGAGCTTAACAAATTACCTCTTAGTAGCAGAGCTGTTCGCCAGTTTATATTGGCCAGATAAAATTCTATTTGTTTTCTTAAACATAACACACACAGAGAATAAAACAAATGTACAGCTTAATTATAGCATACCCTTCTAACTGCTACCAAGGAGATGGGACCCTGCCAGCCACTCCAGAGCTCTTCACGTCTCCTATAAACTCCATCTCCTCCCTCCCTCCTAAGAGTAATCATGATCTTTTAACTGTAGTAATTCCCCAACTTTTATTTATATTTTTTCACCCAAGTGAGCATCTCTAAACAATATAGTTTAACTTTAATTTTTTTTTTTTTTTTTTTT
>NW_012106208.1:763998-775068 GCF_000951045.1 Mandrillus leucophaeus
AGGTTCAAGCAATTCTCTGCCTCAGCCTCCCGAGTAGCTGGAATTACAGGTGCCTGCCTCCACGCTAATTTTTAAATTTTGAGTAGAGATGGGGTTTCACCATCTTGGCCAGGCTGGTCTTGAACTCCTGACCTCATGATCCACCTGCCTCAGCCTCCCAAAGTGCTGGGATTACAGGCGTGAGCCACCGTGCCCGGCCTTGAAGCTCAGTTTCCAATAGATCCCTAAAGAAGAATTAATGAAAATAAAATTCCCAAAGTTTTTGCATGATGATGATGAGTTTGTGGCTACTACCCTGGAAAGTAAGTTCAGTTGGTACAAAATTCTTGGCTTGTCTCTTTCCTTATCTTGAATTATCCCATTAGCTTTTGCCTTTTTTTTTTTTTCTCTTTGAGACAGAATCTCACTCTGTTGCCCACGCTGGAGTGCAGTGGCGTGAACTCAGCTCACTGCAACCTCTGCCCTCCAGGTTCAAGCAATTATCCTGCCTCAGCCTCCTGAGTAGTTGGGATTACAGGTGCTTGCCACTGCGCCTGGCTAATTTTTTGTATTTTTAGTAGAGACAGGGTTTCACCATCTTGGCCAGGCTGGTCTTGAACTCCTGGCCTCGTGATCCACCCACCTCGTCCTCCCAAAGTGCTGGGATTACAGGCGTGAGCCACTGCGCCTGGCCTCTTTTGCTATTTAAGTGTTGCTGTCAAAAAGTCTGATATAGTCTAATTTTATTTCCCTTATAAGTAAATACGCGCACGTGTGCGCACGTGCACACACACACGTCATGTACTGCATGCTTCTCTCCACGATGGACCGCATAGTGGTCCCATAAGATTAGATGAAGTATTTTTACTGTACCTCTTCCATGTTTTGATATGTTTAGAAACACAAATACTTATATTGTGTTACAATTGCCTACAGTATTCAGTACAGTAACATGCTGTACAGGTTTGTAGCCTGGGAGCAATAGGCTATGCCATACAGCCTAGGTGTGTAGTAGGCTACACCATCAAGATTTGTGTAAGTACACTCTATGATGTTCATATAACAATGAAATCACCTAGAGATGTATTTTCCAGAATGTATTCCTATTGACATGATTTGTGTGTGTGTGTAAGTATGTGTGTGTGTATTTGCCTACGATTTTTTGTTTTTAAAATCTAACAACTTTAATATCTCATTATTTATCATTCTGGATTGAATTTACTAGGTATGCAATATGCTTTTTCAATTTGTAGTTTAAAATATTTCAGGAAACTTTCCTTAAATTATAGCTTTTATTTTTACTTTGAGACAGGGTTTTGCTCTGTTGCCCAGGCTGCAGTGGTGCGAACTTGGCTCACTGCAACCTCCACCTCCTGGGTTCAATAGATTCTCCCACTTCAGCCTCCCGAGTGACTGGGACTACAAGTGCACACCACTACACCTAGCTAATTTTTGTATTTTTTGGTAGAGATGGGGTTCAACCATGTTGGCTAGGCTGGTCTTGAACTCCTGATCTCAAGTGATCCATATCTGCCTTGGCCTTCCAAAGTGCTGGGATTACAGGTATGAGCCACTGCACCTGGCCAAATTATAGCTTTTGATATTTGTTCTGTTACCTTACTTTTACTTTTTTGGGAACTCCTATTATACATATGGTGCCTCTTCTTTGCCTGTCTTCTGTGTTTGTCCCTTTTTTTTAGACTTTACTTTTCCTTCTTTTTAAAACATTAAATTAAAAATTTAAAAAATAGAGACAGGGTCTCATGTTGCCTAGGCTGGTCTTGAACTCTTGGTCTCAAGTGATCCTCCTGCCTTGGCCTTTCAAAGTTTTGAGATTATAGGTGTGAACCACTGCACCTGGCCTTAAATAGACTTTAGTTTTCAGAAGTTTTTTTTTTTTTTTTTGAGACGAAGTCTCGTTGTTCTGTCACCCAGGCTGGAGTGCAATGGTGCCATCTTGGTTCACTGCAACCTCCGCCTCTTGGGTTCAAGTGATTCTCCTGCCTCAGCCTCCCAAGTAGCTGCGATTACAGGCATGCACCACCACACACCGATAATTTTGTATTTTTAGTAGAGGCAGGGTTTCACTATGTTGGTCAGGCTGGTCTCGAACCTAAGGTCAGGAGACCTCAGGTGATCTACCCGCCTCGGCCTCCCAAAGTGCTGGGACTACAGGTGTGAGCCACGGCTCCCGTCCAAGAACAGTTTTAAGTTAACAGCAAAATTTAGTGGAAAGTACAGAGTCCCAATATCTCTCTTTCCTCCCACACACCCACAGCCTCCCCGCTATCAACATTCCCCACCAGAGTGGTACATTTTTACAACTGATGAACCTGCATTAGCACATCATTATCACTGAAAGTCCATAATTTACATTAGGGTTCACTCTTGGTGTACATTCTATGTTTTGACAAATGTATAACGGCATGTTTAGCCACCATTATAGTACCATACCGAATAGTTTCACTGCCCTAAAATGCACTGGTGCTCTACCTGTTCATCCTTCCCTCTACCCTAACATCAGGCAAACACTGATCTTTTTGCTGCATCCTTATTTTTGCCTTTTCCATAATATCATATAGTTGAAATCATATGGTATGTAGCCTTTTCAGACTGGCTTCTTTCACATAGTATATGCATGTTAGGTTCCTCCATGTTTTTTTTCACGGCTTGATAGCTCATTTCTCCACCCCACTCCAGCTTTGAGGTACAGTTGACAACAAAAAATGGTATATCATCAAGGTGTACAGTATGATGTTTTGATATATATATATACACACACATTGTGAAACGATTACAGTTGTGAAATGATTACAGTTAAGTTTACATATTCGTCACCTAACACTGTTACCTTCTTTTCTGGTGAGAATGCTTTTTATTTTTTAATTTTTTGAGACAGGCTCTTGCTCTGTTGTACAGGCTGGAGTGCAGTGGCATGATCACAGCTCACTGCAGCCTCACCTCTCTGGCTCAAGAAATCCTCCCGCCTCAATCCCCCAAGTAGCTGGGACTACAGGCACATGCCACCATGCCCAACTAATTGTTTCGTATTTTTTGTAGAGGGGATTTTGCCATGTTGCCCATGCTGGTCTTGAACTCCTGAGCTCAAGTGATCTGCCCACTTTGGCCTCCCAGAATGCTGGGATTACAGGTGTGAGCCATCATGGTCAGCCGAGAACACTTAAGATCTATTCTCTTAGCAAATTTCAAGTATACAACATATTTTATTAACTACAATTACCATACTGCACATCGGTTCTCCAGAATGCACCCATAACCGTAAGCTTGTACCATTTGACCAACATATCCCTGTTTATCCCCATTCCTTGACCCATGGTAATCACTCTTCCACGCTGTTTCTATGAGTCTGACTTTTTTAGGTTCCACATATAAGTGAGATGCAGTATTTGTCTTTTGCTATCTGGCTTGTTTCACTTAGCATAATGTCCTTCAGGCTCATCCATGTTGTTGTTGCAAATGGCACGATTTCCTCTTTAAAGGCCAAATAATATTTTACTGTTGTGCCTCTCTCTCTCTCTCTGTATATATATATGCAGTGGAATATAGTAATACTGTACTATGTGTGGGCACATCTATATCTATATATAGATAGATATGCACACACATATCTAACAGGTATGAGGTGATATCTCATTGTGGTTTTTGGCTTGCATTCCCTGTTAATTAGTGATAGTGATGGTGAGCACCTTTACATTTTTGTATATATAATGCATCTCCAACATTTTCTTTATCCATTCATCCATTGAGGGACAGTCAGGTTGTTTTCATATCTTGACTACTGTGAATAATACTGCAGTGAAAATGGTAGATGGCTCATTGAGATAGTGAGATAGCCTATAGTTGGGATTTTTTTTTTTTTTCTTTTTTTGAGACGGTGTCATGCACTGTTGCCCAGGCTGGAATGCAGTGGCGCTGTCTCGGCTCACTGCAAGCTCTGCCTCTCGGGTTCACGCCATTCTCCTGCCTCAGTCTCCCGAGTAGCTGGGACTACAGGCGCCCGCCACCACACCCGGCTATTTTTCTGTATTTTTAGTAGAGACAGGGTTTCATCGCGTTAGCCAGGATGGTCTCGATCTCCTGACCTCGTGATCTGCCCGCCTCCGCCTCCCAAAGTGCTGGGATTACAGGCGTGAGTCACCTAGCCCGGCTGGGATTTGTTTTTTATCCATTTAGCTGCTCTGTCCTCTGATTGGAGAATTCAGTCCGTTTACATTCAAGGTAATTATTGATAGGCAAGGACTTACTATTGTCATTTTGTTGAGTGTTTTCTGTTTTTGTAAATTTTTTGTTCCTTTCTTCCCCTTTTGCTGTTTTCCTTTGTGATGTGATGATTTTTTACAGTGGAATGGTTTCATTCCTTACCCTTTGTGTATCTAGTATAGACTTCTGCCCTGTGGTTACCATGAGGCTTACATAAAACATCTTATAACAGTCATCTATTTTAAGCTAATAACTTCACTTCCATACAAAAACTGTATACTTTTACTTTCTCCCATTTATATCTTTGAAGTAATGACATATATTTTTATACTGTATATCTGTTAACAGATCATTGTAGTATAAATATGTCTTTTAACCTTCATACTAGAGTTTATATTAAGTGATTTATACACCATTATAGTATAAGATAGCCCATTTCTTTTTAACACTGAATAATATTCATTGGATGTATCACCGTTTACTTAGCCATTCACCTACTGAAGGACATCTTGGTTGCTTCCAAGTTTTTGCAATTATGAATAAAGCTGCAATAAATGTTCACATGCAGGTTTTTATGTGGACCTGTTTTCAATTCTGGGGAAATACCCAAGGGTGCAACAGCCAAATTGTACATTTACTTTTTAAAGAAACTGCTAAAGTGTATTCCAAAGTGACTGTACCATGTTGCATTCCCACCAACAACAAATGAAGAGTACCTGTCACACATCCTTGTCAGCATTTGGTTTTGTTAGTGTTTTAGATTTGACCATTCTAGTAGGTGTATGGTGGTATCTCATTGTAGTACTAATCTGCAATTACTAAATGATTTATGATGTTGGGAATCTTATGATTACTTGTCATCTATATATGAGGTGTCTGTTTAGATATTTTGCCCATTTTTAAATTGGGTTTTTATTTTTCTTTTGTTGAGTTTTCAGAGTTCTTTGTATTGAACAGTCCTTTATCAGATATGTTTTTTGCAAATATTTTCTCCTACTCTGTGGCTTGTCTTCTCAATCTCTTGACAGTGTCTTTTGCTGAGCAGATGTTTTAACTTTAACGAAGCCCAGCTTACCAATTGCTTTTTTCATGGATCCTTTTGGTGCTGTACCTAAAGTCAGTCAAATCCAAGGTTATCTGGATTTTCTCCAATGTTCATTATTTTAGGAATTTAAGAGTTACACATGTAGGTCTACGTTCTATTTTAATTTTTATGAAGGATGTAAGATCTGTGTATAGATTCATATACACATATACACATATATAATATATACACACACACATATATAGCACGTGGATGTTCCAGCACCATCTATTGCAGACTCTATTGTTTTGCTTTTGCTTCTTTGCCAAAGATCAGATGATTCTATTTGTGTGGGTCTACTTCTGGACTGTTTATTGTGTTCCAGTAATCTATTTGCCTTATCACACTGTCTTGATTACTGCAGCTTTACAGTAAGTGTTGAGGTAGTGTTAGTTTAAAACTTTAAAATCAGCCAGGCACGGTGGGCTCATGCCTGTAATTCCAGCACTTTGGGAGGCTGAGTCGGGCAGATCACTTGAGGTCAGGAGTTTGAGACCAGCCTAGTCAACGTGGTGAGACCGCCCCTACTAAAAATACAAAAATTAGCTGGGCATAGGGGTGCACACCTGTAATCCCAGCTACTCAGAAGGCTGAGGCAGGAGAATCACTTGAACCTGGGAGGTAGAGGTTGCAGTGAGCTAAGATCATGCCACTGCACTCCAGCCTATGCAACAGAACAAGACCCTGCCTTAAAAAACAAAACAGACAAACCCCCTTTAGAATCAGCTTGTTGATATCTACAAAATAACTAGCTGGTATTTTGGTTGGGATTGCATTGAATTTATAGATCAGGTTTAGAAGAACTGATATCTTCACAATATTAGTCTTCCTATTCATGAACATCTCTCAATTTATTCAGTTCTTTGATTGTTTTCATTATAGTTTTCGTCATGCAGGTCTTATATGTATCTTGTTGGAATTACACCTAAGTATTTCATTTTTGGGTACTAATTTATTTTAATTTTATTTATTTATTTATTTTTGAGACGCAGTCTTGCTCTGTTGCCCAGGCTGGAGTGTACTGGTGTGATCTCAGCTCACTGCAATCTCTGCCTCCTGGGTTCAAGCAATTCTCCTGCCTCGGCCTCCCAAGTAGCTAGGATTACAGGCACCCTCCACCATGCCCGGCTAATTTTTGTATTTTTAGTACAGAGTTTCACCATGTTGGCCAGGCTGGTCTCGAACTTCTGACCTCAGGTGATCTGACCGCCTCAGCCTCTCAAAGTGCTGGGATTACAGGCATAAGCCACCACGCCCGGCCTTTGGGCACTAATTTAAATGGTATTGTGTTTATTTTTTAGTATCAGAATCTTACTCTGTCATCCAGGCTGGAATGCAGTGGTATGATCATGGCTTACTGCAGCCTTGAACTCCTGGGCTCAAATGATCCTCCTGCCTCAGCCTTCCAAGTAGCTGGGACTACAGGTGTGCACTCCCATGCCTGGCTTTGTTTTAAATTTCAGATTCCATTTTTCATTGCAAATATACAGAAATGTGATTAACTTCTGCACAACAATCTTGTATCCTATAGTCTTACTATAATTGCTTAATTAGTTCCAGAGGTCTTAGAAGGCTATTTAGGGTTCTTCTGGATTTTCTACATCAACAATCACGTCATCTGTGAATATGAAGTTTTATTTCTTCCTTCTCAATATATAGCCCTTTTAGTTCCCTTTCTTGTCCTGTTGCACTGGTTAGGACTTCCAGTACAATATGAAAAAGGAGTGGTAAGAGGGGACATCCTTGTCTTGTTCCTGACCTTATCAAGAAAGCATCTAGGTTTTTGTAAATGTTCTCATTAAATTGAGTAAGTTCCGCTCTACTTCTGGTTTCCTGAGATATTTGTCACTTTTTAAAATTAAGAATTTTTTTTTTTTTTTTTGAGATGGGTCTGCAACCTCTACCCCCCAGGTTCAAACGATGTTCATGCCCCAGCCTCCCGAAAAGGTGCGATTACAGGCGTGCACCACCATGCCTGGCTGATACCATGCCGGGCTAATTTTTGTATTTTTAGTAGAGATGGGGTTTCACCATGTTGGCCAAGCTGGTCTCAAACTACTGACCTCAAATGATCCAACCACCTTGGCCTCCCAAAGTGCTGGGATTATGGGTGTGAGCCACCATGCCCTGCCATTTGTTACTTTTTAATGTTTTATCTGCATGTCTTTGGCATACTTTTATTGTCTCTATAGATGTTATTCTGCTCATTTTTACCTGTAGGTTTTTAAGACTTGCGTTTTTTTAAAATCAATTTTTATATGGAATTAGTGATTCCGTACTTTTAAAAAGCAGGCATGACTTATGATAGTTTTTCATTTCATGGCTGTATTCTCATTTTTGGTGTGTATGTGAAATATTGAAATATGGACTGTGTGAACCATAGCTATTTAAATTCAACAATTCAACACAATATGCTTGCAACTTTATGAACAATTGTTTCTCTTAGGAGTTAAAAGAACAAGTTATTTAATATCCTTGTATCATTTCTGTAAGGATAGTACATTCTGAATTTTATGGGATAATCATAATTTTATTTTTCAAAATACTTCATTTAATCTAATGAATTTAATCGCTCTACACCCCCTCCCATCGTTTTGCATGTCCTGTTCAGTTTGGATTCTAACAAGGAATTTTGGTGTGGGGCATTGTCCTGTAAGGGCTTTGAATTAAGTTTCTTAGGTCCAGACCGTTCCAGTCCTTTCAGGCCTAATCAAGCATCCTTTGTACTCACTGGAAATGCCACCTAGTTTCAGCTGCTGTTCTCAAATTGGCTTGGTGAGCTTTCAAGTGAGTACTTTTTTTTTAGATGGAGTCTCGCTGTCACCCAGGCTGGAGTGCGGTGGCTCGATCTCAGCTCAGTGTAAGCTCCACCTCCTGAGTTCACGCCATTCTCCTGCCTTAGCCTCCTGAGTAGCTGGGACTACAGGCACCCGCCACCACGCCCGGCTAATTTTTTGTATTTTTAGTAGAGATGGGGTTTCACCATGTTAGCCAGGATGGTCTCAATCTCCTGACCTTGTGATCTGCCTGCCTCGGCCTCCCAAAGCGCTGGGATTACAGGCGTGAGTCACCGCTCCCGGCGTCAAGTGAGTACTTGTTATTTTGAAGTTCTGAGATTCATCAGAAGTGCCATTGCTTCCACTAGAACAGATAGTGATACCATGCCGATCTTGTGGCTATTAGTGGTTTCTCTCTACCTGTTTTTTGTTTGGGGGTTTCTGGGGATACCTAGTTTTGCTGTCAAGTTGTCCAAGGTTTCCAGGTTTCCTATCATGACTGCTTTGTGGTGCTTTAATGGGTAATTTCAGAAATAGTAAAAACTGTAATTTCAGAATACCTGCCAGTGAATTTTTTAATGCAGGAGCAGGTAAAAGTTACAAGAGCACCATCTCCTTCAATGAGTATGCTTTTCTCCAAACTGTTTCCATCATTTATCTTTAGACCTGACCATTTTAAGAACCCTAGGCAGGCCGGGTGTGGCGGCTGATGTCTGTAATCCCAGCACTTCAGGAGGCTGAGGCAGGAGGATCATTGAGCCCAGGAGGTTGAGACCAGCCTGGGCAATATGGCAAGAGCCTGTCTTTACAAAAAAATAATTAGCTGGGCGTGGTGGTGCAGGAAAATTGCTTGAGCCCAGGAGGGTTAAGGTTGCACTGAGCTATGATTATGCCACTGCGTTCCGGCCTGGGTGACAGAGTGAGACCCTGTCTCTTAAAAGAAAAAAAGAACGAACCCTCAGTAAACTCCTTTCTCTCTCTGAGATTCACAGCAGAATATGGAGGTTGTCATCAGTGCAGTTTAAAAGCAAAGGGCCTGCTTCATTTGGACAACTGCATTTTTTTTTTTTTTCTTCAGGGTAACCTCTGCTAAACAGAGAACCCTACACTGTCAAACTGATGCCTGGGGGGCAAAAGGGCCAGACTGCTGTTTTTAAGATAGTAAAGGGTATCATATACTTTTTCAGTTAGGTAAGTGGTTTCTGGTCATAGTGTCACAGTATCTCTAGCTGTTTCTATTTGTTTTCTGGGTTAACTGCAAAATTTCCAAAACTGTTGGTTTGGGTCTGCCACTTAGAGAAATCTTGGGTGAGTTGTATCTTCTGAACTTATACCTACCTTACACATTGTTACATGTAAATGAGGTAGCTGATGACTTAAGAGTCCAGGAAAATGTAAAGTGACATAGAAGGTGCCACTGTTGCACTGGCTTACTTCTTTAATTAATATTGTCTAGCTTCTATTTATAGCAAGCTTGTCCAACTCACAGGTCACGGGCTGCATGTGGCCCAGGATGGCTTTGAATTCAGCCTCATACAATCATAAACTTCCTTAAAATATTGTTTTTTTTTCTTCTCATTAGCTATTGTTAGTGTATTTTATGTGCTGAATAATTCTTCCAGTGTGGCCTCGGGAAGCCAAAAAGATTGGACACCTCTGATTTACACCATATCAAAAGCAAAGTACCTAGCAATACAGTAGGTACTTGAAAAGAATAGCAAATAGGTTAACTCTCAATGGGCAGTTGACTGTCTTACCTTGATATTCTCAGCACCTCAGATATAGCCTAGCACACAGTAGGTGTTCGGCCAATGGTCATGGAACAGAATCTTCCAATTATGGCAGAAATCAGTTAGTTTTATTCATTATCAGAAGCCCTGTGGTATAGCTGAAACACCGTACTAGGTCTCAATTTCTCATCTTTAACTTCTGGCATTTGGCTTGCTTTCTTCACACAATTATGAGTCGAAGTAAGACACTGTATATGGAAACACTTTCTAAAGATCATGCACACTATTCTCGTCCTACCCCAGGCGGAATTAGGTTGTGGTTAGTGGTAGGTCGCCTAGGTACTCCTAGGTCATTTTGGAGGGGTCTTCTAAGAAAATAAGCAGTTTTGTTATGTTTCCACTTAATTCCTTTTTTTTTTGAGATGGAGTCTCACTGTCGCCCAGGCTGGAGTGTAGTGGTGCAACCTCTGCCTCCTGGGTTCAAGCGATCTCCTGCCCCAGCCTCCCAAGGAGCTGGGATTACAGGCATGTGCTACCACGCCTGGCTAATTTTTGTATTTTTAGTAGAGATCGGGTTTCACCATGTTAGTCAGGCTGGTCTCGAACTCCTGATCTCGTGATCCGCCTGCCTTGGCTTCCCAAAGTGCTGGGATTACAGGTGTGAGCCACCGCACCCAGTCTTCCAATTATTTTCTAACCTCCTTCAACTAATAAATAGCATCTTCATCTTTGAATTCCTTACGTGCTTCGCAAAATGCAGTCTACCTTAGTTACTCAGTAAACATTTATCAAACAAATGTTAGAACACAATACTGCCAATTCAATCCATTGGCAAGTTCTGCCGTGTACTTGCAAAACATATCCTGATTCCAATCACTTTTTGTCCCCATCATTACCGTCTTAATAGAAGCCACCATCGTATTGTTGCTTGCCTGAACAACCGCTCTACCTTCCAAACCGGTTTCTCAGCTCCTATTCATCTCTTTACCAACAGGATCAAAACAATCAGAGTAATTTTTAAAAATCAACCAAATATAAATTAGACAATGTCACTTCTCTCCTTAAAATACTGCAATGACTCCTCCACTGTACTTACTGAATGCAGTTTATTTAAATTATACCTAGTTCTACATTAGAGACCAGCAAACTACAGCCTGCAAACCAAGTCCAACTTGCCACTTGTTTCCTGTAAATAAAGTTTTATTGGAACATAGCCACATATTGTCTATGCCTACTTTTGCACTCCAATGGAACAGCTGAATAGTTCTGTTTTTTTTTT
>NW_012106208.1:776273-796409 GCF_000951045.1 Mandrillus leucophaeus
CCTACCCCCCCAAGAGGTCTGGTCTTGACAGCACCCTGCCCACACAGAGTGGCTGGGGTCTCTGCACGTGCCAGGCAGGGTGAGGGCCGCCTGCCCGCTGGCCTCTCCCCTCGGTTAATAGCCAAGGGGAGAATGCAAACCCCAGCCCAAATGGAGAGACATTTACATACGTTTTATATAATATACAAAGAAACCAGCATCCCAGGCAACATGATTTCCACTCCCAATGCTCTCCCAGACTGATGGGTTTGTGGGGGAAACAACAAAAAGAAAAGTACTCTGCCGAGGTCTCAGCATTTAAAAAAAAAAAAAAAAAAATCTCCCCTCATTTGAGCAAACACCTGATTTCGATTTTGAAAAGTGAAATTTTGTAACAGTCACACACAAAGAGAGAAGACTGTGCATATGATAGTTGTAGGACAGGGTAGAAAAGAAGGGGATGCAAGAGGCTGGGGGAGAAAAGGAAAACAAATTAGAGGGAAGGAAGGAGGGAAACTCACAGTATTATCTTGTCCAAAAGAAAAGAAGGTCCACTGCAGCACCAGGGATTACACCTGTCATATATTCACTACCCCTACCATGGTTATAACTGAATACAAAATTAGATAAATAAAAACACGCCAGATATTACAGTAAACAAGTGAAAGAAATAAGCTGGCAACCATATGGAATTTAAAAAGATTGTGTACCCCACCTGGGCTGGCTCCAGGGCTCCTCCAGGGGTGTACAACAGGCACAATGCACTGATGGGGAGAAGCCGGTCTGCTCTCATCTCTCATCCAGAACAGTGTTAGGGGTGTGGGTGGCTTGGTAACTCTTTCACTGGGCCCACTCTCACATAAGCATCCCCCAAAGAAATGTGGGGCAGGCCCACACACAATCACAGTCCTGTCGGTGCCACTCCACAAACCTATCTTCCCACTCTTACCCTGCAGTCACAAGTGCATGCTCCCCAATCATGGAGGCGGTCCTGCTCGTGGGATCATCAACTCCTGATTAATTGGGAGTAGAAAAAATAAAATTCGAAGCATTCCCAAACCACTCGGTATCCTTCCTAATCAAATTTATTGCCAAAAGCTGGTAAGTAGCAATGCAATTGGCCTATATCCTGTCTCATTCCTCTTTTCCTTGTCTACTTACTTCATGGGTTACTGAGCTGTGAAATAGCTTGGGAAGGGGGAGTAGGATAGCAACAGTTGGAGGCTCAATCTACTCAGATAATCTGCTCCCGAATAATCAAGAGCTGACCATGAGCGTTTCTTCAAAGAGCCAGGCACCCTCCAGTCGGTGCAGGTTCCAAGCTTTACTATCCTTGCCTATTTCTTGGTGATCTTAAGACAAAGATAGGCAGTATTCTTGGTGGACACACATTGGCCAGATACCTGCTTTTGGAATGGTTGTCTTAGGATGAACATTCATATACCTACCTTTCTTCTTAAGTGCATAAAACCCTAACAGTACTCAGATGGCTTGGGGCTTTTGAGATTGGCTCTTTTCACTTTTTTTCCTTTGAAAACTTTTTTTTTTTTTTTTTTTTTTTTTTTTAAATTTAAAAAGATGTCCTCACTGCACAAGTGACTACAGGCTACAGGCAAGGATGGGAGACGGAGGCTTCAACACAACTCATTGCACTTAGAACCGTTACTAACTGAAACACCATTTGCTTGTCAACAATGTACCCTTGACAGCAGGGAGAAACTTCTTTATAGTCTCTGCTTCAGACAAGATTTACATCTTTCTCCAAGGCCAGAGGCCAATTGTGACCACAAGTCTTGTTTCTTGTCCACCAGACCCAATCCTCTGGCACCTTGTACCCCCCCTTCCCCAGCAATATGCTCGGCCTAGGTTCCAGAGGCAGCTGGAAGGAAGCAGCTATGGGCTCATTCAGTTCTGTTTGCCCAAATCCAGAAGCCCTAGGAAAGTCCTGTCTGAGTCTTGACTCCTGACCCTTGCAGTGGCTGGAGTCGGTACTGGTGCACACCCCCACTCCCACGGTGTGGGTAGTGCTGTGAATTGGAAACCGCAGATACCCTGGAGGCCTGGTAGACAGCTGACTGCCCAGCACTGGGCAGACTGATAGTCCGTAAGTCTGATGGCAATGATGACCTAGAGTTCTGAGGAAAGGAGGTGGAACTCAGAGTTCCTGTGCTGGACTGAGAAACCGAGTCTGAGGTTGGCGAGTCTGAGGGTCCCTGCAGGGTAGGGCTAGCAGCACTAGAAGGGCAGCTCCTCCTTGGAAGATTGCTGCCAGTGCTGTTTCCAGAATGTGGCTGGCTGCTAAAATACCCTGGTGTCCCCGTAAATGGGGCCAACGAGTCTGTGGACGCAGGGTGGGCGGGGCTGGAATAGGATGTAGAAGAGAGGGATGATTCTGAAGAACCGTGAGAGGGGGGGTTTCCAGGTCTCAGTGCAGTAGTTCGATAACTGTATCCTGGAGATTGTGTAGGATGTCCTCTGAAGGGGGAGGAACTCTGCTGAAGGAGGCTTTGTGATTCTGTCCGAGGACTATCACACTGCAGGAGCTAGCAAAGTTGGGAGGAAAAGAATAAGGAGGTGAACAAGTCCCTTAAATGGCTGACTTTTAATATAAATGGTAAACATTTATAATACCCTATGTTTTTTTTTTCTTCATCTTTTAACCATGTATTCTTTTTAGGAAACCAAAGGCAGTAAAATGTCTGTCTTTGATCACCTTATTCATTTTCTGGCATAATTTATTACCTGAGGGCAAGCAGATGATGACTTATTTCCAAAGTTGCTGAAACTATATGCAAAGACAGCATCTCAATGGCAAAGGATGGCCAGGACAATTTGGAACCCAGAACACACTCCTATATCTAGATATCAACAATCTCTCATCTCACCTGGTAGCTGTATCTGGAAGGGCTGTAAACAGTTGCTCCTTTAGAGAGTGCTGAGCTCAATGTCTCTGGACCTTCTCCATCTGCAGGGTCTGGAAGGTAACACATAAAAAAAAAATCAACTTGGCTTCTTAGAATAAGTAAGAAACAGCCATTGTTTATTCAAATCACCAATGCCATCACCAACCCATGCTGCTCTCTTTGTGACAAATTGGGTGAGTGCAGCATGCCAGAAGGGCAAAAGGAGTGGTTAATTATGGGCTATGTTCTAAATGCCTGATCTGATTCCCGTCTCCTTCTTTCTCTTCATCCTTCATCGAGGTAGATTTCCAGGACTTTGGAGAGATGAGAGTTACAGAAAGGTATTCCTTGGGGAAAAAAGAGCAGACAGAGAGCAAGCAACGCTAGATCTTACAAATGTTGTAGCCAAAATGAGCACAAGTGGGCTAGAACCTAGCATACGGCAGAGCCCAACTGCTTCAGAAACTGACTCACCTCAACTCAGAACTTGGCATGAACTGTACAGGACTTGGCTCATGTGTCCCTGAATGTGGTGGCAGTAGAAGGCCATGGGCTCACCTGAGTCTTTCTCTGTGATGTTACTCTCCCACGTGGGAGAGGGCTCTCCCTTTTGGGCCACCCTCACACTGCTTCGGAGGACCTTGGGGATGCTTCCTCCTTCTCGAAGTCGTTCTACTGATGTGGGAACCATCCTGTAAAGGTAACAGGGTGCAAGTTCAAGCCACAGGACTTAACCAAAACAAATGAAGCCCTAACCAAGGTGCACAGTGTATTTTCTTAAAACATCCTCTTAAACAATACTTTCTTCAGAACCAATTTAAAACAAGGTATTTCCTCTGCCTCCAACTATGTCAGGCACAAAAGAGAAACATCATCATCATCATCATCATCAACAACAACCACAACAACCACCACCAGCACCACTTTTAACAACAACCACCACCACCACAACAACCACTTTTAACAACAACAACAACAACAACAACAATCACTTTTAAAGAAAAAGAAATCAAGGAAAAAGTGGATTAAAGATGTTAACTTCCCCGAACCCCCATTTAAAAATGTTAAAATTTCTCCTTTGGGAAATCATGTGCCTGATACATAGTAGTGGTTTAATAAAGGTTTCATAGATTAATGAACATTAAACATATGAGCCAGGACTCTTCTTTCTCAGACTTATTTTTTCAGTTCAAGATCCCTGAACTCCTGTGCTTCATTCTCTATTTCACACATTTGATCCTCAGTATTTGCCACCAGTATTATTCATTTTTAAATTTGTGGTCTCCCCTAAACCAGACAAGTCCTTTCAGAATGTCTTTTTGCTCTGTATATGCTAACTGTGTGGAAGAGAGACATTTGTTGTTAATTCATGTGGAACTTGGTTGGATTCTTGACTCACCTTTCATGTGAAATGAGAAATAGAAGAGGCAGTGTTAGTGCCCACCAAATAAAAGAGCTCATCTGCATCCATAACTACATGTCATCCAAAGCGCTGCTCCACAGGCATGTTGGTAATTCTTAATTCTGCAAAGCTGGGGGGTTGCAGCTGACACTATTAAATCAGCTGAACAGGACAGATGGTACTGTTGGCTGGCTGTCTCAGATGTTCCCATCAAGTGTTCCCATAGATTTTAGGTAAAACTGGGAATGATCCTAGATATAAACTCCCCCCATCCCCAATTTAACTATAAAACATCAGATATAAACTTACCACCTACTGCTGATATTCTCTTGAGGTCTGCAGTGAGATGAAGAAGTGCCTCTGGAATCTGATGGGCTTACCGCCTCCAAATGGGACATAGAGGAATGAGATGGGGAGAATTTTTTGTGAGGGGAAGATGGGGTTCGGGCTGAGGATCCCTGCACACCATGGGCACCAGTGTCAGAAACGGAGTTACTGCTGCCTTGCCCAGCTCCTGCAGACTTGCTTTTGCTCTGGGCAGAGTCACCTCCCCCACCAGCAGAATTTTCCTTAGCTTCTTGTTTCCGTTTTCGGTACTCCAGCAGGGATACCTAGAAAGGAAAAAACAAACAAACAAACAAAAAACGGTACTCTAGTTGGATATCATTAGTGGATCACTAGCAACAGGGAAAGAAGGAAAGATGGTACCGTAGTAAACCACTAGCCAAGACACGCCAACAAAGCAGATACCAACCCTGACAACTTTTTTTGGGGGGTGTCAAAGAGATCTGAGCACAGCTACATATTTAAGACAGCTGGAAATTGGTAAGAGGAAGATAATAAACTAGGAGGTAAGTTTCTAAAGAATGTTTGCCAATTAGACCACCATGCTTTTTTCTGTCTTCAGAAAAACTTGTGAGGTTACCGTTACACAGTAACAGAAGTGTGCTATCATAGTTATTTGCAACAGTGGGAGTACCCAGAGAAGGGAGAATTGGAAGCTTGTATAGTTTAAAAAGCCTCCCAGGTGACTCTGATGGCTCTTCTGCACTCCTTGGAAGCCCCTAGAATTAGCTGTTTGAGAGCATGAGAGAGAGACAGAAGCAGGGAGAAGAGAAGAAGGAGATGGAGGACAGGGAGGGAGAGAAAGAGAGAGAGAGAAGGGAAAAAAAAAAAAGAAAAAACCAATGCTCCAGAGTACTTAAATATGCTCAATTTTTCAAGAAATAAATAGGAATTTATTATTGTTTCTGTTAGACATAGATGTAATTAATGTAAAAAGAGAGGAAATTATTATTTCCAGTTTATACTTTTAGCAAGCTAGCTCTAGAAAACAACTTGGTAACTTCTCCCCAACTTCCCCTTCATCTCCCTAACACTTGCTCATTCTTTTCTGACAGCAGACCCCCCACCCCACCCTGCTGACCATAATCCCTGCCCTGCCTAGTACACCTCCTCTTTGTTGTTCTGGCACACTACTTACACAGGCCGTAGAACTTTCTACCGTGTCTTGATTGCTCCCTGACTAAACTCTAAGTTCTAGGAGGGCTTTTTATCTTAAACATCCAGCACAGAATTTGAATATGCTTAAATTTATGCTTAAATGTGCCCAATAAATTTCAGAAGTGTTTCTGAAATAACATATTATGATTTCTATGACTTTTGCACATAGTAAATATTATAAAACCAGAAATCTAAAGATTGTTTTCATCTTTGTTTCTGGTAGTCAATGCTGTTCATGCAACGATCTTTGAAATCAATTACTATCCTAATCCAAATTATCTGCCAATGTTTCCTCCTCCTTCTATCCCCTTAGGGTTCTCATTTTTCTGTGCAAATGTAACAAATATAGACAGTTTTGCATATGCATTTTCTATACATAATTTTGGAAAGAAGTTAATAAATTCTGGTAATGAATATTATCATCACGAAAATATAAAAAAACCACTAAGTTTCATTTCAATGAGGATACTACAGATGTTTGGCCATTACGTGGTACTGTCCCCTACACAGGACATTCAGCATCCCTGGCCCTGCTCAATAAATGCAAGTCACTGGGACAATTCAAAACACTCCAACACATTCCCAAACACCCCTAGTTGAGAACCATTTATACAAAAAGCACATTTTTGGCTTTGTGACTTCTAGATCAGGCATTACTTAGAAGTGGAGTCCCCACCCATTTGCAAGCTCTCTATGGCCTGGCCCAGCCCAGCACTCTCTGCACTTTCCATACAACAACATCCAACTGTTTGCACCACACTGCATGCCTGCTGCCCGCCCAATGGAGTGCCACGTAATTACCTGTTCTACTCCCTCTACTGTAACATGCCTCACCCTCATTTGTTGGTTGGCTGACTCCTACTTATTGTTTGAGATTCAGCTAAATCAGTAACCTGCCACCTTTCTCTCTAGCCTTATCTCTCAAACTGGGTAGTATCCTGGTCCTTCCATTTACTAGCTGTGTGACCACGGGAAAGTTACTCAACTTGCCTTAGTTTCCTCGTGTGCAAAATGGAAAACTGCCTATCTTATAGGCTTACTGTGAGGATAAAACACATTTAAAGAGCTTAACACAGTGCCTAGAACTTGGGACACACTACATAATAGGTAAAATTTCTTTTTCACTGTTCTAACCTCTCAATTGTCTAGCAAGTGTATGGCACATACAGGCATTTACATTTGCTGAATATTTACAACACTCACCAAGTTGTATTAAAACAGCCTGTCTTTCACTGGATATGGCAGAGACTATGTCTCACTTGTTTGAGAGTAGTGCAGAACACATAGCAGAAACTTACGAATATCTACTGAATTACTTGGTTAACATTCTTGAAAAGTTCACCGATATAACATGAAACACTTACTTTTTTCCTCTGTGGTGGGTTCTGGGGGGCAGATGGGACTCCTTCACAGGCCCTTTCCCCACCAGGTGACAAGGATCCACGAGAGAGGTCTTTCATTAAGCCATGTTCATATCTGCTGGAAAATCCTTCTGCAGGCGAACAATATCCCCCATCCAAATGTAAAGGCTTCCTATCCCCCACTAGAGGAGAACCTCGATACAGTCCATCTGCTCGAGGCATAGCGTTCAAAGGGGAGTAGGCATACATCAAGTTGAACTCTGTCCGAAATGCCTGGTCTGAGTTTCTCACGAGGGTCTGATGTCCATCTCCACTTCTGCTTGGGAAACCAGTCTCAGAAGTGGGTCCGATGGAGGGATGAGGAGCCAGGTCAGAATGACCAGAGTTGAGTAGGGAAGGTCTATCAGCACAGCTGTTAGTGTTGGAGTCAAGGTATCCTACTTTTGCCAAATCCAGGTCTTTTCGGTGACAAAGCTGAAAGAATAAAAATCAACGGAGACATGGGGTAGGGGAGAAAGGAAAAAGTCAAAGGGCAGAAAGGAGGGGAGAGGGACACAGGTGAACAGGGAAAGATAAGAGGGATGGAAGTAGAGCAGATAAAGCCATTATATTCTGTAAAAGTCCCACGTAGCAACAGTGTATATAGGCCAGAGTACTAAAGAATCCCGGCCTTTCCCAAATTGCTTTCAAGTCTTTCTGGATGGGAAATACTGGGAAAGTTAGGTAATTGGCTAAATGTGACTATTTTGCCTGCTTAGCCTTTCATCAGGTTGCTGAGTCACCTTGTACTACACTAAGGGACAAGTGGTATAATAAGGAATTTACCTTAGCCCCATGCACACTACAAAGGTGAGACTGGTGTCTTAAGATAACTGGCTTCTGGGGTTATCAATTTCTAAATTAATATTGATGCAAGGTGGGGGGGAGGGAAAAAGGTGGAGGAAGAAGAAAGTAGACGGAAAGGCAAGTATTTAAGTTACTGGTTCAGTAAAGGAGGATGGCATTAAAGACATCAACCAACCAGTTCTTCACTCACTTTCACTGTTAAAGAAGGTGTGTTTCTCATACAACTTTCTGGCCACTCAGTTCTTCTTTCTTTATCCTCTAATGTATGTCAACATACCACAAGACCACTAATGCTCATCACTGCAGATTCTGAAATGCTGAAATGTACCAAAAATAAACCCCACCTACTATTTGGTTATCATAACCTCCAAACTTCCAACACTAGGTCAACTACAGCTAACCACCTACAAAGAATGGTACCAGAAAACCAGATACCATACCATATCAGTCTTCAAATTATGCTATCTTAGAACCTTTTAACAACTGAGGAGAGAGAGCTTTACTTTCCTAACAAGCTAGAGTCAAAACACCAAGAAAATCTCTAATATACTAGTGGAATACAACCTTTTTCAGTTTCACATTAACCTATCAACTACTACTGATTCAGAACTTACTAGACTGTCACTGAATTATGCCCTAATTTTTTATTGGAAGGGGGTGGGGTTAAAGTTCAGTTGAATATTTCTGAGAGACTCTAACTTTCTCTTCAAGAGAAAAAAGGTCCCATGTATTAACAGATTCAGAGTTCATTGTTATTACATCTGAAAGTTTATAATAGAAACTCTAGCACTAAAATCTGAGTTTGACATATCCACAGCAGAAGGGTTTGTGAGAAAACCACTCTACTGATATCCTAAGAGATAACACTTGTATAGCAACCATATCCTAACCATTGCAGAATGGTGGTCTATGACACAAAGCCAGGGACTCACTTGGTTTCCTTGTGCACCCAGTAAGGAGCTACAGAGAAAATGTAGGAAAGCTGAAAGACAGAATGACTTTCCCTTCCTGAAGAAGCTGCTCAATCTATCAACCAAAAGGCCAAAACATCTGGTTTACAGAGCTGTTAGATTAACCCTAGAACAAAGCATAAGTCACCACCCAACTCAAAAAACAGCTCTTACCAACTTTTGACTCAATTTTCCTTATTTATTAGCCTTTCTTTAACAAGGCTCCTACCACATATCAGCATCTTGACTTCTAGATTCTATTCTTTAATAGAACTCCAGCCACCCCCTCCCCCAAACAACAAAAACCAACCCCACCAAACATACACACACCACACACTCACACATACCCCTACTTCATTTTCCTCCATCTACATTGACAGGCCTGTGTAGTCACAGTCACACAGGAAGGCTCCTTTAACTTACTGTGACTGAGTGGCCGCCCTCCAGCCCATCACCCCACTCACTCAGATCCCCAGCCCTCCCCACACACTCAGGAACACATTCATGAACACTCACTCTCAGCCTCCAAGTGTGATTGAGATGGTGTGATAACTACCTCGGGTGACAGGGACTCGGGCCTATGCGCAGGGGAACTCTCAGGGGAGGATATGTTCTAGAGGAGGGAAAAGCATCTTGTTATTATTCATCTACTCGAAGTCAAGAAGCAAAACAAAACAAACAAAAAATAAAAGCAAGCATAGATGTTAGCCACAACTTTTTTGGGGGGCGGAGAAGTTGAATAAGAATGCATAGGGGAAATATTTAACTGCAGAACTCATCTCGATGGACAGAATGACTTGTTAAAATGCTTCCTGGTATCTTTGAAAGCATTTAAGGATAAATTGGTTATAATGTTTCATGCTGTAAGTAAACATCTCAAGCACATATAAGGAAAGAGTTAGACTGGTGAAATTTTAGTGTTATACGTCTTTGTATTTTAGATGAGAGTTTAGCAACCTATAGTATTTGTTACTGAGGGGCATCCTACCCCTTATTCTTCCTTAGATGGACCTTGTTCCTTCACCCAATGCCTCTTCTGCTTGTCACATTTCTTTATTCTCTTATATGCCTCAGGTCCTCCCACTGCTATCCAGGGGGAGACGTTAGTGTTCTGGGGGCTGACCTGGTTAGGGAGATTGCCAGTTCTTCTTGAATGAGTTACAGGAAATGTGACTGATGGAATCTCTAGCTCACAGGCTAGAGGTGGTTCTAAGCATAATCTAATTAGACCTGAGCCACCCCTATTATTTTGTAAAATCCATTGTACTTTTGGCAACAGAGCAGAAAAAGCATGTATGTGTATACTTAAGTCCCTGCCTCCTATAGAGGGTAGGATTTCACCTTGGGACTTTCAGGTGAGGCAGCACTCCCATAACAAACAGAGACTGAGCAGTGAGTGCTTAATGGAAAGATGTAAATGGGAACACGTGAAGAGAGTGATGGTGGTAGTGTGATAGTAATTCAGGGGTGCTAGGGCTGAGGTAAGGAGAGGGTGCCTAATGTAGACTCTGAATAACTGTGGCCTAGGTGGCAGGCATATGCTGAGGTAGGGGAAATGAGGCTGCTTCAGCAAAGCAGGGTTTTGGCTGTGAATTTTACTTGGCATGGAGAGTGAGTGGGTGGTATACATCTATGTGTGAAATGGTGACTGGAATATGGCTCTTAGGGCAAGAAGAGGAGGGGAGGCTTATTCTGGTAGAAAGGAGAGGCTAACTAAGCTTGCCCTCCCAATGTTGCTTCCACTGTTTTTTCTAGATGCTTTCCCCTCCTGAAAATCTTGTTCTGTTCTCTTCTACTGTTTATCTTCTTACCTTCTTCCCTTAGCACTTAAGGCTTCTCACCATTTTCCTGAATGCTTTTTTCCTTTTCAAAAATATCCGTCCCCAAACTAATATGCTAAAGTGTTTTTTTTTTATTTTTTTATTATTATTATGAGACAGAGTCTCCTTCTGTTGCCCAGGCTGGAATGCAATGGCGCAATCTTGGCTCACTGCAACCTCTCAGGCTCAAGCAATTTCTGTGCCTTAGCCCCTCGAGTAGCTGGGATTATAGGTATGTGCCACTGTACCTGGCCTAAGCTGGTCTTTTAATTAATTATTTTTAGAGATGGGATCTCACTGCTGCCCAGGTTGGCATGTAGTGGCACAATAACAGCTCACTGCAGCCTTAAACTCTTGGTCTTAAGTGATCTTCCTGCTTCAGCCTCCCAAGTAGCTGGGACTATAGGTGTGTGCCACCACACCTGGCTAAGTTTTGTATTTTATTTTTGGAGAAATGTGGTCTCACTATGTTATCCAGGCTGGTCTCAAACTCCTGGCCTCAAGCAATCCTCCTGCCTCAGCCTCCCAAAGCACTGAGATTACAGCTGTGAGGCACTATGCCCAGCCTAAGCTGGTCTTTACATGTGAAACCTTTTTGATATTTCACAATGTGTCACAGCCTTTGATACAAAAAAGCCTCCCCACCTCTCTGTACTAGAACACAGCAAAGAGTATGGCTATTAAAATGGTTCAGGGTGGTGAAATCTGTTCTATTATTGATGAGAAAGGTAAATTTTCCTTAAATTGCAAGTGAAACCATGCCTTGGACCTTTTACTATTTAGTATTTTCCTTCCCTCCTGGTATTCTAACATTAAGGTTGGACTGTATTATCAAAATGACCAGCAATTAAAAAAAAAGAAAACCAAAACCACTTTATATTTGCAGTGTTTAATAGTTATCCCAAATGCTACAAGGGATAAGGAACACACTGAGTGCTGAACCTGCTTGTTTTGGAAAGTGACTTACCTTCCAATTTTCTTTTTTTTTTTTTTTAATGAGACGGAGCCTTGCTCTGTTGCCCAGGCTGGAGTGCAATGGCACGATCTTGGCTCACTGCAACCTCCACTTCCCGGGTTCACGCCATTCTCCTGCCTCAGCCTCCCAAGTAGCTGGACTACAGGTGCTTGCCACCACACCTGGCTAATTTTTTGTATTATTAGTAGAGATGGGGTTTCACTGTGTTAGTCAGGATGGTCTTGATCTCCTGACCCCGTGATCTGCCCGCCTCAGCCTCCCAAAGTGCTGGGATTACAGGCATGAGCCACCATGCCCGGCCTCCTTCTAATTTTCATAATCCCACATTTATAATAAAGTCTGTATTGATAAAGTATGAAACTCTATTCCTATAATTTTAGGCCCTCCCGGGAGAATTCCTCTCATGATGCCTTACTGTAAAGCTCTAGGTGCCAACTGCAAAGTCAACTGCAAGTAGACAAAGTTAGAAAGGCTTGAATCAGCTGCTGTATTATCTGGCTGAAAGAATTCCATAAAGAATCCGGTAAAGAGTAATTTCCCTAGATAACTCATGTGTAACCAGGAGGTTTTTTCCCTCACCCAGAAAGAGGTCTGCTCCAAAAGTAGAGATCTAGGGTAAGACATAATATAGTTCTACTTTCAATGTTGCTAGCTACCTCTTAGTTACTCATATAAAAATCCAAGTATTCTGAATCCTCATACTTGGAAAAGCTGAATAGGAAACGTAAGATTGGTTAGGACGTTCACCTTTCTCAAAAAACACATCTGGAGAAGTGCAAGCAAGGGGGCAGAGCAGCAGAGTGTGTTTAGTGGTCAGAACAAATTTTTCTGAGAAGGAAGGAAGAGACAGTGTCCATTTTAATTACAAATCAAAGTAACATGCAATAGATGAAGTGTTTTAAAAAAGTATACATGGATTCTATTGAAACCTCCTGTCACCCGAACCTGAACACTAAAGTGATTCAAAATCACTTTTTGAAACAGCTGAGGCAGACATTTCTAACTTAATCCCACAGTGAAGGTAATAAATTTGTCTCATGAATACATGTTGCTAGTCTCCTGTCTACTTCTCATTCCTAAGACATTATAACAAAGAGGGAAAGTAACCTGGAGTGGAAAAAACCTGCATTCGCCATAAGCCATACCCCAATATTTTCTAAATCTCTGTTCACTAAGGCCACAATGAAAATACCAAACAACCTGGGAAAGACACTTCACTTATTTAAAGGCCTAGAAACGAAGACACAATCAATCAATATCATCTGTGCTCTCAGGCTGGTGTTACTAACAGATACTACAGGCAGCTAGAGGCCTATTTTGACCAAAGTTTACAGTAAAGATAACGATGGAGATCTAGCATGCTTACTACCTAAACATATGGAGACTGATGGACTGCATGCAAAAGATACACGAATGGGATACACTATGCCTATTTTGGGAAGTATAGGGGCTGCCAAGATGAGAGGTGACCAGGTAATAGGCCACAATGACCCTGAGGTTTCCCATTCTCTTACTGAGATGGGGAAGGAAGATAGTAAAGAAATACTTGGAATGGTATTATATTTGAAATGAGAAGGTACAAATGGTGATTTTCATATCCAGCACTCCCGGCAACCAAACCCAAATCACCTCAAACTGCAGAGGAGTGTTGCAGCGACTAGCAGTAGTAAGAGATGTGACTGGTGAAAACATGAGGCTGTATCCATTTCGACACTCCTCTTCTCCTGGGTGAGATGAGCCAGGCGTGGCCAGCTGGGGGCTCTTTGAGCCTGAATTGGGAGGGGGTGGTGTGACTGGAGACAGAGGCCGAAGTAACTTGGTGACATTCTGCTCCATCAGATAGCGAGACTTCCATTTCTTTAATGGGCTCAACAAGTCTGTGAAACACAAAGCTTGGATGAGAGTTTGAAATCACAGATTAATTTAAGGCTCTATAGTAAAGCCATTAATCTGTAATCTACAATGGCTCTTAATTGTCTTCTGCCTCATCCCATTAAGTTATCTCCTCCAATCAAGCCAAAATCCCAAAGAAACTCTTTAATTACCACACTTAAAATAATTCTGAAAACATTCTATCTCCCAAACTCCAGGTAAATCGAATGTGACTGATCTCTAATTTAATTTCTACCAGTGCAAAATATAAAATTCTTTCATTTATTCATTTATGTATGTATTTATGAGACGGAGTCTTGCTCTGTTGCTAAGGCTGCAGTGCAATGGCGTTATCTTGGCTCATTGCAACCTCCATCTTCCGGGTTCAAGCAATTCACTGCCTCAGCCTCCTGAGTAGCTGGGATTACAGGCACGCACCACCACACCCGGCTAATTTCTGTATTTTTAGTAGAGATGGGGTTTCACCATGTTTGCCAGGCTGGTCTTGAACTCCTGACTTCAGGTGATCTGCCCGCCTTGAACTCCCCAAGTGTTAGGATTACAGGCCTGAGCCACTGCTAAATTTCTTTCTTTTACATTGAGTTTCTGAAAAGTCTTTGTTACTGTGTTAAAGTTACCCTCTACTAAACTGCTATATCACCAACTAAAGGTACTGGGATGCTAAATCCAAATTCCTTTCACCATCTCTCATATATTGTGTCCCTTTTCAGAAGCTCTTTCTATAATGTTCTTATATGATTTCCTGATCCATGTCTAGCCCCTTTTCTACCTAAAAAGCGTGAAATGATTTCTACAGAAACTTCTCTCAACCATTAAAAAATTAGGTTTATATTCTTTTTTTTTGACTAGAATAATCCTATTTTCTGTATTTCTTAGATCCACTTAAAAAGCAAGTTACCACACTTAAATATTTTAGTAACCATTTAGGCCAAAGCACCTTTCTCACTTGATTCTCGGAATAAAAATACAGTTTTATTCATTTATAGTTAAAAAGATATGTATTTATTTAATACCTACAGATTACTGAACTAGGTATGGAGGGAAAAATGGTCATCATACAGTCTATTTTCAAGAGGCTTAAAATTTGTAAGAAATAGAAAGAAGGCCAGGTGTGGTGACTCACGCCTATAATCCCAGCATTTTGGGAGGCTGAGGCAGGCAGATCACTTGAAACCAGGAGTTTGAGACCAGCCTGGCCAATATAGCAAAACCCTGTTTCTACTAAATACACAAAAAAGATTAGGCAGATGTGGTGGTGGACGCCTGTAGCCCCAGTTACTCAGGAGGTGGAGGCACAAGAATCACCTGAACCCAGGAGGCAGAGGTTGCAGTGAGTTAAGACTGCACCACTGTACTCTAGCCTGGGTGACAGAGCGAGGAGACTGTCTCAAAAAGACAAAACAAAACAAAAAAACCAAAAGCAAAAAACAAAAAGAGAACATATTAGTAAGATCAAGAAAGGTGATCATATTGCTATGCATTAGTTTAAAAAAAAAAAGCTGCATTCTAAATGATTATTATATACTACGGACTATGCCATGTGCTTTATTGTGAAATATCTAATTTTAACAACACCTTAACAAGCACTATTATTAACATCCCCATATTAAAGGTGAGAAACTTGATGTGTGGAGAGAGACAAAACAGGTATTCTTGCTCCCATCTATCTACATTCTTAATTTTTGTATTTTTAGTAGAGACGGGATTTTGCCATGTTGGCCAGGCTGGTCTGGAATTCCTGACCTCAAGTGATACACCCACCTGAGCCTCCCAAAGTGTTGGGATTACAGGCATGAGCCACCATGCCTGGCCCCATCTTTCTATATTCTTAATCAATAAAGTATATCCCCAAGGCTTGGTGGATGGAAGGAGTGACATTTATTCCAGGCCTTCAAGGAAAATTTTCGGGTCAGGAAGATTATCTGGAAGCAATGGTCAGTATGAGACTAGTAACTGGGAAATCATCTGGAGTTAATACAGTAGTTAGCAAAGAGTTATGAGGCACTAAACCAGGGTAGGAGATGTTTAGATGAAGAGGGAAGAATAAATGCAAAAAATTATTGAAGATGCATATTTTTCCTTTCTGGTATCTCAGAATTTTTAATATTCCTAGACTGGAAGTATATTCACATTTTCCTTTTGTTCCAGACACTAAATTTTCTTTCCTTCTTTTAAAAAGTGCCTAGGTATAAAACAGAAACAAACATGTAATTCATGGCTTATATTCGGAATAACTTTTACATATTTAATATTTCAAGGGTCTTAAACAATGGAATCTTTCAGAAGATCTCTGTACTGCTAGGTCCAACCCTATAACTACTAAAGTCAATTATGTTAAGTGATGAAGTCAGTTGTAGAAAAAAGTTAGAAGATACAGGTGAAATCTGCCATGTGCAAATCAACGTACATGGCATTCATTCAACATATATTTACTGAGTACTTATTATGATACTGTATTCAACAGGAGACCTGATGTCTGCCCTTAAGAAGTTTACAGGCCAAAGAAGGCCAAATAATTTGCCCACTTTTTCTCTTTTTCCTGCATACATAGTTTTCAAATTTTATATGGTCAAATCTATCCATCTTTTATTTATTTTTTAACCTTTACTCAAAAAATTACCAAGGTTATATAAACACATACACAACCTGAAAATCACATTAACAAATAAACGCATGCTAATATCCTGGTAAATTTTTATCCAGACACTGCTTCACTGACTCTTGCCTTACCTACACTACTCAATAACTATTTTCACTCAGAAATACATGGTCAACATTTTTTTTATGATAATGAATAGAAATCTACAGTTCAGGTTTAACGGCTGCACAACATTAGTATTATCAAAATTTAATCAATTCAAGTAGTTTTCATTTTTTGCTATAAGAACAAATGGCTACATATAGGATTATTAAATCAAAAAAATATCTACACATGTACAGTAACTTTATTTTTAGTCCTGTGAGAACTGCTGGCTCCTGTTCTTTAGCCTGCATTCTACTGGGGTGTTGGGGTCTTCTTCTTCATCTGTAAGGGCTCTTTAAATAGTAAGAATGTTGACCCCTTGTCAATAAAATTACAAATGTATTTTCCCAGTTTACTGATTGCTTTTCAATTTTATTTACAAGTCTCTGCTATATGTTTTATTTCTATTTAGTCAAATGGACCACTTTATTTTCTGCTTCTGATATCACATCTTTGCTAACCCACCCTGACATTGTAAAAATGCCAGCCTATTTTCCTTTTATCTCCATGTTTAATTTTTAATTTAGATCTTAATTTAAAAAGAACATATTTTATTTCACACTGACAAACTGCCATTAAAAAAAAAAAGGAAAAAAGAACATACTTAAGTATGCGGTAGCAATTAATCTGTTCTCTTCCTATAGCAAATAGCTAGCACCTTCTTCCAAAATCTTCTGTAATTGTAGAATAACTATAATTTTCCCATTAATTTGAAATATCGTATTTATCTTATTAGATTCTTACATATGCTGGGTTTATCTTCAACACCAGCATACTTTTTATTAAAATTGTTTGGGCAATTCCAGTTATTCTATTCTAGTTCTCCAAAATGTTTTAGCTGTTTTAGCAATGAACTAACTATAGAAGTCATTCAATGACCATGCTCATACTATTTTTAAAAGGTTAGGATTCTGATTGGTGTTACATGAAATTCAGGAGTAATCTGAGAAGCATTCTTACTCAGGAACATGGCACAATCTTTGTTCTTCACATATTGATTTATGTCCCTCTTCATCTAGATGTACCACATGTCTAATTAAGTTTACTCTTCAGCGTTCTTTAGTTTTTTTTTTTTACTACTATGAAAAAAACATATCTCCCCCTTTGTTATCTAAATGTTATTAACATTTAAAAAGTTTACATACTTATTTTTTATCCAGTTACCATATTAATCTCTACCAGTTTTTCAATTAATTCTCTAGGTAGATAATAGTATTTCTACATGATAACACATTAGTACTCTTTACCAGTACTTAAATCTCTTATGTTGATTTTCTTTTTTTTGCGGGGGGAGGGAGGTATAATTACTTTGGCTAACAATTACAGACTATATTAAATAATAATGGTAATAGTGGGATAATCTGATAGCCTATTTTGATGTTTAGTTTTCATGATGCATGACAACTGGCAACTTTTTCAGCTACATGTTAAAAAATCGTAAGTATGTTATTTTATCATTAAATTGGTAACAGTCACTGTGTTATGACTTCTCCTCCCTCATTTGACCTGTTAACAAATGAATGTCATTAAATTTTCAAATATTAACTTATCCTTACATTCCTAGAAGGACCTTAGTTATCATATATTATTCTTTTAATACTCTTACAAATTCAAGGTGCTAGTTAAGATCACAAATCTAATTCAAAAGTGGTACTATGCTGTTTTGGAGGGCAGAGGGAGTTAATTTGATAAAATGAATCAAAAATAAAAATTTCAATAAATACTATATGATACTCTATTACAAGTATGTGCGCAAGCAGATAAAATTACAAATTCTACCACTCCTGGGGTTGGAATTCAGATTATTTTTAACCTATAGTTTTTGCAATTGTTAATAACTAAGAATTAGTTATTCTAACAACCAATTCATTCAACTTTTGAAGCTGTTGAACAAATCTGACTACAAAGTTTTGTCTCACCCACCAGGTTCACCTGACCTCTCGCCAACTAAGTACCACTTCAAGCATCTGACAATTTTTTGCAGGGCAGGTGTTTCCACAACCAGCAGGATGCAGAAAATATTTTCCAAGAGTTTGTCGAATCCTGAAGCATGGATTTTTATGCTACAGGAATAAACAAACTTATTTCTCATTGGCAAAAATGTGTTGATTGCAGTGGTTCCTATTTTGATTAATAAAGATGTGCCTGAGCCTAGTTAAAGTGATTTAAAATTAATAGTTCAAAACCGCAATTACTTTTGCACCAACCTTATATATAAATTTTGGTTTCTGTGTCTATTTCTGTAGGAAACATACCAAGCAGAACAAATGAATGACTACTAGGTTAAGGATTATGAATATTTTTAATGTACACGATAAATCTTATCAAATTGCTAGCAGGGCTCTCCTGTCAGTTTTACTGCAAATCCTTTCCCCAATGTATTAATCCTCTATTAATTCAGAGGCAGGACAGACACAAAAACATGGTTAATACAGATTGAATTATTTATTATTTTTAGAGATAGATGTCTTGCTGTCATTCAGGCTGGAATGCAGTGGCATTATCAACCTCACTGCAGCCTCAAATTCCTGGGCTCAAGCCACCCTCCTACCTCAGCCTCTCTAAGGCTACAGGCAACACACCATCATGCCAGGCTAATTTTTATTTTTTGTAGAGATGTGGGTCTCTCTCTGTTGCCCAGGCTGGTCTCAAATTCCTGGTTTCAAGTGAACCTTGTGTCTAGGCATCCCAAAGAGCTGGAAATTGCAGGTGAGAGTCACCATGCCAGGCCCAAGTTTGAATTAAAAAATATATATATATATTTGAATGTGCCTAGAACTTTCTTTGGCAAAGGACCTTGTTTTTTTAAAGACAGGGTCCTGCTGTGTGGCCCAGGCCTAACCTGACTCCTGGGCTTGAGTGATCCTCCTACCTCAGTCTCCAAAGTAGTTGAGAGTCACAGGCATGTGCCACTGACAGTCCAGCTAGAATCTAATTCTTTTTCAATCTTCTAAGTAAAAATTCCACGACAATTTACCAACTTTTACATTTATATTTAGGCCTGTTCTGACTATTTTGTTCCATATATACATCCATTCTTGCATCAATATTATACTAAATTTAACTATTAGCTTCATACTAGAAGCTAGTGTTACACTCTCAAGAGAAAGTACTTCATTATTATTTTTTCAATTTTTTCTTATTTTTTAAAAGGTAGACTTCAGAATCATTTAATCAAACTCCAAAAACAAGGCCGTTTCATGGGAACTAAGAGAGAGAGAGAAAGAAATATATATATACACAAATATATAATCTTTCCATAATGAACATGAAATTTATCAAAGGTTCACATATGTTTCATGAAAAAAAGAAAAAGTAAAAAAGAAATTTCAATTTCCTCAGACTTTAAAAATATTTCTCAGTAACAATTTACTCCATATATCCAACTAAGGTTATTCCTAGGCAGTTTCTTAGTTTTGTTAAATTTGGTAACAAAAAAATTGGTATTCATTTACTTTCTTAGTATATAAATGATTTTTAAAAATACATTTATACATTTACTCTTCTATCCAGTAATATTAATAAACTCATTATTATAAAAAAAAATTTTTTTTTTTTTGAGACAGAGTCTTGCTCTGTCACCAAGCGGAAGTGCAGTGGCATGATCTCGGCTCACTACAACCTCCACCTCCTGGGTTCACACTATTCTCCTGCCTCAGCCTCTCGAGTAGCTGGGACTACAGGTACCCGCCACCACGCAGAGCTAATTTTTTGTATTTTTAGTAGAGACGAGGTTTCACCGTGTTAGCCAGGATGGTCT